>NW_020185330.1:817987-899757 GCF_003031525.2 Neophocaena asiaeorientalis asiaeorientalis
CGGCATGTGGGATCTTCCCGGACCGGGGCACGAACCTGTGTCCCCTGCATCGGCAGGCGGACTCTCAATCACTGCGCCACCAGGGAAGCCCTGTTGAAGCTTTTATTGACTTAAAAATTAAAAGTCAGTAAAAACAAATATTCTAACAATTTAAAAATCTGTCATATTTCAGTTGAGAGATTTTCTTTTCTTTCTAAGCGGAGATGTAATTGACATGTAACATTGTATTAGTTTAAGACAGACAAGTTCAACATCCATCGCCACACACAGTTACAACTTGTTTTTTTCTTGTGATGAGGACTTTTAAGATCTACTTCCTTAGCAACTTTCAAATACAATTCAGTGTTTTTAACTATAGTCACCATGTTTGTACTTTATTTCCCAGAAGTTGTCTTTTTTTTTTTTTTTTTTTTTTTTTTTTGTAAGAGCACAGGCTCCGGACGCTCAGGTTCAGTGGCCACGGCTCACGGGCACAACCACTCCGCAGCACATGGGATCCTCCCGGACCGGGGCACGAACCCGTGTCCCCTGCATTGGCAGGCGGACTCTCAACCACTGCGCCACCAGGGAAGCCCAAGCTATTTGTCTTTTAACTGGAGGTTTGTACCTTTTGACCCCTTTCATCTATTTCTCCTCCCTACCCCACACCTCTAGCACTACTAATCTGTTCAATGAGTCTATCATTCTATGTAAGCTTTCTGAGTAAGAAAGTAGCCTTGTATTCCGTAATCTTGTACGCACTCACTAAAAAATCTTTATATGCATTTTTATCACATTTCAAATTAATCTATCTGCCAGAAAGAAAACCTTGTGAGCAGGATTTGCTTTGCCTAGTAGGTCATACTTCTACATTTTAAGTTTCTGAAGAAAAAAAGAAGTCCTTTATCTTATATCTTTAGTGCCCTAACAACTGATCATTAAAATAAAATACTCCTCATTAAAAAAAAAAAAAAAAGGAACCAAGGGTGAATTAGTACAGGCTCAAAAATAAAATGAAAGAATGTTACCCTAAAAATTCAGATGTTATAAAGACTCCCTAGGTGTCAGAGCAGGAAGAAAGAGGAAGTCTTTCTACAGCAAGGAAAATAAAAAAGAATGAAGGAGAAAACACCGTAAGATTTTTAAAATAAAAGATAGGGAATTGACGTCTTACAAAAGATGATATCTAAGTGGCCAAGCACTGTATGAAAAAATGTCCAGTTGCATTCATCATAAGGAAAATACAAATCGAAACCATGTGGCAATACATGGTTTCCCCCCACGATAACCCCACCATGATGGCTAAAAAGAAAAAGATGGAAAATATCAAGTGTTGGTGATAATAGGGAGCAAATGGAACTCTTTGACATTAATGAGGGGTGTGTAAGTTGGCACAACTGCTTTGGAAACCTGTTTGGCATTATATACTGAAGTGAAGCATATGCTTATTTATGATGCAAAAATTCCACTCCTAGGAGCCAACAACAATGCATACATGTGTTATACATGTTCACCAAAAGACATTTACAAAAATGTTTATAACAACAGCCAAAAAAATGTTTATAACAGCACTATTTGAAGTAGCCCCCAAGTGGAAACTGCACAGATGTTCAGCAGTGGGATGGATAGTGTGATATATTCGTACAGCACCAAGAGTGTGGGATCTATCAGCTAACAAGCAACAATGTGAATGAATTCAAAAATATAATGTTGGGTGGCAGAAACCAGACACAAAGGAGTACATCCTGTATGATTGCATTTATTGAAAACTATAAAAATTGGTAAAACTTACCTATGCTGTTAGAAGTTACTAGACTCTTGCTTGGGGGTGTGGGATAGAGACTGAAAGGGAATGCAAGGGGATTTCTGGTTGTTAGTCATGGTCTCAGTCTAGGTGCTAGCTGCATACATGTAATCAGGTTTTTAAAGTTCATCGAATTACACATTTATGTGCACTCTCCTGTATGTATAGTATATTTCAAAAAATGTTTGAAAAATAAGGAGGGAATGAAAAAATAGCACTATTAACAGGAAAATATAAAAATGGGTTCCATAACAGGGCTCTTCTTGTCATTCTAGGGCTGCCAGCCCTAATGATTATGGTGGTGCCCCGGGAAGGTGGGCGGTAGAGGTTGGGTTTTGTTTTCCTTTTCTGACAGCTGGTGCTACTCTTGGATAGTACCAACCAGTAGATCATAGACTCTGCACTGTTTGGATTTAATTTCTGGACATCTCAACTGAAGGTCAAGAAGGAAGGATGAAAGAAGGAAAAAGAAAAGCATGACCACCACACTTTTCCATGAAGTTTCCACTATGTGTTCTGTTTGTAAATCATATTAGTCACCCTAAAACCTAAAATGAAGCCATCAGTACTGTAATTCAAATATAGGATTTGGTGTGATACCGTGTAACGTAAAATGTCAAATTTGATAGGAATATATACAAATCATGTATATGTACATATAAGTATATACAAAAGGGTAGGAAAGTTACCTACGTATGTAACAAAATATTAGAAAAACAAAGGGAAGGAACAAGAGCAGGTACACTGAAAGCATCAACATGAGCTAATGCTCTAGGCAAAGTTTCTCAGCCTCAACGCTATTGACATTTGGAGCCAGATAATTCTCTGTGGAGGTGGCTGTTCTCTGTATTGGAGGAGATTTGGCAGCATCCCTGGCCTCTATTCATTAGACGCCAGTAGTAAACACCCCCAGCGCCAGTCAAGTCATGACAAGTAAAAATGTCCCTGGATAAAAGCCTCCTGGGGGACAAATTCACCCACACTGAGAACCATGCTCTATGGTATATTGCTGCTTTGGTGCTGTCACTCCTGCAGCCAAAGTCGAAGTCACATCCAGAGTGCAGCATTGACTCCACCTTCTGACCCATCTCATTTTTTTTCACTAAAAGGAGCCAGAGTTCCTTGGAGGATGTTGGAACCTGTCTAAGAAGGAAAGCAAGATAGGCTGAAAACATTTTGAAACTATCAGAAAGCAAGAATACTTTTGGAAAGCTCTAGATTAGTGTTTGAAAAGAAAAAGAAGAGGATTCCCACTGTTAAGGTAGAAAAAAACTAAACAAATTCATAATAATAGTTAATAGTAATAATTGTAGTGGGAGAGTCAGCTGGAATAAGTTACGTCTGTCAAAATTTTGCATTATGATACAAAAATGGGCAGGTAATATAAAGTGTATATAAGGAAGTTTGTGGTATACACGAGTTTCCAATATTGTTACCACCCTCCAAAAACTATTTACTAATCCATTTAAACTAGTAAAACTTCTGCTCTAGTTTTAGACAGTATCTATTATACCAGCCACAAATGGTAAATAGAAATAGGAAGGAAACCATTTTTAGGATTGCTTATACAAATCTTCCAGTTTTAGAGTTCTTGAGTCTTAAGTGGGGGATTACTAGGATTTATGTTGACCATTCAGAATAGAAGTGAAGTTCTGAGGTCAAAAACTGCTGTAGCCACTTTGCTGCCATGAACGGAATGGGCATGATGATAAAGAAAAAGCCAAAACGTGTGAAAAACCAAGACTGAGAGTTTGAGTCTCTGGATCTTACTGTACCTGAAGCCAGGGCTAAATTTGGACTATTCAGTTATACACAGCAATTCTCTCCAAGTTTTCTTTTTAAAATTTAAGCCAGTATGCAAAGAGTTTTTGACCACTTGCAACATAAATGGTCCTAACAAATACAATATGTTCAGAAAATTTTTAGAATGATATGCACAAAACATGAAACTCAACAATACAGTTGCCTCTATGGAGAATCACTGGGAGTCTAAGTTAGGAAAGAAAGACCTACTTTCCATTGTCTATATAAATGAACGGTTTTTATTTTTTGTTTGCTTTTTACTTTTTCAATTGGAAAAAAATGGTTGCTAAAATTTTTAATAAACATGTCTTAAATCTGTGGTGTCCTAACTTAAGGCTAGTTGCATCCAAATCACCTCCAGGAACTAGTTACAATCATAGGTTCTCCTTTGGAAAATCTGATTCAGTAGGTCTGGGGTAAGACCCAAGAACCTACACCTTTTAAATTTCTCCAGCTGATTGTGAAATCCAGCCACCTTAGGGCATCATTCTAGTGTGTGGTTCTCAGCCCTGGCTGAACATTGGAATAAGCCGGGAGAACTTCCAAAAGTACCAATGCATGAGTCCTGCCCCAGAAGAATCACACAAGGCTCTCTGGGGATGGTACCTTATAATGGTCCCTAAGCTATAATTTTTTAAATTGGATAATACCAACTGCTGGAGAAGACATAGAGCAACTGGAACTCTCATACAGTGCTGGTAGGAATGTAAATTAATATAGCCATCTTGGAAAATGTTGGACAGTATCTACTAAAGCTAAATATATACTTTCCTTATGACCCAGCAATTCCATGCTCAGGTATGTGCCCAAGAGAATTTGGCACCAAAAGACATGTACAAGGTTATTCACAGAAGCTTTTATCATAATAGGCAAAAACTGGAAGCAATCCAAGTGTCTGTCAGTAGTTGAATGAATTTCCAGAGTCAAGACACAAGAAACACTTACATTTTTTAGTTTTTTTTTTTTTGAAGTATACTTGACTTACAATGTTGTGTTAGCTTCTGGTGTACAGCAAAGTGATTCAGGTATGAATATAGATATTCTTTTTCATATTCTTTTCCATTATGGTTTATTACAGGATATTTAATATAGTTCCCTGTGCTATACAATAGGACCTTGTTGTTTATCCATTCTATATACAATAATTTGCATCTGCTAGTCCCAAACTCCCGATCCAACCCTCTACCAACCCCCTTCCCCCTTGGCAACCACAAGTCTGTTCTCTCTGTCTGTGAGTCTGTTTCATAGATAAATCCATTTGTGTCATATTTTAGATTCCACATATAAGCGATATCATGTGGTGTTTGTCTTTCTCTTTCTAACTTACTTCGTTTAGTATGATAATCTCTGGGTCCTTCCATGTAGTGACAAATGGCATTCTTTAATTGTTTTTTATGGCTGAGTAATATTCTATTGTATATATATACCACATCTTCTTTATCCATTCACCTGTCTATGGACATTTAGGTTGTTTCCATGTCTTGGCTATTGTAAATAGTGCTGCTATGAACATAGGGGTACGTGTATCTTTTCGAATTATAGTTTTCTCTAGATATATGCCCAGGAGTGGGATTGCTGGATCATCTGGCAACTCTATTTTTAGTTTTTTGAGGAACCTCCATACTGTTCTTCATAGTGGCTACACCAATTTACATTCTCACCAATAGTGTAGGAGGGTTCCCTTTTCTCCACACCTTCTCCAGCATTTGTTATTTATAGACTTTTTAATGATGGCCATTCTGACCTGTGTGAGGTGGCACCTCATTGTAGTTTTGATTTGCATTTCTCTAATAATTTGTGACGTTGAGCATCTTTTCATTTGCCTATTGGCCATCTGTATGTCTTCTTTGGAGAAATGTCTATCTAGGTCTTATGCCCAATTTTTGATTGGGTTGTTTGTTTTTTGGGTTTTTGTTGTTATTGAGTTGTATGAGCTGTCTGTATATTTTGGAAATTAAACCCTTGTCGGCCTCATCATTTCCAAATATCTTCTCCCAGTCCATAGGTTGTCTTTTTGTCTTGTTTATGGTTTCCTTTGCTGTGCAAAAGCTTTATAAGTTTGATTAGGTCCCATTTGTTTATTTTTGCTTTTATTTCTATTGCCTTGGTAGACTGACCTAAGAAAACATTGGTATGATTTATGTCAGAGAATGTCTTGCCTCGGTTCTCTTCTAGGAGTTTTATGGTATCATGTTTTATATTTAAGTAAGAAAGACAATTTAATTTTATTTTTTATTGTTATTTTTAAAAAATATTTATTTAGTTAGTTATTCATTTATTTATTTATTTTTGGCTGCGTTGGGTCTTCGTTGCCGCATGCAGGCTTTCTCTAGTTGTGGCGAGTGGGGGCTACTCTTCGTTGTGGTGCACAGGCTTCTCATTATGGTGGCTTCTCTTGCTGTGGAGCATGGGTTCTAGGTGTGTGGGCTTCAGTAGTTGTGGCATGTGGGCTCAATAGCTGTGACTCACGGCTCTAGAGCACAGGCTCAATAGTTGTGGCACACGGGCTTAGTTGCTCTGCAGCATGTGGGATCTTCCCGGACCAGGGCTCAAACTCATATCCCCTGCATTGGAGGGTGGATTCTTAACCACTGTGCCACCATGGAAGTCCCGAAGGGCTTAATTTTAAATAAATGTTTAATTTATATGTATTATATATAGCAAATACATTGTACAAAATCAAGAGCTACAAAGAGTTGTATGTAGACAGTGAATTTCTGTCTCTTTCTTGCCCTATAGTCACTGAGTTTCCCTTCCTAGAGGAACTGTTAAATTTTTTCCAGAGATATTCCATTCATGTATAAACAGATCCATTTGCTTTACCCTGAAAAGAAGTCAAGCAAAGAAAAAAAGAAGTCAAGCAGTAGAATAAACTGTGATATATTCGTATATTAGAACACTAAACAGCATATATAATATACATACAACATATAAGTATACATACCATTGATGAATCACATAGACATTATATTCAGTAAAAAAAAAGTGCCTAAGAATGTATATTGCATGATCTTATTTATATGAAGTTTGAGACTGGGCAAAATTTGTCCATGGTGATAGAAGTCAGGAGAGCGATTACCCCTAGGGAGGCTTCTAGGGTGCTAGAAATGTTCTGTATCCTATCTGATGGTGTACACAGGTAGGTGCCCTTGTAAAAATTCATTAAGCGTTCCACTTAAGATTAGTACACTTCATGGAACATATGTCATATTTCAACAAAAAGTAAAAATAAAAACAAACAGGAAAAAAAAAATGAGTCTAATGTACAGCCAGGATTGAAAACCACTGTTTTGTAGCCTCCACCCTCAAAACAGCATTTAACAAATAGGTCGCACTCTGCTTTATTGATGGTATTTACCTCGTACCTCTTATTTCTCTGAAATCCTTTCAGTTGACCCCAGTGAAACTTGCCTTCTCATGTATTAATCCCCACTGGCCTGGGGGTTAGTGGGAAGGAGTGAATTAAATGCTGTAAATATCCAACTACTTCTCTAAACTTCTATTTTGAATTATAAGAATTTCTTATACAGTGATACCACTGGAAGAGATAGCTGAAAACCAAAATTTATCTGGATATTTTCCTCTCCTGTGATTATTTTCTAAACTGCAATATGGATGATGAGTTTCCTTTTAAATATTGTACAGTGAAGAGGTTTCTTAGCATCATTGGCTGAAAGTGCAATTGATCTTAAAATATCTGTTTCTGCCTTCAAATTATGCTCACAGCTAACTGACTAGGATGCAAATTTCATTCATAGCATTACAGCCCCAGCTCCGGCTCATTATTGATAAAATGCTGTATTTCAGGAGGGAACCAGCATGGTGCTGTTGTTCCATGCCCAAGGCTGACCAGGGCTTTTCTCTCTGATGCCAGTATCTGACATGAAAACAAGTGGTCACATTTTACCTTCAAATTGAAGATGCCGTTCCAGTTCCTGGAATGAACAGAAGTCTTGTTCAAGATCGGGATTATGAAATTCTTAAAACTTCCACTATTTAAGGTTGGAATCCTTTTTTCAAGTAGTGGGCTTATCACACACCCTAGAATATACCCTTTCCTTATTTCAGCAATACTTATAGCAGCTATTCTGTTTAAAGCACTGTGGTCAGAATACAAAGCAAGTAAGGCCCAGCCTTAACCCTCATGGGGTTCATCAGGGTCGTGTGACATGTGCAAAAGTAAACACACTATGGTACAGACTAGGCATGGGTTAAAACACAAAAATAGTAGTTCAGACAAAGTGCCCCGAGGGTTCAGATGTGGCTGGATCACTTCAGATTAGGGGGAAATGACCAGAAGCCCCTCTTGCCAGTCTCTGTCTCATGGTACATCTAAACAAAGAGCAGTCAGAGGGCAAAAGTAGCTGAAAAGCCATGCAAGCCCTATGCAACCTCTTGAAAAATGTCAAAGAGAATACACGAGATTGACTAGAGTAAATCCTGTGTCCCCTCCATTTCTATTTCCCACACTCTCTGACTCTAAGAGCCAAGCAAGCAAAAGGATGGAGAGTGAGAGAGGCCGTGCCAACACTGTGCTAATTACTCTTGTCCTATAGCAGATGGCTTATGTCATCCTCTACCATGAGACTGACATTATTTCACCTCCTTCTCCTCTGCCCATCAAAACAATTTAAAAAAATACTAATAACCAGCACTTGGATGATACTAATGATATGGTTAGTCTCAGTATTTTATCTTCATTTAATTTTCACAACGACTCTATGAGGTAGATGTAACTCATGTCCATTTTACAGGTGAAGAAACCAAAACACAGAGGAGGCAAGTAGCTTAGCCAGATTCACACGGCTGGTACATGGGAAAGGCAGACCCTGAATCCGGACTCTGAGTTCATGCTCTTCCACCTCTAGATTAATAATCTAGAGATTGAAGGGCATGGTGCTGCTCCTTGAGAAAGTCTCCCATGACCACAGGAGCTCACACTTACAATCCATATTCAGTTGGTCTCAAAGTATTTCTTTATGTTAATCTCTTGCCTTAAACCAAAGCAATCCTGAGCAGGAAGAACAAAGCTGGAGGCATCCTATGCCCTGGTTTCAAAACATACAAAAAAGCTATAGTAATCAAAACAGTATGGTACAGGCATAACAGCAGATATTTAGACCCCTGAAACAGCATAGGGAGCACAGAAATAAATCCATGCATATACAGTTGACTGATTTTTGACAAAGGTGCCAAGAATACACAATTGGGAAAGGATGATCTTTTCAACAAATGGTGTTGGGAAAACTGGATATCCACATAGAGAAGAATGAAACTATACCCTTATCTTACACCATATGCAAGTCAACTCAAAATGGATTAAAGACCTAAACACAAGACCTAAAACTACTAGGAGAAAACATAGGGAAAAAGCTTCTTGACATTGGTCTGGCCAGTTATTTTTTTGGATATTATCCCAAAAGCAAAGGCAACAAAAGCAAAAATAGACAAATAGGAGTGCATCAAACTAAAAAGCTTCTACACAGCAAAGGAAATAATCAACAGAATGAAGAGAAAACCTACAAAATGGGAGAAAATATTTGCAAACTGTACCTGCTGAGGAGTTAATATCCAAAATATACAAGGAACTCAACTCAAAGCAAGAAAATAGATAACCTGATTTAAAAATGGTTAAACGACCTGGATAGACATTTCTCAAAAGAAGACATGCAAATGGACAACAGGTACATGAAAACTATTCAACATAGCTAATCAACAGGGATATGCAAATTAAAATTATGAGATGTCACCATACACATGTTAGGATAGCTATTATCCACAAGGCAAAAGATAAGTATTGAGGATGTTGAGAAAAGGGAACCTTTGTGCACTGTTGGTAGGAATGTACATTTGTACAGCCATTATGGAAAACAGTATGGAGGTTCCTCAAAAAGTTAAAAATAGAACTGCCATAGATTCGGCAATTTTACTTCTGGATATATATCCAAAGGAAATGAAGTCAGTATTTTGAAGAGATATCTGCACTTCCATTTCATTGCAGCATTATTCAGTATGCCGAGATATGGGAACAACCTATGTAACTATCAACGGAAGAATGGATAAAGAAAATGTGTGTGTGTGTGTATGTATGTATGTATGTATATATATATATATATATATATATGCTCTAATATTATTCAGCCTTTAAAAAGAAGGAGCACTTGGGGCTTTCCTGGTGGCGCAGTGGTTGAGAGTCCGCCTGCCGATGCAGGGGACACGGGTTCGTGACCCGGTCCGGGAGGATGCCGCGGAGCGGCTGGGCCCGTAAGCCATGGCCGCTGAGCCTGCGTATCTGGAGCCTGTGCTCCGCAACGGGAGAGGCCACAACAGTGAGAGGCCCGCGTACGGCAAAAAAAAAAAAAAAAGAAGGAACACTTGTCATTTGTGACAACATGGATGAACCTGATGGACATTATGCTAAGTGAAATAGGCCAGACACAGAAAGACAAATACTGTATGATGTCACTTATATGTAGAATCTAAAGAAGTCAAACTCTTAGAAGCAGAGTAGAATGGTGGTTTCCAGGGACTGAGGGATGGAGAATATGGGAAAATGTTGGTCAAAGGATAGAAAGTTTCAGATATGCAGGATGAAAGAGTTATAGAAAGCTAATGTACTGTATCACAACTATAGTTAACAATAGTGTATTGTATACTGGAAATTTGCTGAGAGTAGATTTTAATCATTCTTACCAAAAAAAAAAAAAGTAACTATGAAATGATGGATATGTCAATTAGCTTGATTGCAGTAAACATTTCAAAATGTATACATATGTCAAAACATCATGTTGTAGACCTTAAATACAATTTTTCATTTGTTAATTATGTTTCTATAAAGCTGGAAAGAAATACGAGTAACATGAATATGTTATCATTCATGTGTGTGCATGCCATCTCCACTTCTACATTATAAGCTATTGAGGACAGCCTGTGACTTCCAGGGCTCATTAGAAATCCAATATTGTCAGGGTGCCTAACCAGAGTTATGGACTCAATAAACATCTAATTCTCTTTTCCTGTATCCCACCCCTCCCAGTGCCTAGCACAGTGCTATATCCATACTTGACGCTTCAAAAATATAGCTTGAAGACAATAAGGATGCAAAATAAATTTATTTCAGAATTTTAGGCCTAAGCGCTATATATGATTTTCATCTCTCAGACTACACTTTGCATATTTTGTGCTGTAAAACAAATAATAATGGCAGGAAGGCTTATTACAGAACTTTCAGATGAATTACGGCAGACTAATAGCAATCTTGTCCTGAAATAACATCTGAACTAATGCATTAGTATGATTACCCTCAGACTCTGAGTGGATTTAAATCATTTTTTCCCCTCCTCTCTCTCTTAGAGCAATGATTAACCCATTTGCAAAAGAATGGGAATGGAAAAATAAGACTCACAGGCACAGAATATGACTGATGGTCAGAGAGAGGGGCTAGCAATGCCCACAGAGGTCTGCCCTGGGCTCCCAGTTCCTTCCCCTAGCTCTGCCCCACTCCCCTCGCCACATGGTCTGTGTGCTTTGGGTTCTGTGTTCTGTCATGTGTAGTGGGAGCTGCTGGATTTCCTGCCCAGACTCTGCTGCTATAAATCATGGCTACTCAGGGCTGAGTGTGCTGTGTGCCAAGATCGGAATTGCCAGTATCCTGAATCCTGCAGACAAGCTTCTGCTGTAGGCTTCTCCTTTGGATCTGAAAAATGCCCTTGTGAAAAACAAGGTATTTAAGTACTGGGGGTGTCCAAAGTTTGCTAGGATGAAGTTGAAGCACTATTAAACCAGGAAAGCTGAACTTTAGATGATTTTGAGGTTACTTTTTAGGGTGTTAGATGTGTGGTTCAGCTTTACAGACATAGGGATTCTATCTTGGGGGAACACTTTCAGAAGCTGAAAAAGAAGCACATAGACGCCCTCCCCTGCCTAAAATACTCCTCACGTAATCAACGAAGTCAAGGCATTTTGGTGCAAGGATGGTGCCTCAGGGATGGTATATATCCCTTCCTCTAGCACCCTCTGCCCTGGAGCCTAAACCCCAGGCCCAGCCTGACCCCTTTGTGTTTTGCACCAACTAAGAAAAACTAAATCAACCAACTACTAGCAATAGATAACATTTATGAAGCACTTACCAAAGCCAGGCACTGTTCTAGCACTTTGTATTCACTCATTTAATTCTCACAACAACCCTAAATGTAGGATTTATATCCACACCCAACCCTACCTCCCAAATTTATGGTTGAACAAATTGAGGCACAGAGAGGTGTGGTAACTCGCTCAAGTTCACAGAGTAGGTAGGTCGTAGAGTTGGGATTCAAACATAGGCAAGTCCAGCCCTGGGGCCCACTCCTGAAACCCTGTAATGTGGCTGTGCTGAGAAGGAATATTGGGTAGAGGTGGGGAGGAGGTATGTAGAAGGAATGGGGCTGCACAGTGCATTAGAGATAGCTGCAGATTCTTTGCCACTCTTCCCTTCAGGAGATGGAGTCCCTCTGGGCTGCCCCATGACTTGCTTTGACCAATAGAATGTAGCAGAAGTGACATTGTGTAGGATACAGGCCTAAGTTTGGAAAGGTCCAGTAGTTTCTGCCTTTCTCCAGTTGGAAGCCAGATATAAGGAAGTCCAGATTATCCTGTTGTAGAGGCCACATGGAGGAGCCTGGAGGTGCCCTAGCTGACAGCACACAGCCCCTAGTCATGTGAGAGAGGCCTTAAGGAACTTCCAGTCCAACTTCGCTGCCAGCCAGATGGAATCATGTGAGTGAACACAAGTGAGACCAACAGAAGAACCACACGGTCAACTCACAGAATGGTGAGAAATAAGAAATCGTTGTTTTAAGGCACTAAGTTTTAGGTTTGTTGCACAGCAATAGTTAGCTGATGCAGGTGGTCGTTGAATTACCTGACCTTAAAGTTCCTTCTTCCCATGAAAGTTTGTGAATTGGTAAAGTGAGATAGGCAAATGTGGCTGGAGCAGAGTGCCTATGTAGGAGGAGTATGGTTAGGACTGGATGAGGAATTTGAACTTTGGCTGGTAGGTTCCGAAGATGGAAGTGAAAGGAGGTGACATGAGAAGGTCGTTTTTTAGGGAGACTAACATAGTGGCAGCATATAGAACAGACACGTGAACATATAGAACACATGTGAAAAAGAAACAGCCAGGGGGATGGGATAGGTGAGCCAAAAATACAGAGTTAAAAATTACTGAGCGGGCTTCCCTGGTGGCGCAGTGGTTGGGAGTCCGCCTGCCGATGCAGGGGACACGGGTTCGTGCCCCGGTCCGGGAGGATCCCACATGCCGCGGAGTGGCTGGGCCCGTGAGCCATGGCCGCTGAGCCTGCGCATCTGGAGCCTGTGCTTCATAACGGGAGAGGCCACAACAGTGAGAGGCCTGCGTACCACAAAAAAAAAAAAAAGAAAATTACTGAGCAACAAGTCACCAAATGCAGAATCAATCATTCAGTTTTTGAAGCACAGATGTTTTCTGCTTTAACTACAGACTCTATCGACTTCATTGTTTCCAACTCTAAATGTTCTTGCTTTTAGAAATCCATGGGAAAATATATGGTATGCGATTGAGGGCCTGGGTTTTGTTTAACAAAAACTTGGTTTGAAGCCTATTCTCTGCCACCTTCTAGCTATGTGACTATGTCTTAGTTTTCTCATATTTAAAATGAGCATAGTGATACTTGCCGCACTTGGGTATTACAAAGATAAAAGATGATGTCTGATTTTGGTAGATAGCTAAAATGCCTACATAATGCAAAGACTCTGATGACTGTGTCTCTTTCACAGGACAGTCTGTGTTGGGAGTGTCAGGTGGGTGGGTGGCTCTTCCTATCTCCATGTAGGAACTCTTGGTAAGAGCCATCTTCAACACATGCCTTCCAAGGTTATTCTGGGCATGACCTTTCCAACCAGGAGGGAGGGGGATGTGTATGGAGGAACACATCTAGGAAGTTGTATGGTGCCGGCCCACAAGTGACATATGCTTCTACTCATATTCCATTAGCAAGAACACAGGCATGTGCCTACCCAGGCTACAAAGAGGGCTGGCAAGTCCCATCTACAATTCTATTCAATGGAAGAGAGAGGGGAGAGAGAGCTGGGTATTAGTTAACCTGACCGAGCTACTCAACCAGCCTGACAATATCTACCACCAGACTGCACCCAGGATAATTAAGTCAGCATCTTTTGGGGTGCAGCCTGGGCATCAGGATTTTTGTATCTCCTCAAGTGACTGTAATGTGCGACAACGTCTGAGAACCACTGGCTTAAGCCACCACTGCTCGGGCTTGCTATTACTTGCAGCCAAAAGCATTTCTAAATTACAGGTTCTCTGGGGCTATGCTTCTCAACTTTGTGTGCACGCTAGACTCGCCGGGGGAGCTTTAAAAAATTTCAGTGTCCAGACTGTACTCCAGACCAATCACATCAGAATTTCTGGGAGTGGGACTCAGGCACCAGATCAGTGAAATCACCTGAAATCCAGGTGATTTCAACATGCAGGAAAGTTTGAGAACCACCACACTCAGAAGAGGAAAATTATTGGAGATATATCTTTGCACACTTCTATGTCTCATGGTTTAAGACCACACTTCTCAAGCTTCCACGAGCATAGGAGTCACTTGGAGTCCTTATTAAAATGTAGACTCTGGGACTTCTCTGGTGGTGCAATGGTTAAGAATCTACCTGACAATGCAGGAGACACGGGTTCGACCCCTGGTCTGGGAATATCCCACATGCCGCGGAGCAACCAAGCCTGTGTGCCACAACTACTGAGCCTGCGCTCTAGAGCCCGCGAGCCACAACTACTGAGCCCATGTGCCACAACTGCTGAAGCCCACGCACCTAGAGCCCGTGCTCTGCAACAAGAGAAGCCACCAGCCCCCGCTCACCGCAACTAGAGAAAGCCTGTGTGCAGCAACGAAGACCCAACACAGCCCAAAATAAAAAGATAAATAAATTTATTTAAAAAAACACGCAGACTCTAATTCAGCAGGTTGGAGGTGGGGCCTGAGATTCTGTGTTTCTAACAACTCCCAGGCAAGGCTGACCTACTGGTTCATGAACCACACTTCAAGTAGCAAGGGGTAAAGCAACCATACTGAGTTCTGCAACACTACGTTACAATTTAGTAGTTCCATGGGTAAAGATTTTTGGTAATCTATACTGATATACTTCCTTGTTCTTTCCTTCAAGGGAACCATCTCCCTATAAAAACACAACGAACACTTCCATATCTTAAACTTGCTAGAGGGCTGTTTCAAATTATGCCATGAGACATCCCCCAAAGAGGAATATTTAGTTGCCATCCTCTTTTTTTGAAAAAATGATTTGACCTTTTGTCCAAGGAAGTTAGAAAACTGTGGGAAAAGAAAGTTCGTGTCATCATTTTTTATTTTAAAATAAAGTTTCTCATTTTAATAAATTTATGTCTTTAAAGTAATAAGAAAGCACAGACAATAACTTTTGGAAGAAAATGTAGGAATGCTTTCTTTAAAAGGACACAAAATAAGTACAAACCGCAAAGGAAATGGGTAAGTTTGAACTGGAATTAAAACTTCTGTGCATCAAAGCCCATTAAAACTGTAAAAACACAAGCCATGTCCATTTCCTCTTCTCCCATTCTTTCTTTTTTTTTTTTTTTTTTTTTTGCAGTACGCGGGCCTCTCACTGTTGCGGCCTCTCCCGTTGTGGAGCACAGGTTCCAGACACACAGGCTCAGCAGCCATGGCTCACGGGCCCAGCCGCTCCACGGCATGTGGGATCTTCCCGGACCGGGGCACGAACCCTTGTCCCCTGCATCGTCAGGCGGACTCTCAATCACTGCACCACCAGGGAAGCCCTCCCATTCTTTCTTGAACTTTATTCAGGCTTCCCCTACTCCTATTCTTCCAAACCGACGCTTACCAATGTCTGATAACCTGCCCTTTGAGGAACCCACTGTTCAATGCTTGCGCCTCAGCTAACTTGATTTTACTATTCTCAAGAAATTTTGTTCACTTGATCTACAGAATACTTATCTCGTTCTTTTTAAAATTAGCTTTTTAAAAGAGATAAATTAGGAGTTTGGGATTAACATATACACACTACTATATATAAAATAGATAAACAACTAGGACCTACTGTATAGCACAGGGAACCATATTCAATATCTTGTAATAACCTCTAATGGAAAAGAATCTGAAAAAGAATATATATCTACTAATATATATATAACGTATATATATAAGCACTTAAAGCCTTATAAATAAAACACTAAGGCCCACTGTCCCATTCTTCACCTCTCCTGATTCCTGTTTCTCAGTGGCAACCACTTTTAACTCTTTAGCTCTTTCTTCCAATACTTAAGTGAATAATATTCTTAAATTGCTATTGTTTGATTTATCAATTTTAAATTGATATTAAATTAATATTATCTCCTGACTTCTCAGCAGAATAGAGAAGATGAAAACTTGGCTAATGCCCCCATCTCCCCTGCACCAAATGCTCACGCAGAAGCACATACACACACGCATTTTCACTTCCCTAATTAAATCTGATCGAGTGTATCTGATAACTGTCAATTCCATTTTCTCCTATGGAAAACAGCTTTCTCCCAGAGATTTCCATCTTCTCCCTTCACTGTTATCTTAGGAACTTCCTCTGCTTCTCTCCTGTGATGAATCCCCTTTTCCTGGGTTTCCTACTGTCCTCTTTCATGGTTAACTCCCTTGCAGATTGTCCAATAGCTTCCTGAGAAAGGGTGGAAGACAGGCAAATCTCTGAGGATTTATCTATCCTCAAATTTGAGGCATAAATTAGCTAGAGGGAGAATTCCAGTTTGAAAATCATTTTCCTGAGACATGTTCAGGTACTGGTCCCTTGTCTTTTCCTTCAGAATACTTCTCTTCCTTCTCTTCCTGCTTCACTGGCTTTTCCATTTTTTTTTTTTTTTTTTTTTTTTTTTTTCTTTTTTTTAAGTTTCTCTTCTTCCTAATGACCTCTAGTGTTGGCATATCTCAGGGCTGAGTTTCTAGACATCTTTTCCTCTTTACCTTCACCCACTGCTTAGCTGATCTCAATCAGTTCCGGGGTGTTCAATACTATCACTATGTTGATGACTTGCATTTACCTCATTCCAGTATTCATGAAAGTCTCAACCCATTCAATCATCAGTTCAAGGCCAAAATCTCATCTCAATTTTTTCAGCTCAGAAGTCCTATATCTCATCATTTAAATCATCTAAAGGGACGGGAGAGACTCTGGGACGATCATTCCTGGCACAAAATTCCTCTCCATGTAGACTGGTGAAACAAGAATAGTTAACTGCTTCCAAAATCCAGTGGTGGGACAGGCATAGGGTAGTGGTTATAGACGTTTACTACAAAAGGGAGAAAACAGATGGTCGAAAGGGATCACATGTCCTAAGCAATAATAAAATCCAGGAAAGCACATTCCATTAGCTTTCAAGGCCTGGGAATAATCATCTGTGGCTCTGGCCCTGGGGCCAAGATTATTCCACCAGCCTACCTAAACTAGCACTACTAGTCCCTTTCTGTCTTACCCTGCCTTCTCTTCCTTGGTAATACTTGTAACCACCTGACATACATATTTATTTGTTTATTGTCTGTCTTCCTCCTCCCTGAACTACCACTCTTTTTTTTTTTTTTAACATATTTACTGGAGTATAATTGCTTTACAATGGTGTGTTACTTTCTGCTGTATAACAAAGTGAATCAGCTCTATGAATGCATATATCCCCATATCTCTTCCCTCTTGCGTCTCCCTCCCACCCTCCCTACCCCACCCCTCTAGGTGGTCACAAAGCACTGAGCTGATCTCCCTGTGCTATGCGGCTGCTTCCCATTAGCTATCTATTTTACATTTGGTAGCGTATATATGTCCATGTCACTCTCTCACTTTGTCCCAGCTTACCCTTCCCCCTCCCCGTGTCCTCAAGTCCATTCTCTATGTCTGTGTCTTTATTCCTGTCCTGCCCCTACGTTCTTCAGAGCCATTTTTTTTTTTTAGATTCCATATATATGTGTTAGCATATGGTATTTGTTTTTCTCTTTCTGACTTAGTTCACTCTGTATGACAGACTCTAGGTCCATCCACCTCATTACAAATGACTCAATTTTGTTTCTTTTTATGGTTGAGTAATATTCCATTGTATATATGTGCCACATATTCTTTATCCATTCATCTGTGATGGGCACTTAGGATGCTTCCCTGTCCTGGCTATTGTAAATAGTGCTGCAGTGAACATTATGGTACATGACTCCTTTTGAATTATGGTTTTCTCTGGGTATATGTCCAGTAGTGGGATTGCTGGGTCATATGGTAGTTCTATTTTTAGTTTTTTAAGGCACCTCCATACTGTTCTCCATAGTGGCTGTACCAGTTCACATTCCCACCAACAGTGCAAGAGGGTTCCCTTTTCTCCACACCCTCTCCAGCATTTACTGTTTGTAGATTTTTTGATGATGGCCATTCTGACCGATGTGAGGTGATACCTCGTAGTTTTGATTTGGATTTCTCTAATGATTAGTGATGTTGAGCATCCCTAATGATTAGTGATGTTGGCAATCTGTATATCTTCTTTGGAGAAATGTCTATCAGAATGAGAGAAAATATTTGCAAACGAAGCAACTGACAAAGGATTAATCTGCAAAATATACAAGCAGCTCATGCAGCTCAATATCAAAAACACAAACAACCCAATCCAAAAATGGGCAAAAGACCTAAATGGACATTTCTCCAAAGAAGATGAACTATAACTCTTAAAGCATAAGCTCATTGAAGGCTGTGTTTTGTTTACTACTCTATCTTCAGTACCTGTGATAGTATCTGGTATATAGTAGGTACTCAGTAAAGGCTCATTGAATGAATAAATACATGAAAGAATGAATGATGGAAAAGAAATAGGAGATGAAAATTAGCTTTCTCTAGAGAACTCTTTGGCAATATCCAGTAACTTTGAAGATGTACATAACTTTCATCCAGCAATGCAACTCTTAGGAATATATGTTAGAGAAACTCTTACACAAATGCCTAAGAACATATGCACAAGAATTATTATTGCTACCTTATTTTATAATAGTGAGAAATTGGAAACAACTGAATATCCACGAATATACTTATTGAGTGCTATTTATGTACTAGGTACCATCCCAAATATTGGTAATATAGTGGTTGATATATCAAAAGTGGTTGCTGAAAAGTTAAATTTAGGAATTAAGGTTATTGACACCTCAAGAAGCTTACATTCTAATGGGAAGAGAGAGACAGTAAGCAAATAAGTATATAATATGGCAGGTGAGGTTAATGCTGTGAAGAAAAATAAAGGGTCAGATTGTGACTTGGGGCATTTATGTGATGCTTTTTAAATCTAACTGGTTAACAATTGTACAGATAGGAGATTTTATTGGGGAACTTAATTTAAGTCCAAAGAAATTCTCAGTTTCATTCAACATTTTCACTGATTGATTTATATAGTATACTAAAATGTAACATCTGTGAAATCCCTGGGACTAGTATCAGTGTGTTTCTTCTAATCGTCCTATCTGAGCATTGAACCCTTACTAAGTGAGGGGCTCTCCTTAACTTAGAGTCACATTGAGGAATACAGTTAATGATTCTGGTAGAACTGACCCAAAAGGGACTTTACCAAAGATAAGCAGAGTCTATAGCATAATATTTAAGGGGTAAATTTCAAACAAATACAAAAGTCAAAGTAATATTACATTGAGTACCTGCATATCCTTCTAGTTTCAGTAATTGTAATATTTTGCCATATTTTTGCTCTCATTTTCTCTCTCAGCCTCCCCCTGCCTGCCCCACATACAAACACATATATATTTGCTATGGCACTTGAAGGTAAGTGCAGACGTCATGGTACTTAATGTTAAATACTTCAGCAGCGTCTCCTAAGACTAAGGACATTTTTCTACCTAACCAAAACACCATGAGCATGTCTAAGAAATTATTACTAATTCTCTTATATTTTCTAATATCCTGTTCATATTCAAATTCCCCAGTTGTCCCCAGAATGTCTTTTATATCCATTTAAAAAATTGTGATCAGGGCTTCCCTGGTGGCGCAGTGGTTGAGAGTCCGCCTGCCGATGCAGGGGACACGGGTTCGTGCCCCGGTCCGGGAAGATCCCACATGCTGCAGAGCGGCTGGGCCCATGAGCCATGGCCGCTGAGCCTGCGTGTCCGGAGCCTGTGCTCCGCAATGGGAGAGGCCACAACAGTGAGAGGCCCGCATACACCAAAAAAAAAAAAAAAATCGTGATCAAATCTAAGTTCATGCATTACTATATTTGGTCACTTTTAAGAGTAATCCACCTTAAGTGCGTATTGCTAAGTAAAATAATCAATCTGAAAAGGCTACATACTGTATGATTCCAACTCTATGACATTCTGGAAAAGGCAAAACAATGGAGACAGTAAAAAGACCAGTGGTTGCCATGGGGTTAGGGAGTGGATGGAAGGATGAATAGGTGGAGCACAGAGGATTTTGTGGGGGGCAGTGAAACTATTTGGTATGATTCTGTAATGGTGGATACATGATATTATACACTTTTCAAAACCCATAGAATGTACAACACAAATATGAAAATAGTAAACCTTAATGTAAACTATAGCCTTTAGTTAATAATAATGTATTAGTATGGGTTCATCAATTGTAACAAATATAAAATTAATGCAAGATGTTAATAATAGGAGAAATTACGGGGATTGGAAGAGGGTATATGGGAATTCTGTGCTTTCTGTTCAAATTTTCTGCAAACCTAAAACTTCTCTATAAAACAAAGTATACTAAATTTAAAAAAGAATACTTCTGCTCTTTTTATTGCTTTGACTTTTTGAAGAATCTGAGAAAATTACTTACCTTATAGAGCGTATTGCATTCTGAATTTGTCTTATTGTTTGCTCACGATGTTATTAACTTCCCTTTCTCCTCAATTCCCTGTGATCTAGACAAAGCTAGATCTCAAGGCTTGATTGGATTCAGGTTAAATATTTTTGACAAGAATACTTCAGAGATGTTGTGAACTTCGTGTTGCATCATATCAGGAGAACATGCTGTCAGACTGCCACGCTCTTACTGATGTTAAGTTTGATTACTTGGCTAAGGTAAGATCTGCCAAATGTCTCGTTAAAGGAACATTTATCTTCTTTGCAATAGATACTCTGTCTGTACAATGATATTATCTAGTCTCTCAGTAACCTTTCACCTGATAGTTTTATCATCCATTGATTGTTCTTGCTTTAATCAAGTATTACATTAGGAGTTGCAAAATGGTTTTCTAACTATCATTATATCAACATTTCTTATCCAGCATGTTTTCTTTCCTTTTTTCCTCTATCATAGTCATTTAGTGTGTTGCCATTAGTTACACCCATCATTATTTTTGATACTCTCATTGTTCTAAATTTAGCCAGTGAGAGCCCTCTGAGCCCCTTCCTAGAACCTTCTGACACAATCCCATTAGTCTTTGAGCTGTTTCCTTACTTTCTGAAACAACAATGTGTCAAGACTCACCTTGTACTTTTCCTGCCTTAGACATGGGCTCAGCCATTTCCCCCAAAGAACCTTAGTTCTTTTTACTGGAAAGCGATTTTTTGTTGTTTTCTGGTTATAAAAGCACTACATGCTCATTGTAGAAAAATTAGAAAATAAAAGAAAGTATAAAAAAAGAAAATGAAAACCACATATTACTCTACCATTTAGAACTAACCACTCTTAACATTTATTGTACTTATTTCCATGGTTTTTAAAATATGTATCTAGAAGAAAACATAGGAAGAACACTCTATGACATAAATCACAGCAAGATCCTTTCTGACCCACCTCCTAGAGTAATGGAAATAAAAACAAAAATAAACAAATGGGACCTAATGAAACTTCAAAGCTTTTGCACAGCAAAGGAAACCATAACCAAGACCAAAAGACAACCCTCAGAATGGGAGAAAACATTTGCAAATGAAGCAACTGACAAAGGATTAATCTCCAAAATTTACAAGCAGCTCATGCAGCTCAATAACAAAAAAACAAACAACCCCATCCAAAAATGGGCAGAAGACCTAAATAGACATTTCTCCAAAGAAGATATACAGAATGCCAACAAACACATGAAAGAATGCTCAACATCATTAATCATTAGAGAAATGCAAATCAAAACTACAATGAGATATCATCTCACACCAGTCAGAATGGCCATCATCAAAAAATCTAGAAACAATAAATGCTGGAGAGGGTGTGGAGAAAAGGGGACACTCTTGCACTGCTGGTGGGAATGTGAATTGGTTCAGCCACTGTGGAGAACAGTATGGAGGTTCCTTAAAAAACTACAAATAGAATTACCATATGACCCAGCAATCCCACTACTTGGCATATACCCTGAGAAAACCAAAATTCAAAAAGAGTCATGTACCAAAATGTTCATTGCAGCTCTATTTACAATAGCCAGGACATGGAAACAACCTAAGCGCCCATCATCGGATGAATGGATAAAGAAGATGTGGCACATATACACAATGGAATATTACTCAGCCTTAAAAAGAAATGAAATTGAGCTATTTGTAATGAGATGGATAGAACTAGAGTCTGTCATACAGAGTGAAGTAAGTCAGAAAGAAAAAGACAAATACCGTATGCTAACACATATATATGGAATTTAAGGGGAAAAAATGTCATGAAGAACCTAGGGGTAAGATAGGAATAAAGACGCAGACCTACTGGAGAACGGACTTGAGGATATGGGGAGGGGGAAGGGTGAGTTTTGACAGGGCGAGAGAGAGTCATGGACATATACACACTAACAAACGTAGTAAGGTAGATAGCTGGGGGGAAGCAGCCGCAAGGCACAGGGAAATTAGCTCGGTGCTTTGTGACAGCCTGGAAGGGTGGGATGGGGAGAGTGGGAGGGAGGGAGACACAAGAGGGAAGACATATGGGATCATATGTATATGTATAGCTGATTCACTTTGTTATAAAGCAGAAACTAACACACCATTGTAAAGCAATTATACCCCAATAAAGATGTTTAAAAAAAAAAAAATATGTATCTAAAGTGGATATTTTAAATTTAAATTATGGCTTGATACTGTATATTTTGTACTGTACTTTTTTTTAATCAATATATCCTTGTCATTAGATAGTCTTCAAAATCATGATTTTAATCTTTTTGTACCAGAAACTATGTCTTAAAATGTTTGAATCTTTCCCAGGGCATCAGACCTACCTATTGTGATAAAACTAAAACCATTCCACGGCTGTTAAGCTGCATCATAAAGCTTCACTGAGGAATTAGGGCATTAGTTGAGTATGAAAAAAGTAATAATGCCATGAAATGAAGACATCCCTCGAAAACAGAAATTTCCAAAAAGCAATATATTCATGTGAGTTTTTCTGTACTAGTTACTGTGAGTGGATAAATTTCCTTGAATCTAGGTACTTTTCATGTCTTTAAGACAACCACCTGATAAATGAAACACCAAGGGATCTATTTTAAGTGCCCCCGAATTGGAATCAAGTTTTTAAAAATATGATTGACCAACAAATAAAAAGAGATGACTCTTCTTCTACTTATTCCTTGTTCTATGATGGTGGGAATGTTATTTAATTGCTTTGTGACTTAGTTTTCTTGTCTATAGATTAATAGTAGTTCCTCCTACACAGCACTATTGTGACAATTAAGTAATAATTAAAGTGTTTAGCACAGGATCTGGCATATAGTAAGGGCTCAATAAATGCCAACCCTTAGAATTATCACTGCAAGCTAGAATGGTGAATCGGATTTGAGGTAACATTAATGGAAGAGCAGGATTTAGGCCGATGGTGGTGGGATTAAGGGACATTCTGGGAGCAAGACAAAATGCTAGCACAAAATTCGGAACACACAAGTTCTACTGAGCGAAGCTGCTGAGCTGTTGAGTATTTCTGTGTGAAGATTAAACATGCTTGCTCTCATTATAGCACTGTAGTGCAGAGGAAGCAGTTACCTTCCGTCCTTCTTCTTTGTCATACACATATCTATCATTTATATTGACTTGGGTCAAAGCATTAGAGGTATTTTTAATAGGGAAAGGGTTGAAAACTTCTCATTGGAAAGTGGACAAAATGTTAGCCAAACCCATGCTCGTGTGGATTTCAATAGTGCCTAAAGAGATTTTTACAGCTTTGAAGTCTTCTCAGCGTCTACCTGATTCCAAGTTTCCTCTACTCTTATTTCCTCTTTCAGATCTGATAAGGGTCTTAGAGTTACCCTAACAGGTGACCCCTGGTCACCCTAACAGGGTTATAAAGAAGTCAAGTGCATGCATAGACCACTTCTAGCTGCATGACCAGAGGAAAATTACTTAATCCTCTGGGTCCTAAATTTCCTCATCTTTAGAACAGGAATTACAACAATAATATTTACTATATGAGGTCATTGTAAGAATGAAATGCAATGCCATACATGTAGCACCTAATACCATGCCAGCAATTCAAGTATGTAGAATAAACAACAAATAGCTGTATTTATATTTATGATCATATATCGAAGATTAAACACCCTCCCAGTTTCAGCTTTCAGACCCTCCCTCGCATTGCATTTTTTTTAATCAAATTTGTAAGTTAGAATCTCTGTCAGATACATTGCCTTCAGTGTGAGGTAATTATATATTAGGAGTCTCCTATGTCTACTCCCACTCTAGTTATCCATGCAATTTATTCATTAATTTCGCAAACATGTATTGAGCACTTTATTATGCTTCACTGTGCTGGATCCTGGGCATCCGTAGAAGGTGAACATATCTGAAAAAAGGAGAAAGTATTCAAGTCCCCCGTGATGATGTTCAGGGTTGAAAGTGGGAATACATGTCCGGAAATGCTGCTTATTAAGCAAGTGTCAAATTAGAATAAGTGGAAGATTTAAGCCCTTTAAGAAAACACATCTTGCAGAGAGCCTCAAAGGCAAGGTGGGCATTTGATAGCTTTATCTGGGACCACACTCTCCAGACTATCTCACCACGAGTAGGAGGGACATGGCTATGTCCCTGAAATGTTTCCAGTTCCTTTTGGAAGGATTTGTCAGGGCAAAGGTGAGAGACTCATGCAGTCATCTCTGAGAGCATGACAGAATTAGAGGCTAGAGCCACCATTGTGTGTTTAAATTCTGGGTCCCGAAGCAATAGCTCTAGCTCACAGCTTCTAAAAATGTCCTTGGCTTAAAGTTTTGGCTCAGGGGTTGAGGCGTTATACTGCAGAATGTTTCTGGAATAATTCAGTGACCTCAGACAGGCTACTCCAAGTCTCCCTAAACCACCTGCATTGTTCGACTATATTTAGCAATGAACATTTAAACAAAGAGAAGACAGTTTATTGGATTAACAGGTCGGGGAGAGGAGGATATAGAAATGGTACCACTTGCCTGGCCTCCCTCACTCATCCAATAAACACACAGTTTTGAGTGCCTTTTGTGTGCCAGGCACTGTGCAAAGTATATTAACCTGGCAGGTCTCAAGGCATTCCTCTCCTTGGGATGAAATGACTCTGAGACCCAGAATTAATTATTAGTATTAATTGATAAGTATTAATTGTACCAACCACAGATCATTCGCAGGGGTCCCCATGTTTATGGTCCCAGAGGTGACTGGGAGAGGATTGGGGATCAGGGAAATGCCAACTGCAGCAGTCCCAGCTCCTATGAGGAACGAATCACTGTTCTGTCTTCCTCAAGTCTCAACAGAAGTGAGCATGTTATTTCTCATTGGCTCATTGTTCCCTAAAGCCCCACCAGTAAGAAGATAATCTATTATTATTGGCTCAATTTCTCTACCTTCGTTAGGGACACAAGTTTAATAAATCTGAGCATACTTCTGGCTGGGTCAGGTTGACCAGGATAAAATTAACAGTTGCTTCAGGATACATTTTGATCTAAATCACTGTCTGTATCTAAACCTTTAAGATGGAAGAAATATCATCATATTCAACATTGGAAAAATGCCAAATACACAGGCTGATGCTTCATCTACCTCTTCTTATAAAAAGCTTGCGTTAGATAATCACAAACAAAACTTTTTAAAATACCCTGATTATCTGTAAAGACGCTTTCAGGAGTAAGTAACAAAACCCCCAATTCAAACTGCATTAAAGAATAAAGGATTACACTGTGTCAGCACAGGAAGTGCAAGGGTCAGGCAGCCTTCAAGGCCCGTTGATCCAGCAGAACAACAATGTCTATGAGAATCCAGGTTATTTTTGTCTCTTCACTCACCATCTTCTGTGTTGGCATCATCCTCCGAGGAGAGGCGAGGTGATTACAGCAGTTCAGGTACAAAACCTGGACATAGCAACAGCAATATTCACCAGGAGAGAGAGACAGATCTTCTTGCTGCTGTATCATGGGAGCCTTTCCCCAGAAGCCCCAACAGATTTCAGCCCCCATGACTCATTGGCTCCTTAACTCAACACTGGCAAGGGAAATGGGATTACACTTGGCCAATGAATGCCACCCTTGGAACTGGAGATGGAATCGGCATCACCTGGGGCACCTAGCTGTGTGGAGGAAGGATGGATATCTGAACAAAGTTGGGGGTCTCTGAGTGAGAAAGTGGGGGAATGGATGCTGGGTAAATTACATTTAGTTTCAGAAAACCTAACTTACAAGGGACTTAGGCCAAAAAATTGTTTTTCTCTCATAACTTAAAGGACTGCACTAGCTTGCTGCTGGCATTGATTCAGCAGCTTAGTGATGTCATGGATAGAAACTGGGTGATGCTCTTGACCTTTTCCTCCCCCGTGTTTGTAACCTTTTGACCCCAAGATGGCCACTCAAGTTCCATACATCAAGTCTGGATGCAATACAGGGAGAAAGGGGGGAAAGGGTATGGGCTGTAAGAAGTACTGTGTCCTGGAATTTATGAAAAAGTAGATTTAATCGCCCTGTCTTACAAGAGTCTACAATTTACACACGGAGACAAAACACACCTTAGGAACCACAACACAATGTCAGTACCAAGAGAAGGATGCAAACAACTCTTCAGGAGCAACTGAATGGGCATCAGGGCTGCCTGCCCCACCCCCGACATCTGGTTGCCCCCGCCCACCGTGTCGCAGTCCTGCTGTGTTGCTGGCCTTGCTTCAGCTCCAGGCAAGCTTCCAGAAATCATGGCCTGCACACCTGAAGTGAGCAGATCTCTGTCTACTTGTCCTTTAAGTGGACACTGCTTTTTCTGTTGGGAAGACAGGTAAATGTGTGGGAGGCTCTTGGATGACAGTATTTTCCTGGCAGGCGTCCAGGGTGGCTGGGAAGAGAGAGAGAGAGCATTTAATGGGTCTGGCAGCAGAGCAGTCGAGGTGTGGCTGCGCGTAGCAGGGGACGAGGACCTCTTTGGCGATGACATTATCTGAGTTTGGGTGGGCTCTCAGCTCAAGTTTCAGATGGCCAGACACCTCTGGCTGGCAGCCAGCCAGTTGACAGATTACATTCTGTAACCATGAGGTAAGTTTGGAAGAAGGTTAAGAAAAGCAGTTATTCTTTGGTCAGTCACTTAGGTGTTGCCTGTGTCTCCATAACATCTTAAATTCGGGAAGCACAGGGAATCTATGTCTTGCTTGCCTTTATGCCATTACCCTAACCTCTGGCACATGTGGGCTTCCTCTTGCCTTTAGGAACACACTCCAGGATCTTACAATGCCCTAATGTCACCACTACCCCCTCACCCTCCCCAAATTTCATCTTCTTCCCCATCTCCAGCTTCTCTTCCTGCCTTGCTTCCCCTTCATACACAGATTGGATAGTTGTTCTGACTCCTGAAGTGGCCCTTCAGATCTTATTCTCCAGCCCTTTCCACAGCACTCAGCACCATGAACTGCAGCTCTCTCTCCCTTGGCTTCTGGAACTCACTCTCTCCTGGGCTTGGTTCCTTGAGCGATTCTTCTCAGGCGACTCTTTAAATGTCTGTTTCCCTCCGAGCCCTGTCCAGGGCTCTCTGCTTTATTCCTTACTCTCCATGTCCTGCCTGGGTCCTTCATCCAAATTTACAACTACAACCTCTGCTTCTGTCTCCAGCCCAGCTCTCTCTCCCAAACTCCACATATTATATAACTCCACCAGCCCAGCCCACAGGTACACTGAACTCAACAGGGCCAAGACAGGAGACAAGCTCCAAATGGGATTCCTCTCTTTCTAAAGAACACCAGCATCTATAAGCCAGAAACCTGCAAGTCATCCTAGAATCCTCTGGGTATACATCTTATGTGACAGTCACCATTATTAAGATGTTGCCATCTGAATATGTGACATACTTAACCCTTTCTTCAAACCTTCCATCACAGTGTGTCGTTGTTTGGTACCCCTCATGTGAAAGACGCCCTGCTGCCTCTCCCCCTCCAAGCCAGCCTGAATGAGTTGCCCTGCCTCTGGGACCCAATAGCACCAATAGCCCTCAGCCCCTTCTTCTACTATAGAACTTATGACTAAATATTTTAATCATGTGTTTCCTTCCTCCTCTCCTATACTAGGCTGTGATTTCCTCCAGGACGACTGTGTCATAACAGTTTTGAAATCTCCAACAAACAGCATACCTAGGGCCTGGCACACGGTAGTTACAAAATCAGTGTTTGGTGCGTGAATTATTCAACAAAAGGCTGACAAAACTATAGTATAGTTTTATACTATAGAAGTTCATTGATACATTTTGGTCCACATAGAAAAGAAGAGAAAAAAGCCACTGACAGTCCCATCACCCAACTGAACTATAGTCACACTTGGGTATATTTTCTTATCTTTACTTCTGTGGGTAAGATTTATTTTTACCTAAGTATAATCATACTGTACTTGTAATTTTGAATCCTGCTTTTCTACTACAAATATATATTTTCATATTGTTAAATATTTTTTCCAGCTTTATTGAGATATAATTGACATATGACATTGTGTGAGTTTAAGGTATACAACACGATGACTTAATATACATATGTATTGTGAAACGATTACCACGATAATAGTTAACACCTCTGTCACCTTATAATTATCTTTTTGTGTGTGTGGTGAGAATATTTAAGATGCTCTTAGCAACTTCCAAGTGTACAATACAGTATTATTAACTAAAGTCTTTGTACATTAGATCTCCAGAACTTACTCATCTTCTAACTGTAAGTTTGTACCCTTTGACCAACATCTCACCACTTCCCCTACTCCCCCAGCCCCTGGCAATCACCATTCTACTTTGTTTTTATGAGTTTGGCTCTTTCAGATTCTACATATAGATGAGATCATAATGGTATTTGTCTTTCTCTGTCTGACTTATTTCACTAAGTATAATGCCCTCAAGATCCATTTATGTTGTTGCAAATGGCAGGAGTTTTCTTTTTTATGACTGAATAATATTCCATTATATATATATATATCATATTGTTTACTCTTTAATTTTATTAATAATTTTACTTATATATAGATTTTGCTGTCTATGTAGTCAATCCACTATTTTCTTTTATGATTTCTTCAACTGATTACAATCTTAGAAAGGGCTTTCCTATCCGTAATTCAGACAAATATTTAGCCATCTTTCCTTCTAGGATTTTTATGTTTTGATGGAGAGTTATGTCTAATGCTTTTATCCACTTGAATTTATTTTGGCATGTCATGTAAAATAAAGGTCTAACTTGCTCTTTTTCTCTTCAGAGTTAAGCAGTTGGGTAAGCATAATTTTTAATAAGATTATATTTTGCATTGTATTGCATTTCAGGACAAGATTGCTAAAAGGAAGTCTGGATAATGTTTCTGATGAAATAAACCTCATCATGTAATTTGGAACATGAGTTAAGTGTATGACATTCCAGGAGGCAGGGGCACGGTAGGGCCAAGTATGAGTTAAGTCTTGGAAACAAGGAAGACTCCCATTTCTGGGGGTATCTTTTAGACTGGTGCATGTGCAAATAGAAAAAGCAGGAATATGCTTATGGACCCCCTAACCCCAGGAGCATTCACAATGCACAAAGGATTCGTTTAGTAATGCCTAGGTATGATGTTACCACTTCCATTTCTATAGAGGTCTATGAATACAATAAGATGGGAGGAAGAGAGAGCAGATGGAGAAGATATCATTTTTAATTTGCATTACTTCATACAAACCTCAGTCCTGACCGTGTGTTAAACAATGACTCATATCTCCACAAGTTGCCAAATATTTTAAAGACCATAGGAACACTATATAAGCTGAATGCAAATTGGTCTGCAGAAACCTAGGCTGCCGGCATTAATGTGTACAATTCATATATTTATTCAAAAGTCAGGGTGACTTTCCAATAAGAAATGAATCACTCATGAAGCCATTCCTTCCACCACAGTGTGGCTCAAGAGGCTCACCATGATGGTGGTCTGCCTTCAGTTTATAGATCTGGGTTTTGGTTAGAAACTCAAGTTCAGCACCTAGCACCAAGGGCCTCTGGTTGATTTAGTAGGGCAAGGTAAGCTAATGTGCCCATGCACAGTACTGGGAAATTTGCCTTGTGGCCCTTTTTGTCATCATAACAGAAAGACTTTATAATATCAACGTTGTCGTTTTGCAGAACTGAGTGCATCAACAAAAAAGAGAAAATTTTGCAGCTGCATGCACACACACACACACACACACACACACACACACATACATATTTGGCTCGGCTTTACTGATGAGATCTTGGCTTGGAAATGAAACAATTTTGTCATTCACACAATTTAAAAACAGACCCCAAACCATCATTAAATAAGTAGTTGTCACAGAAGCACAGCAACTCCTTGTCACCCAGCCACAGCCTATATACCAGCTATCCAGATTTTTCTCTAAAAAAGTGGTCAAATGTTCAAGTTGGAACAAGGAAGGAGTGCAACCTCCTTGTCTTACATTTTGAGGTTTGCAACTTGGTTTTACAATATTCTCTTTATCATTTACTAATTGTTAACTAATAACTATTTCTTAGCTCTCTTTCCCAGCCAGCTTCCAGATTCTCGGAGTGCAGAGGCTGCACTTCGTTGTGTGGCTCGCCAGTGTCTTGTGCATGAAGGATGCTCAGGGAACGTGGAAGATGGTCCTGGTGCTTCACCTACACCTTTCGGCACAATCCCAGACAAGAAAATACCTCTGGTACATCTAGCTCATGTTGTTTGATGGCCTTTAAGGATGAACAAGACAAGCTTTAACCATAGTTAATATATGATGATGGCAAAAGTAACTGTGTCTGGCAAAAAATGAGTTAACTACCTTATTATTCAAGAATGATGATCCAAGGTGTGGATTGTCTGGGCCTCTGGCTCTCCTCTCCTTTGTAAGGGGAAGTGAGGACAGAGGAATGAAGACTTTTCAGTCTGGGTGTAGATGCCAGTTGCTCATATCAGTCTGGTCAAATGCAGCTCTTGGACGCCTTTTCTCTGTGTGTGGTAAATGACAATCAAGGGTTGGGGGAAGGGTTGATTGTTTCTTATACCATCTTTGAAAGTCTTTACTCCATGTTTTATTTCTAGGAATTAAAAATAAAAATTTGGTTCACTGGTAATTTAAAGAACTTATATTGTTAACTTTTTTGAAAGTTAGCTTTATCAAGGTATAATTAAAAGAATCTAGTTTTTGAGCATTTCTATCACCTCAAAAAGTTTCCTCATGCCCATTTACAGGCATCACAGCTCCCAACTCTAGCCCTAGGCAACCACAGAGCTGTTTCTGTTTCTATAAATTTGCCTTTTCTAAACACTTCATATAAATGGAATCAGACATACGATATACAGTCTTCTGTGTCTGGCCTCTATCACTTAGAATAATGTTTTTGAGTTTCATCCATGTTGTAGCATGAATCAGTAGTTCTTTCATTTTAATTGTTGAATATTATTCCATTTTATGGATTTACCATATTTTGTTCATGAATATTTACCATAGTCACCAGTTGATGGATATTTTAAGTTTCCAGTTTGGGTGGTTATGAATAATGCTCCTATGAACATTCATATCTGTGTCTTTATGTGGACACATGTTTTCATTTCTCTTGTAAAGATTCCCAGGAGTAGATTGCTAGATTGTATGGCAAGTTTATGTTTAACTTTTTAAGGAACTGCCAAAGTGGTTTCCAAAGTGGCTGTATCATTTTACATTCCCACCAGCAATGCATAAAAGTTTCAATTTCTCCACATCCATACTAACACATGGTATTGTCTGTCTTTTTGATTCTAGTCATTCTAGTGGGTTTGTAATTGTATCTCTTTCTGGCTTAAATTTGCATTACCCCTGTGATCAATGATGTTGAACATCTTTTCATGTTCTGATTTCCATTCATTCATCTTCTTTGATAAAATGTCTATTTAAATCTTTTCCCCATTAAAGAAATTGGATTATGTTCTTATCATTGAATTATAAGAATTCTTTACATATTCTGGTTATAAGTCCTTTACAGATCTATGATTTGTAAATATTTTTTCCTAGTCCATGGCCTATCTTTTCATTTTCTAAATGGTGTCTTTTGAAACACAAAAGTATTTAATTTTGATAAGGTCTAATTTAGCAATTTTTTTCTTTAATTATCATACTTTTGATGTCAACCATTTTTATATTATGTTAAAATTAAAATTTTTGTATGAATATATTTAACATTATATGCAAAATATGTAGTTTTATGTAAATATAATGTTTAACGTTATTTCAAATATATGTTAAGAGGGAAATTAGTACCAAAGATTTCTCTGTTATCCCTCCTGACCTGCTTTGTATTTAGAATAGAAGCAACAATAGTACTCTGTTATAAATTAGTGTAAAGGTTTTTCAGAGCCACAATGAGAGATATTCACTGCGTATCACCCAGACCTGGATCCCCAATCTGTCACCTGGGCCACAGTACCAATGCAAGAACACTTCCTAAACCCAGCTTGACTTAACTGTGATAGTAGAGCAAACAAAACATACAGACACTCTTCTGTTGCCTTGTTGATTTCCTGGACTGTGCTTCCTTTGTGTGTTTTTGTCATTTTCCTTCATTTTCTGCCCCCTGCCTCTGCTGGAATTGTCACCATGTGAATTGGTTTCCCCAAGGGTTGCTGGGTTTGTTTCTTCCCTGTGCTAACAGGAACTATGTGCCTGCCTTTCGTTGAACATTAAATACATGCTGGAAGCAAAAGTATCATTACTATAATGCTTTATGCTTCTGAGGCAGCTTTCTCATTAGTGTCTAGCATACTGAGCAAAGAAGTTAAGTTACAGAAATAAAGAGAAGTGTGGTGTTGACTGCGCAAGCAGAGTCCCCTTTTCACACGGCAAGGCAGGAGGAAAAAAAGAAAAATAAAGAATTCTGAATATGAAATTCAAAACCCTTTACAGGAAGCATCTGGAAGTATTTACTCCTCTTCCTGAGTCAGCCATTACTGGGCAGCAAGAGCTGATGCATGGGAGCTGGGATTGTGTATGAGAGAACAGCAAAGAAAAGAGGGAGAGTCGGAGCCTGGAGAGAGTAAGAGTTGAAGCAGAGGGTCCAGAGCCAGCAGAGAAGGGGATGGTTGAAGGTGTATGGAAAGAGCACCTTGTTAATCGTGCTAAATGCCAGCAAAATGTGGCGATTTGTGTGGGAGGGTGGAGGCATTGACCTTGAACTGGAGTAGGAATGCATCATCCTCTGAGATGAAGGGATAAAAAGAAAATGGCTACAGATAAACGTGTCATTTGGGTGGAGTATACAATGGAAAGAGACTGCCGGATGAAAGCAATTTTACTTGATGAAGTAGGAGATGAAGTCATCTGAAGTGTTCAGGTAGGAGCATTAGCACCTGAAATTTTGGGATTATCAGGTGAGGGAGATGGAGAGTAGAGAGAACCAAGGTTAAGTTAAAAGATCAATGAATGAGGACGGTTAGGATAAGCCAGAGAATGAGAGGGCTATGTGGTTTTCTGCAGCCACACATGATGGCTGGTATTTAGGAGGAGCGGGAAAATGGCCTGACACACGTTTGAGGTTCCTTGGGGCAGAAGGCTGACACAAGGATACAGAGGGAATATCCAGGTGGGAAGTATAGTTTGGATGATTAACCATATCTTCCAGGATGGGTAGGAGTGGTAGGGAGGCTAGAAGATGTTGATACCAGTGATTGCCAAACTTATCTGTACCTAGAATCACCTGAGGATCTCTTAGAAACTCCAAAGCCCAAGCCACATTCCAGGTGAATTGCACCACAATCCTGGGGCGTGGCATGCAAGCACAGACGTTCATACTTTTTGAAGCTCCTCGAGGTAATTCTAACATGAAGATAATTTGGGAACCACTGGGCATATATGTTAGGACAGTGGTTCTCAAAGCATGGTCCCCAAACCAGCAACATCAACGTCACCCTGGTACTTGTTAGAGATGCAGATTCCTGAGCCCTACCCCACACCCACCGAATCAGAAAATCTGGGGTTGGAGTTCAGCAGGCAGTGGCTTAACAAGTCTACCAGGTGATTTTAATGCTTGTTAAAACTTAACAAACACCGAATTAGCAGAAAAGGAAGGAATCTTGGTCTTGGTTGTCTCTTGAAGAGCAGGCATAGTGAGGGAGCTTGAAGGTCTGGTATCCTTTGATGCTAAACATTTCCAGACCATAACTAGCTCAGCTTTGAGACTTGAAAAGTTCAAGGGACTAAACATTACTCTGTTGGATGGTCATCCACAGATAGGTTTAAACATCTCAGAATTATGTCAGGATTTGGCATGGTGATTAAACTTAGGATCTACAGCACACGTCTAGATCTTCAGTGTTTACAGAGGACAGAAAACGGTAACCTCAAGTGACATAAGCTTTGATGGGGTTTACGCAGGATGGAAAAGCAGCACCAGGGAGATGCGTGAATCCTGACCCCAACCCCTGCCTCCTGTCTCAGGGTGTGTGGGAGAAACGGCAGCCTCCACTGGAGACGGAAGTAAGGAAACGCGCACCTTTGGGAGAAGGTAGGCTTCAGTTGATGATGGTGGAAGAACACTGTAGAGAAGAAAATATTGAAACACTTATTGTCTGAAATGGTGGCTTCAGAGGGCATGATGGAAATGGGTGAAGGGTTTGGAGAGAGGGACTGAGAGTGGGAGGGGCAGAAGGGAGCATAAAGCTGCCAAAGGTAAATACAAGCTTGATGTTTGGGCATAAAACGCTGGGGAGGATGGCAGGTACCACTTGCCTTTGGGGCAGTGGCCATGGATCATTGGTATGAAAGTACTTGGGAGAAACGACTGGCTTTCTCAACGTGAATTATTTGGTGCCTCTGTGGTTGATGGCCCCAGGCAGTCCTTTCGCCATCTCTCAGGGAGCTCAGTCACCTTGTGAAAGCCGCAGTCTTTCACAAGGCTGCTTTGTGGCAGGCGGAGCAGTCATAGGCCTCGGGAAGCCGCCTCAAGGTGGATGGGGGTAGAGGGGCCTGTTATGGGATGAGCTCTTTCACCTGGGCAACTTTCCCCCTCCCCAGAGCTCTGGAAGTTCACTCCAGCAGGATGTGCCTGCCTGAAAATGGTTCCAGGGCCCAACTGTTATCATAAAGGAAAGCAGGACCAGGAGAACCCTGAAAACTTTTAGATAGTACTTATCCTGGCTCTGACTGATAAGTGAGGCAGGAGGAGAAAAGGAGGAAGGAATCAATCAAGGAGATGTTAGCAAAAGCAGAAGAAAACAGGTCATCTTTGCTGGGCTAAGTAGTTTGGCTTATGGTTTCTGTCTGACTCACAGCCACACTGGGGATTCTGGAATGAATTATATCCAGGTATGAATCAGGCATTGTAACGGCCACAAGATGTAGCTTAGTTTACAGATCAATACAATTGCTTGGGCTGGTCCAAGGCTAAATTGTGAAGCTGGCGTAATTTGTTTCTGATTGTACTCCGTTTTGGGGCCTGTTTTCCATCTCTGGAAATCCTTCTCCTCAGATTTTTCTCTCTCTTTAGTCCTGTGCTCACCCTTCAGAAACATCCCCAGGGGCTAAGGGCGAGGGACAGCGTGGAGCTTCAGCCCCCTCCTTCTACCTAATGTTTTGATGGGCAGTCATTACAGACCCTCCCTCCCCAGAGACTCATAGCCCACTGTTGCGCTCCCCAAATACCCCTGTCCGGTTCTTGGAAATATCACAGTCCCCAGGCAATTCCTTGGACACAGGACTAATACTCAAAATATATAATGACTCACAGGGCAAAGGCACTGATTGATGAGTCGGCATAGACACCAGCTGTAAATACCTCAGGAAAGCAGCAAGGTACATGCTGGCCCCGGAGCTGCATCCTGCCTGCCCAGCCTCTCAGCCCTGCAGTGGCCTTGGCCTCTCCTGCCTCAGCTGTCCATCCTGTGTGTATATCCTGGGCTGGTCATTACCATCAACAATGACCCCTTCTCCTCTCCGACTCAATCATTCTCTGCTAACCTTTCCGCTTATCTCCCCTAATCCAAAAACAATTTAATTCCAACAGCTCTTTGGCACACCTACATGCTGTTGATCCAACTATTTTTTCTCTATCCCTCCAACCCTCTAGTCCTCCCTCTTATCTAGCTCAGATTCCATAGCTCATCATTATTATTACTCCCTCACACTCTCATCCCCCTTGCCTCTCTCGTACTCCAGGGTACTCATGGGGCATCCTAGTTAAATCCAGCTTGTCACATACTGCACACTCATGTTTGCATTGCCTCTGTTTCCTACCATCTTAAAAACAAAACCCTACCTTGATCCCACACCACCTTCTAGCCGCTGACCCATTCCTCTCCTCCCCTTTATAGTAAAATCCCTTGAAAGAGCTGTCTATCTTCACTGTCTCCAATCTCTCCTCCCATTCTCTGTTAAACTCACACCTATCAGGACTTCCCCTCCACCATTCCAACAACTCTGCTCTCATCAGGACCACCAGAGACATCCACTGTAAAATCCAGCGGTCAGTTCTCAGCATTCATCTTACTGGATGGATAGGTAGCATTTCATAGCTGATCACTCCCTTCTTCTTGAAGCATTTTCTTCTTTTGACTTCCAGGATTTCACACTTTCCTGGTTTCCCTCCTCTGTCATGAGCCATTCCTTCTCAGATTCCTTTCTGGTTCTTTTTCATCTTACTGACTTCTAAATAGTGAGATACTTCAGGGCTCAGTGGTTGGACCTCTTCTCTTCTGCATCTACGCTTACTCCCTGACTGAGCTCATCTCTTCTCATGGCTTTAAATACCACCTTTGCCTCGATGATTCCCAATTTTATATTTCTAGCAAAGACCTCTCACCTGTATTCCACTCTCATATGCCAACTGCCTATTGGAAATCTCCACTTGATAGATAATAGGCATCTCATATTTAACGTGTTCATAATGGAACTCCTGTTTTTACCTTCCAGTGGTTCCTCCTACAGTTCTTGCAGCTCAGTAAATAGCAACTCTATCCTTCCAGTTACTCAAGACAGAAATCATAGAGCCATCTCTATGTCTTCCTTTCACTCTCAGACCCTACGTCTAATCCATCAGCAAACTTCAATATATATCTAGAAGCTAACTTCTCATCACTCCAGTTACTTCTACTATGGTACAAGCTGACAATGTTTCTTACCTGAATTACTGCAATAGTTTCTTAATTGGTTTCCCTGCTTTCATTTTTGCCCCTCCTCCAGTCGTTTCAATATAGCAGTGATTTTTTTCAAACATTAGATGGCAAAGCTCCTTTCTAAAAAAGTTCCCCAAAGTATCCATTTCATTAAAAGCAAAAACTAAAAATTTTAATGCTGGCAAGGCTCCACAACACCATCTGTTTCTCTGCCCCTTTTCTCCTCTGACCCATGTCTTACTACTCTCCCTTATGTTCATGCCACACGGTGGCCTCCTTGCTAGTCCTCAAATGTGCCAGGCATGTTCCAGCCTCAAGGCCTTTGCACTTGCTATTTCCTCTGCCTGGAATGCACTTCCTCTGCTTTGCTAGTTCCCCAACTCCAAAAACTGTTTCACTCCAACAGTTTTAATGTCACATTCCCAGGAACCACTGTACTTAATATCTCAACTTACCCCCTCATCCTCTTTTCTGGCACTTCCCATCCCTCTTTGCTTTTAATTTTTTTTCCCCCCAGCACCTAATCACCATCCAACATACTGTATTTATTTGTTTATTTATTGCATGTGTTCCCCAATATAATATAATCTCCATGAGGACAGGATAGGAATTGTTACCTGTTTAGATTGCTATGTTGTCCTTTGAACAGTCTCTAACACATATTATGTGCCTAATAAATATTCTCTGAGTGAATGAATGAATATGGATGAGATGGACAGCAAGGGCAGCCTTGATCCATAAAACATAGATTATCAGTATCAGAAACCACAGTCCGCAGGGAGAAGTATTGCAGTAAAAAGGGTCACAAAGAGTAATATGCTGCATGGACAAATAATCCTAAGAGAAAGAAAGGAGAAACTAATTTCCTTCTAGCAGTCAGATATTACCTGGTGCTTTTTCCTTCTCATCTCATGGTCTGTAGGGAGGTGGACTTCAAACATTACCCTAAACTCAGATTTAACAAAATCTGAAGAAGCCTTAATATAATCAAATTTCCTCATGGCCAAAGCCAACATAGTGCTACATACATAAGAAATCACAACCTAACATCCAAAAAGTAATTAATCTTTTTCTTCCAGTTTTGTTGAGATATAATTGACATACAACACTGTGTAAGGTGTACAGCACAATGGTTTGACATATGTGTACATTGCAAAATGATCACCACAATAAGATCAGTTAACATCCATCACCTTATATAGTTCCAAAAATTTTTTTTTCTTTGTGATGAGAACTTTTAGGATCTACTTTCTTAGTAACTTTCTAATATGCCATACAGTGGTGTTAACTAGTCAGCATGTTGTACATTACATCCCCAGTATTTATTTATCTTATTACTGGAAGTTTGTCCCTTTTAACCACCTTCATACAATTCACCCTTCCCCAACCCCGCTTCTGGTAACCACAAATCTGTTCTCCATGTCTATGAGTTTACTTTTTCTTAAGATTCCACATATAAGTGAGATTATACAGTATTTGTCTTTCTCTGACATTTTACTTAGCATAATGTCCTCAAGATCTATTCATGTTGTACAAATGGCAAGATTTCCTTTGTGTGTGTGTGTGTGTGTGTGTGTGTGTGTACACGTGTGTGTATATACTGCATTTTCCTTATCCGTAGATGGACACTTTGGTTGTTTCCATGTCTTGGTTATTATAAATAATACTGCTATGAACTCAGGGGTGCAGATATCTCTTTGACATAGTGATTTAATTTCCTTCAGAGATATACCCAGAAGTGGGATTGCTGGATCATATAATAGTTCTATTTTTAATTTTTTGAGAAACCTCCTTACTGTTTTCCATAATGGCTGCAACAATTTACATTTCCACCAACAGTGTACAAAAGTTCCCTTTCTTCACACCCTCAACATTTACTTTTGTCTTGCTGTTAATAGCCATCCTAACAGGTGTGCGGTAATAGCTCATTGTGGTTTTGATTTACATTTCCCCGATGACAGTGATGTTCAGCACTGTTTCATGTACCTGTTGGCCATTTGGATATCTTCTTTGGAAAAGATCTATTCAGATTCTTTGTTTTTAAAATTGGATTGTTTGGTTTTTTGCTATGGAGTTGTATGAGTTTTTAAAAATATATTTTGGATATTAACCCCTTATCAGATATATGATTGCAAATATTTTCTCCCTTTCCATAGGTTGCCTTTTCATTTTGTTGATCATTTCTTTGGCTGTGCAGAAGCTTTTTAATTTGATGTAGTCCCACTTGTTTATTTTTTATTTGTTGCTTGTGATTAGGGGGCAAATTTAAAAAATCATTCACCACTGTGAAGGAGTTTACCCCCTATGTTTTCTCCTAGGAGTTTTATGGTTTCAGGTCTTATATTTAAGTTTTTAATATATTTTGAGTTAATTTTTGTGAATGGTGTAAGACAGGGGTCTAGTTTCATCCTTTTAAATGTTAGCATCCAATTTTTCAAGCACCATTTATTGAAGAGACTGCCTTTTCTTCACTGAGTATTCTTGGTTCCCTTATCAAATATTAGGTGACCATTTAAGCATGGATTTATTTCTGGGCACTTGATTTTGTTCCATTGGTCTACATATCTGGCTTTATGCTGGTACCATACTGTTTTGGTTACTAGAGCTTTGTAATATAGTTTGAAATCAAGACGTGTGATGCCTCTAGTTTTGTTCCTCTTTCTGAGCCTTGCTTTGGCTATTTGGGGTCTTCTGTGGTTCTATATGAATTGTAGAACTGTTTCTCCAAAAAGTAATTTAAATCTTTTACTGAAGTCTCACAAAGAGATACCAAAGTGGAATACGTTATACAACAGGTGGCATAATTCCTAAAGATTCTCTTCACTGTCAAAAGTATTATTTTCAAATTTAAATAAAAACACAATTCTCATAAAAATAGTGATTGTGGGTCAAAATTTTTATTTTAACTCATTAAAATGATGACGAAGCCAGTTCAAGGATGATAAGAGAATGTAATGTATATATAGTTAGTGAAAGCAAAAACGAATGTAAGAATAAGGCTGTTAGATACAAAACCTATTTATTTACCATAGGGCAATAAACCATTATCTTTGAGGTTCTCTTTTCTACTTTCAGAAATAATTTGCATTTCTATAGGTCAAAAATTATTCTCTATAGGTGCCTTAGTCAGCTCAGGCTGCCATAACAATATACCATAGACTAGGTAGCTTAAACAACAGAAGTTTATTCTCTCATAGTTCTGGAGTCCAAGCTCACCATGTCAGCATGGTTAGTTTCTGGTGTGAGATCTCTCTTCCTGGCCTGAGGAGGCCCACTTTCTCCTTACATCCTCACATGGCAGAGAGAGAGAAAGTGAACTCTCTGGTGTCTCTTCTTATAAAGACACTAATCCCATAATGAGGGCCCCACCCTCATGACCTCATCTAAATATAATAACCACCCAAATGTTCCATCTCCAAATACGATCATATTGGAGGTTAGAGTTTCAACATATGAATTGGTGTGGGGTGGGCGGGTGGTGGAGACAATTCATTCCATAGCAGTAGGCAAAAATATTTGCATTAGCAGGTGTCTGCAAAGTTTAAAGGCTACCCTTACAAAATTGTAAAATGTTCTAATAAATAATTGGAATTAGTAAGTCAAACAACTTTCCAGCCTTCTGAATTCAGATGACCCTTAGGAAAGCTTATTAGACAGGATCCTGGCATGACAGGGAAGGCATTTGCCTTTCAAGGTTTGGAAAATTTTTCTTAACATCACTCATTTACTTCTCTGTAGACCCACTCCAAGTTCAGATTTATGAGTTCTGAAGCTTACACAGTTTGAGGGGGGAGGGATACTCTGTATGTAGAAGAATATAAAATGGGCATGTAAATACAGTACTTGGGTCCCAGGGACTTAGGATGAGCCTTTGCTAATGAAAACTTCATGGAAAATACATGTCTGGCGCTCTTCACAGCAATGTCCACAATTTCTCTCTAAATCTCTCTTTTCCTCTACACATTCCCTGAACATCATCATCTTTCACTGCTGCTTCTTTCCCCACTCAAAACTCTTCTCCAGCTCTTCTTGGCCCATGAATCTCTTCTAATGTCTTTCTAATATAAATCATTTTAACCTCTACAGGTGTCTTCTAATTCTTGATACCTACAATCTCTATAGCAAGAGGCAGGAAGAGTCCTTCTTAGCATCAAGAGTAGGGTAAGATTGTGAACATAAATACAGTAAGGTTTACTCCCTCAAAACCTACTTTTCAGGGAAAGGCCATTGCTTCTTTCCACTAAGGTGGAGATGACTGAGGAAGCCTAATGTGTACCTCCCTCAGGAATTTTTAGCAATAGTTGGGAAGCCTTAAATCAAAAAAATGAAAACCATTATTTGTAGAATTTCAGGCAGAGGGGACAAGGTCTGTGATATTTGAGGGGCATAAAGAATGGCAATACTGATTTTTAGAAAAGCTCCCAGGAACACACATTCTACAGGATATCACTCACCTGTCACCATAACCAGTTCATCACAGCATCCTTCCAGTGTCCCTTCTGCTGGGATGATGAATGGAATTGCCATCACATCAGTACTGCCACTACTTCCCCGCCATTGTTTCCCTTTTTAATAATGATATTGGTGGCCTTGTGGGTAGTATGGGATACACTGTTTCAGTGGCTTACAGTAGCTGGCTTGAGTCCCACTCAACATGAATGTCAGAATGCCTTTAAGACACCCTCATCATGCAATACCAACTGAGTTAGAAACATGGCCTTGCTCTCTGGACAATTATTGGAAGAGACAAAAAAAATTGTCAGATTCAAAGATCTGTAGAATGCTGACTTCATTCAGAAAGTGTATTAAATAAATAACACACTGAGGCTTTTGGAGAAGGTAGAAGAAAGGTGTTTTAAGGACTGACAGGAGAAAGGAAAGCAGGAATTACCTCAGAGGATTCTTGTCTTTCTATTAGCTGGAAGGATGGAAATATGTATTTTTCTATATATAAAAAATCCTCCAGAGCCTGCCCGGCATCAGCATATAGATTTTGCACAACAGTGCAGGACTGCCAGCAATGCAATAGTCTCCATCCCAGGGCTTGCCTGGCTTCTCCCTGCCCTGGGCTCCCTGCTGAGGTCACAGCCATGTGGAAGCCAGGCCTTCCCTGGTGACTGACAACAGAGCTTGTCAACCAGCTGGGAGACAAAAGTCAATTGCTTGGGAAAGGTGGCAGATGAAAGGCTGGCTTGGTGCTAATGTGACTCCCTCCAGAGGGTGGCAAGTCAGAAGAAAGCTTTCCCTGCCTTGTGTAGAAGGCTTTGTGCTCGTGTGCTGTGTAGATGCCAGTGCCGCTGGGTGGTGCGTAAGGAAAAACACATGCTGCTCAACGCGGATGTTGCTAAAGCCACTTTAATTTTCTGGGAGCATCCTTTTCATGGGAAAGAAGAAAAGCATAAGGGATGTCACCTAAGTGGGTTCTGGGAACACAACTAGGGCTGTAATGAATGCAGTTATTGGGTACATGGCCTGCAGTGTTCATTAATAGAATGCAAATGTTCTGGAAATAGATTTTCTTTTTCATTCCCTTTAGGGCATTCCATTTATTTCTGCAGTGTCCAAAGGGAACCATTTTCCTGTATGCTCTGAGTATACAACCCTTTTATACAACTCTTTATTATATGCCTGGTTTAAAGATACCCTAAATGCCCACCCTGCTACTGTATATAAGCAGGGAAGGATACATTCCATGCTGAAAACAGCTGGGAACTCTGATGGTCGGCAGGGTCTTCACCAAAGTAGTGGAATGCAAATTAACAGAAGGTCAACTCTGTAGAATTAGGCTTTCGCTCCTGGAATTATTAGCAAGACTCAGCTTTTTTTTTTTTTTAATGCCGTCTCTGAGGAAGGAGCAAAAGAGACAAGAGTAAAGCTTCTAGGCTAACCTGATGTTTATTAATGGCCCTGGGGCTCAGTTGAGGGGAAGAGTTGAGGCCGAGATTCAGTAATTACTTATGGGAAGCAGGAAGGAACACTGAACTAATATATCAGAGAAGAGTTGTAAAACCCCAGAAAATATGAAGTAAAGACTAGGCATTCAGGTTTTTTATTCTCTCCAAACCTAACTTCTGACCTCATTTCTTTTATCTTGAGAAGGAGGAAAATTACTTTTATATTCAGACCTCCGTATCTCCTGTCTCTCTTTATGTGTAATATTTCAGAGGTCCAAGGCCATATAGGTAAATGAGAGGGGTTTTTATGCTGTACTCTTCCCTGCCCACAGCTCTGGAGCATCACCCACCACTAGTTTGAGATAGGATGATTCAGGCATATCAACCCAGTCATCTTCCCCGGGCTCCATGCCTCTCTGCAAACACTTAAGCAGAGGTACCTAAACAAAAACATTTTGGAGAATGGGCTGGGGTGGGGGGACTATTTTCAGGCAAACAAATAGGATCATCCACCCCTGCTCCCTACCTGCAACTTCCCAATAAGGGCAAGACCCAAATTTATGACGTTCCCAAAGTGTCTTCCTTTCAGAATTGGAAATAAATGTAAACGCTTACCAAAGTAGAAAATCTTAGCTAGAATACTGTATTTTTCTTTTTCCTACCACTTTGTAACTATTAGTCTTGCTGCTGATGGGTGCTTAAAGGAAGAATTAATGTCCAGCCTTGAAATTTTCAGGATGAGATGCTGGACCGGGAAAATCATGTTAAAATAAATTTGATGGGTAAGTCGCCCAGGAACTTGGAAGGCGGAGCTGAGTCTGAGAGCATGCCACGTTGTTTTCAGCTTAACCTGACTCCAGACTTCCTTTATCTTTTAATCACTAAGAAACTTCAAGTTCCTGCTCTGTGTGTTGGCATCTTTCCACCAGTCATGTCCCCTATGACGCCTATAAATGTGCCACACAAAATCTGCCTTCAACAATAAGTCTACTAAGTCTACCTTCAACACTAAATCTACCCTCGTCAGTAGCTCCTTGAGCCTGTTCAGTGGCCCCTCCTTACCGGACACAGTCTCGGTTCCCCACTCTGGATGCAGCCCCTGGAGCTGCCCAGTTCCCAATCTCTTGAGGGACTTTTCCCCTCTGCGGATGCCCCTCTTCTGTCCTCCCCCTTCCACTTGTGTCCCAACCTCTTGAAACACTGCATCTTTAGTTTTTCTCCTCAGCCTTGTTCCTGGGTTGTCACGTATTCCGTGAGTTTTCCTGGATAGAGCTGAACAGAGCTTTGGATCCAGTGAGTAGATGCAGAGAGAAGAAAGCCGTGTTAGCCCTTCTGCCCCAGGTCAAGCACCCAGGAGAGCAGTGTGATTTTTCACACCACTATAAATGACTGCCTTTTAGCACAACTCCTATGCTTATAGCTAGAAGTGAGACCTCCCTTTCTTCTATAAAAGTTACCTTATATAAACAAGTCCCTGAGGATTTTCCCATTTGCAGTATTTGGAGCCCCGAGACCAGGTTCAGTCACACACGTGTATAACTCCTAGAACATATCACCTCCCACGGCAGCAAATGTAGATGAATTGGAGCCCTCATGTATCATTTTTTTTTTCCCCCTAGAGGTCACAGACAGACTGGGAGGAGGGATCACAAATGTATAATATGAAACCAGTTTAAGAAGTAAGAAGATGGGTGGTTCTCTAGAGCAGCGATCCCCAACCTTTTGGGCACCAGGGACTGGTTTTGTGGAAGACAATTTTTCCACAGACCGCGGATGGTTTCGGGATGATTCAAGCACATGACATCTATTGTGCGCTTTATTTCTATTATTATTACATTGTAATATATAATGAAATAATTATACAGCTCACCGTAATGCAGAATCAGTGGGAGCCCTGAGCTTGTTTTCACTTGCCACTCACTGATAGGGCTTTGATATGAGTCTGCAAGCAGTTGATTTATTATGGTCTCTGTGCAGTCAAACCTCTCTGCTAGTGATAATTTGTATTTGCAGCCGCTCCCCAGCGCTAGCATCACCGCCTCAGCTCTACCTCAGATCATCAGGCATTGGATTCTCATAACGAGTGCACAACCTGGATCCCTCACATGTGCAGTCCACAGTAGGGTTCCTACGCTCCTCTGAGAATCTAATGCCGCCGCTGGTCTGACAGGACACGGAGCTCAGGAGGTAATGTGAGCGATGGGAGCGGCTGTAAATACGGATGAAGCTTCGCTCACGCACCCGCCGCTCACCTCCTGCTGTGTGGCCCGGTTCCTAACAGGCCATAGACCGGTACTGGTCCGTGGCCCAGGGGTTGGGGACCCCTGCTCTAGAGGGTCACCACTGGTGGGCAAATCAAACAAACTCTACAAAATCGGAGACTTGCCACGGGAGACAGTATGAGATGGGGGAAGCTCAAGAGAAAAAGGAGGGAAGGACCAGGACAGCACCACAGGAGCCAACATTTTAATTAAGTAGTGGTTCTTAAATGCCAGCGTATGAATCAGCTGTGGCAGGCCCCTGTCCAGACGGACTAAACTGGAATCAGTGGCAGTGGGCCCAGGAATCTATACTTTAAACTATTTCCCCAGGGAATTCTGACATTTGCCCAGGTCTGGGAACCCCATGTTAAGAGGCTCCACCAGGAAAGAGCCCCTCAAAGTTCTCTACTAATTCATATAATTCTCACAAGGTTCCTATAAGGAAGGCACTAGTATTGTCCCTATTTTACAGAGGGGAACACTGAGACACAGCTCATAAGCAGTGGAGCCTGGATCTGAACCTGGGTAATCTGGCTTCAGAGACCATGATAATATTGCAACAGAACTATTCAAGCAAAACATTAAGGCCCGTGGAAGAAAAAGAATAGGAAGAAGTGAGAGGCCAATGAGAAAATCATTCTATAGGAATTAGGAAACGATTGTGAGAAACAGACACACCTTCCAGCATGCAGAGCTAGGGACAAATTTGGTGAAATGCTTTTCTTCAGGGCAGTACAAAGACAACAGTGGTCTCAGTGACAGCCCCCAGATCATTCAAATTCTGTCACAAAAAAAAGAGTAGATTATTTCTAGTAGACTCTACATGAAACAGTGACAAATATATTTAAGAACAATGCTGAACATGAATTAACTCTTCACACATAGCTCCCAGAAGCTCCCATCAAGGGAAACATGCTGATTTCTGAACATTCTGCCTAAGGAAACTTTTATTCCACTGTATGTTATGTTCCCATTGCCTAAAAGCCCTCCTTTTTTGTCTAATCTATGACGTCATGCTTATTTGCCCTCTTCTGACCTAAACAGTAATGAAATGGAGGTCCTTGTAAAAAAAAAAAAAAAAACAAAAAACTCTCCTCTTCAGAGCCACGACACTAAAAGCTTATTCAGATATGAGACAGTTGTATTGATAATATCTAGTCTAGACATAGGGGCTCACGAAAGAGGGTACAATTACAGTTTTTAGTCTGGAGTTGAAGTCTTCAGGTTTTCTAAAAATCTGATTTTAATATGCGTTATTTTTGTAGAGATGGTAAGAGAGCAAACATCTTGTTCAGTCTTCACCAGAGCAGTTAATTGTGTTTCTTCTCTCTACATCCTCTAGCGCTGTCAAAGTCAGTAACTGACCCTGTGATTGGTGGGCAGGTTTCTTTTCTGGCAGCAACCCCTGGGGCACTGTGCACCTAAACGAAATGCTGAGAAGCCGGCCCGTCACCATCCCAGCACAGGAGTGGCATTTCCTGAGTTCCCACCAGAAGAGTCATGGACCTGCGCAGGGTCCAAACTTAATTTAACAAGATGGCAGTTTGGCCTGTGTTGCCAGAGGGATGGCCCACGTGTGACCCTTTTTCACAGAGCACAGGTATTTGCCAGAATTGAAGACAGAAAAAAAAATTCCTCTTCCTCTGGAGATCTCTGCTGCTAATCTTGGTGCCACTGAGGTAGCAAACTGAGATGTTACAGTAAAAGGCCCACCCATGTTGTTATAAAGCAGAAGAGGCCAACAACCCAAGTAACTTATGATTAGCTGAACTATATCAGGTGCTGCAATCAACACAATTCTTACACAAATCGTAGGGAAGGTCTTCAGGGCAAAGACAGAGGAGATGTTGCTTTTATATTAATGCAAACAAGTAATTGTTGAACGGATAGACGAAGGCACATCCATCTACTCTGGTTTTTTACCCCTAAGAGTACTTGAGAGTTCTCCCCACCTCCTCTTTCTTGCCCTTCTCTCCCTCTTATCTCCTCCCAGATGTTACTAGACAGTTGACCATTTACTGCTATGGAAACCACTCAAACGTGTTGTGTGTCTACTCTAGCCTTCCACGCTACCCCTTTTCAAAGCCTGCCCTGCACTGTCATGGTTTTACCAAAATTCTAACCTGATCATATCAGTCCTCTGACCACACTCTTCTATGCTTCCTCCTTCTCCCAGAGTGGTTGAAATGTCATTGGTGTACTTCCCAAACCGACCCCAGCCCACTGCTGCAATCCACAGTAGGCTTCACCAGCACACCTCGGCCATCTGCTCCCAGATACCAAACCCTCATGGCTCGGTCCCACCCTCACGCCTCTGAACAGGCAGGTACCTCAGCCTGAAAAGTCCCCTTTCTCTTACTCAGCCCTCAGCACCGTCTCCATTGCTACATCTCTTCTAAAGACTCTCCTGGAAACCCAGGCAAAATAAATCCGACTCCTCCCTACGCTTCCTCTTCTCGGGTTCCCCCATCAGTGTTCCAACAGTGTTTACAAGGCTGTCCCAGCTACTCAACCAGTCTGAAGACACTGAAGTTGGTGAGGTACAAACATGGATCTGTTTTATCTTTCAGATGGCTTCTACCTACTTTGTTGCAGCCGGCTCTCCTTTCCTCTGGGCAGCAAGCTCCCTTAAAGATACTTCATTCTATCCTGTAATCCTTCAGTCACTTCTCCATCTCCCCTGGGCAGGCTGGACCAGGGCAGGGAGCGCATCTGCTCTCTGACACAGTCCCCCTTTTACATAAGGTATCAGAGTGAGGGGAAGCAGGAGAAGGTTCCCTTTGTCACTTAGCTTCAGGGGTGAGGTTGCGGGCAGCTCCGTTGTTTCTCATAGCTGGTGGCTGGGAATCATTGTATAGTCAGTGTGGTCAGATGGAAGCCCAAAAATCCCACTAAAGAGGACTGAGTCCCCAAAAGGTACCCTAAGCATTGGCAGTTCCTTCCCAGGTGAATCAACAGCAACTTCCAGCTGACCCCCCCGTCCCCCCATCACCCCTCCACTCCCCACCCCTAGAATCCCTCTTGCATCTCCCTCCCTCCCACCCTCCCTATCCTACCCCTACAGGTGGTCACAAAGCACCGAGCTGATCTCCCTGTGCTATGCGGCTGCTTCCCACTAGCTATCTACCTTATGTTTGGTAGTGTATATATGTCCATGCCTCTCTCTCGCTTTGTCACAGCTCACCCTTCCCCCTCCCCATATCCTCAAGTCCATTCTCTAGTAGGTCTGTGTCTTTATTCCTGTCTTACCCCTAGGTTCTTCATGACATTTTCTCCCCCTTAAATTCCATATATATGTGTTAGCATACGGTATTTGTCTTTCTCTTTGTCTTTTGGCACAAATTTGCTGAAACAATTGGGAGCTCTTGTGGGGTTTATTGTTAGAGAATTTCACCTGGTAGACCTATGGAAGCTACGATAAAATCTTGAGAAGGAAAATATGTGGTCTTGTGCTCAAGTTTAAAGTAAATATTCTGAAGGTCACCTGATTTATTGTAGATCCTTTTTCAATTCTTTTTTTGGTCATTTTCTTTCTCTTTGCTCTCTTAGGAATCTGGCTACAGGCTACATTAGATAATCATATGGAGCCAATCACTTTTTTAAATCTTGTAATTTTAAATCCTAAAAATCCATATATCCTTAAATTACAATTAGAGAAATTAGGCCCAGCATTTCTCAAAGTATGCTCTGAAGAACTCAGAGATGTTCTGTGAAGACATGGCTCGGTGGTCCAATACATTTGGGAAACATCATATTCTCTAGAGCCCCCTCCTATTCTATTCTATATTCTATATTCTATGTATTTTCTCCAGAGTCACCATCAATATTGGCACATCAAAAGCTCTGAGAAGTTCTGCAGTAAATGAACCTGTTTAACATTATTGAACCTGAGATTTTGCAAAATTATTTGTGCTCTGAATTTCCTGCCCCAACTTTTTAACCTGTGTGACACCTATTGACCCAGTTAGGAGCATACTGGCTTTTGTGATGAGGCAGAGTTGAATGCCAGGAAGAGTATTAAGAAATGGCAGTTACCGGGCCTGGATCCGTCTGCTTTGTATCCCGGAACCCCCTCGGTGTTACTTCTCTGGCATCTGTAAAACATGGCATGCTTCAGCTCATTGCAGCTCTAACCTTCGGAAAGATAGGCATTCAGAAATGATTTCGTGCCTTTTTATGGCTAAAAATAGAAAAAAAAAATGATTTCAATGGTTCAGCTGCTGAAAACTAATAGTAAAGCACCAGTAGCTCTCTGTGTGTGTTCAGCAAACCCATGAAAATTCTGCCTGATTAGGTTTTTAAAACCTTTATATGAAGCATTTGTCAAAAGCAGAGAAAAATTGTTTTTAAAAATAACAATAGATTAATTTTTAAACCATTTGAATCTAAGATATGATAAAAGTCAAGGAAGTAAGTTATCAACAACTTTAGTTTTGTAAACAATTTTAGTTTTTGTATAAAATATATTTCATGTGTTTTGTAATATGCTAGTGCTCTTTTTAGATATTACTAAACACAGATAACACCCAGGCTATGAAAACCACAGGAATCTGGATTAATCAGTTTTTGGAATGTGGTTTTATCAGGGTGTTACAAATTAAAAAAGAGAGAAAAAATAACTGTATTTTGTATTTCTCCAAAGTTATTAGATAGAAATAAAAATTAATCCAACAGATATTATAAATTAGAGCATTTAGAATCTTAATTTTAAAATTATGAAGCTATACAAATAAGAATAGTTCTAAAAAATGTCCATGAAACCTGTTTTTTCTGTTTTGTTTTCAATCTAACTTAATTCTTCCACCCCAGTTAAATATTTCAGATTTCCTCGCAGTGGGATTCAGGCTTATTACTGAAGGGTTCTAGCACCTGAGAATGGCATCTGTCTTCCTGTCACTGTGCCAACTCCTTGGGCGACAAATGAGGGATTTCCCCTTTTTTTTTCCGGTCTTCCCTCCAATGAGGGAGAGACAGGCTCCTACCTCAGGAAGAGCACCATTTCTCATTACAATTGATTCCTTTCCTCTACTTTGTGTGAGAGAAAGGCTTGAGATGAAATCCTTTGTCTTTTTAGATATGATTTTTGTTTTCTCACTATTCTTACTGACGTCTTTGTGTGGTGCAGTGGCTGGGATCCCATTGCATTTACATGGCAACCAGGAAATCAGTCATTCACAGTTGCCATGGTAACCAGAGGGGGCAGGGAGGAGAAGTGCATTTGATCACAGTCCGCTGTGTCCCTTCCTGGAACACTACAGAATTTTTAGACAGAGGTCATTATGAACACAACAATAACAAAAAAATACTTTTTGGCATCAAGACAGCTGTGTCCTGGCATCACAAAACATCCTGTACAGGAGGGTGTGGGTGAGCGTGAGGCAGACATCACAAGGAGGCCAAGGACGTTGCCTTCTCCCCTCAGAGCTCAGGATGCTGACCTGGTCGCCTAGTAAATCTGTAGAGGGAGGTCTGTGAGCACCAGCTCCACACTGAATTGCCCAAGCTTCTCTTTAAAGCTTCAGGTCTGCAAAGTAAAAGCAGGTAACCAACGTTGTGCAGGACAGTGAGTATCTCGGTGTGGGTGGGAAACACAGCTCTGCCTTTATGGTAAAAGGAGCCCCAAACTGAGGAAGTGGGGCAGGAGGTGCTGTCCCAAGAAAAACGGAAGTGTCTATTAAGTCGTTTCCTGCCACATCTGCTTCTGGAGCTGAAGGTTGTCATATTTCAAATTTTTTAAAAAAGTCATGTGAGGTTAACCAATAAGGTTATCTTTTACAAGCATGATAATTAGAATCCTTAATCAATAGGCAGATTATGTTTTATAATAGACAACAGGGGCCCTGGAGTCCAGGAACAGACTTGGTTCCTATATTTATCTAGTCTGATCTTTGGGAGCCAGAAATGACCTATAACCAATCACATTTATAACTAAAGTTGAGAATGCACTACTTGATCTTAAAAGTCTTCTAAGGGCAATATCCTAATAGGCCAGGAGATAAGGTTACTCTATGAATGTAGATCCTTTTCTTGCAAAGGGAGGAAAAAAATCTCTCATCTTCCTTTTTTTTTTTAACAGCAGAATGTTACTATTTTCCTCTTTTGAAGATGAAATGAGCAAATTCTTGATTTCCACCTCTCCTTCCTCCAAATTGCCCCTCCCCCACTACACACACACACACACACACACACACACACACTCACACTCACACTCTCACTCTCCCTTGTGTTCATCTCAATAAATAGCTCCAGCCTTCATCATTCACTTTAGAGTCTTTCTTACTCTTCCTTCTCCCACATTCAATTTAGCAGCAAATTCTTACAGGTCTGGTTTCAAAATATATCCTGAATTCAATCTTTTCTCACAACCTTTATTCATCATACCCAAGCCTCCTTATCTTTGTAAATTCTAAAAGAGTCTCCTGACTGGTCTCTGAGTTTCTATTATATCTACTTACATCCAGGTCTCATAATGAAAGTCAGATCATGCCACGCCCCTGTTCAGACCACTCCCACCCACCCACAGCTGTACCTAACACTCAGAACGCAACCATGACCCACAGAATGCTGCCTGACATGGCCCCTGACTGCCTCTCCCCTTCACTTTCCTGTTCATGCATTCTACTCTACCCATGCTGACCTCTTTGCTGTTCTTTGAATACATCAAGCATTCCCTCATCCCAGGGTCTTTGCACTTGTGGGAATGTTCTTCCTGACATCACTTCCTTCAAGTCTCCAAATGTTGGCTCCTACAAGGAGGTCTTTGTATCAGCCCGAGTCTTGGTAGGAAATAGAAGACACACGTTTCTTACAAGAATGAAGGGACTTGTTACAGAGGTGTGTGCATGGTTAAGGAAACCAACAGCAAGATTTGATGCCACGTCTAGGCTTGAAGGGGCAAAAGGAAGAAATAGCGTTGCAGGAGCGCTGAGAAAGCTGCAGCCCTGGAGACCCATGGGGCTGCCCAGAGGGAGCTGTGGTCACTGCGGGGAGGAGACCAGGGCCAGAGCAGGATGTGTAGGAATAAACACACTGACCTCACTTTTGGTGTGTTGGCCAAACACAGCTGGAAACCCGAGTCCAAGGCAGTTGAGTACTGTACACGTTCTCTATTGTTGCATCACAAATTACCCGAAAACACAACGGCTTGGGGCTTCCCTGGTGGCGCAGTGGTTGAGAGTCCGCCTGCCGAAGCAGGGGACACGGGTTCGTGCCCTGGTCCAGGAGGATCCCACATGCCGCGGAGCGGCTGGGCCCGTGAGCCATGGCCACTGAGCCCGCGCATCCGGAGCCTGTGCTCCGCAACGGGAGAGGCCACAACAGTGAGAGGCCCGCATACTACAAAACAAAACAAAAAAACAAAACCAAAACAAAACAAAAAACAGCAGCTTGAAACAATAAACATTTATTATCTCTTACAGTTTCTGTGGGTCAGGAATTCGGAAGCAGCTTATCTTGAGGTTTCCGGCCCCAGGTCTCACATAAGATAGCAGTCAAGATTTCAGTTTTTTTGAAGGGGTGGAAGACTCATTTCCAAGGTGGCTCACTTAACATGGTTGGCAAGCTGTTGCTGGTTTTTGGTAGGAGGCCTAAAATCCTGCCCCCAGGTGGGCCTCCACAGGGCTACGTGAGTGTCCATACAACATGGTACCTGGTTTCCCCCCAGAGTGAGTGATCCAAGAACCCAGGTGGAAGCTATAGGGTCTTTTATGAACCAGCCTTGGAAATCACACATTGTCACCTTGGCTGCATTCTACTAGTCATATAGATCCATCTAGGGGATGAGACCACACAAGCTATGAATAGCAGGAGGCAAGAATAATTGGAGCCCATCTTGGAGATACCATCAGGCCCAGAGCAAACCAAAGAGGGTGGAGAATTAATTGAAAAGAGTGGGCAAAAGGTGGAAATCAGGGAGTAACCAGTAGCCTTCCTGACCATCCTACTTAAAATATTGTATGCCACTCTGTTCCCCTTTATTTTTCTTCTCAAGACTTAATGCTGCTTGACATAACAAGTATCTATTTGTTAACTATTTTATTTTTGATTCCCCTACCGTCATATAAACTCCTTCGGATAAGAGCCTTCAACTATTTTGTTTTCCGCTGGCACCTAATAAGCTTCCAATAAATAATTGTGTAGCTGAATGTATAAATTATACCCAATTTTAGATAAAAAGTAAATGCTTTTAAATGACCAATCCAGGGATATCCCCACTTTTTTAAACTGAAAGTTTATCTTGCCCCCCAAAGAATACTACTACTCAGTGAATTAGAATTTGCCTCTGGCAGTTTTACAAGCAACACAGTTGTCTCTTGGTCTTTTCTTCCTCTTCATGTGGTGGTGGTGGTATTTTTCCCTTCATTTTAAGGTCAAGTTCTCATTTTTATCCTCTTAAAATAAAGTAAGTTACGTTGCTTCTTGTTTATTTGGCTCTCAGTTGAGTTCTGTTTTCAGAGGTGTTATTTTTTATAAATTTATTTATTTAATTTATTTATTTTTGGCTGTGTTGGGTCTTTGTCGCTGTGCGCGGGCTTTCTCTAGTTGTGGTGAGCGGGGCCTACTCTCTGCTGCAGTGCGCAGGCTTCTCACTATGGTGGCCTCTCTTGTTGCGGAGCACAGGCTCTAGGCATGTGGGCTTCAGTAGTTGTGGCACATGGGCTCAGTAGTTGTGGCTCGTGGGTTGTAGAGCGCAGGCTCAGTAGTTCTGGTGCACAGGCTTCATTGCTCCGCGGCATGTGGGATCTTCCCCGACCAGGGCTCGAACCTGCATTGGCAGGCGGATTCTTAACCACTGCACCACCAGGGAAGTCCCCAGAGGTCTTATTTTAAAAAACGGCTCTCATGAGAAAAATGAACCCTTCCCTTTTAATCTTCCCCCTTATTTCCCCTCTTCTATTTTTTCCTAAAACCTGCCAAGGGCAACTGTGGGGACTTCTGTGGCACCTGTGAGGCTGAAGAGATTGCTGACCTCTGGTTACTGAGGGTCAGAAGAGAACAGATTGCAAGCAGAGAACATTGCTCGTGGAGCCCACGTTCACGATGTTCTCCCTATTGACTGGCCATGAGAAGAAGAAGGCTACCCCAGGAGCATCTGTACCCAAATCTAGAGTGGGCAGAGGATGCCTTTTCTCCTTCAGCAGCCCTAGAGGGTGCATGATTAACACCTTTCCAGATATGAAGTGGGAGAAACTGATCCCTTATGTTATGAAGCGGCTTCCCTCAGAGTGGAGGAGACAAGCTGGTTGTCAAAGTAGTGAGATGACATGACTTGATGCCCCGTGTGCATACCTATCATTCCACACAACATCTGCCCAGAAGCGTTCATTGTAACTGCTTTTTGTAATGTGGCACACCTAGTTTCACCATCCGTACCGGAGCCAGCAGCTTTTATCTTTTGTTAATACTAACCTAATCCTGGCCATCAGCTCAGTTGGTTTAGAGCGTGGTACCACTTCATAACCCTCATCATTTACATGTGTTATAAATGTGAATAATGGGTAATTCTTGTAAAGTTCACTCATTCACTTAACAAAGATTTAGTGAGTGCTTACTATGTATCAGGCACCATCAAGACCCTGGCTAATCAAGTTGAGCACACAGTTATCTTCCTAGAAATTTAGGGGTAGAAAGGTGTCTTTATTTTCCCATCTGATGATTGTTGTAAGTGGCGGGTCTTTGAAGAATTTCCCTAGACTATTATTACAGAATAAAATGGGAGTCTGTCTCGCTAACGATTAAGCAAGTCCAGTCATTCTGAACACTTTGGTTTCTTCCTTGAAATCTTATTTTTCTCTAGTGGTGTCCTCTCCGTTATGGGCAAGTACAACTTTTTTCCCTCTTGACTGCATTATTTGAGGTTATTGTTGCCACCTTCTTCAGGAATAAAACCAGTGATGTATGTAATCCTTAAGTAAGGATTCAGGTCATGTAGTTTCCCATGCTTAGATCAGAGCACCAAGTGTGTTTAAAGGGATTTTTTTTTAAGTCATATTTATGCTGTCAGTTTTCAGCTAGTATAACTCCACTTTCTAGATGCAAAAATTTGGTGGTGGGGAGTTAGGGGGAATGTCTGTTAATATTTAACAGCAAACAAATGGCTTGGCTGTGGTCTGGGTGAATTTCAGTATTTTGAGCTGGGAAAGAATCAGTGACAATTACTGGTCTTGAGCAGGCAACCCACTCTTTTCATTTGAAAACAAAGCCATTAATGACAATGTATAACTAATGACAGACTTGCTTCCCAACGTGATACTGTAGGATGTAATTTTTTAAAATTATAAATAAATCTACAGATGTTTGGCTTATAATCTTCCTCCTAAAATTAATCTCTGTACCTCACTTGAAATGCTTTTGCCTTCATTCATACATGCAACAAATATTTATTGCACACCTACTATGTGCTGTGCACTGCACACTGTACCAGAGATACAGCATTGAGTGGGACATGACCTATGTGTTCTAGAATTCCACAGGTGGTAGAGGATGGAGAAAGGGAAACACACAAGGACAATACAGTGTGATAAGAGCTATGATCAGGATAAGAAATAGGTGATTTGAGGAGGAGCAGGGGTAATAACTAACCCAGCCATTTCCTTTGAGAAAACTGTACAAGTGAAAGTAGCAATTTGCTAAGAAATCTTATTTATTGACGACATTCGCCAAATCAGTCATTTGAGATTTTCACATTTACTATACACCAGCGAATCTTCTCCGCTGAAATTACCCTGTGTAATCATACAAGTAATACTTAAAGAATGTTGAATAACTTCTTACAAAAGTAACTTGAATCATTTTTGTAACATTTCATGGGAAGTTATAGCAAATATTTCACATTACTGAAAATGCACTTTCCAAGTTTACAGATTGTGAGGAGAGGCATCAACTGACAAACCTTCACAAGAGCTTTCTACATATACTGGGCCTTCATTACCATCTAAGTAAATAACAGATTTTGCCTCTCGGTTTAATATTCTTACTTGGTTGGCATTTCAAGGTCTTTCCTGTTTCAGCATCAATAGCACATTTTCCTTCTCTTCTCATTTTCTGATTCCTAAAACATTTTGGGTCATATTTTAAGCAGCCTTGGTGGTTCGTTTTCTCCTTCTCTTAAAATTCTGTAAAATGTATGCTCTTGTATCTTCAAAGTGGTCAGTAGTACTCATAACTTTCTTCCACGGGACCTAATGGTTCAGATTCCCCTAAAGTTAACAAACATGTACTGAGCACACACAGCATACAGAGACCAGAGATACAGCCCTGCCCTCAGACAGCACTCAGTCTAGTTAGACTCCAGCGAACTTGGGAGTAGAGACAGATTCACCACCTAACAGTCAACATCACAATTCCCTCCCCAGCGCCTATGGTTCTGTTTCTTAAATTCTATCACAGGAAAATCCAAAGCGAGAAACTTAAGACTTATGAGAAAACTAGAGCTGGGGAGATCAAGGTCATAAGCAAACCTACGAATATTCTTTACAGTAGGGAAATCACCCAAGACACGATGACAGAAGGTCCCCAAACATCTTTTATTGCCCAGCCTTTTGCCACCTTATTTACCATCAAAATAGATCACCCCTTCTGGGAATGTATTTGGCAGAGGAAATCAAATCTTGCCTTTCTGCCTTGCCTGCAAATTACTGGAGTTATTATCGTATAGCTTTTCTTTCAAGACATTTCAAATGATTTACTCCTGTGATGTTAATCTCACTGATTCGTATCCTTTAATTCTGACATTCTTTTCAAAGGATTGCTTTTCCCAGACTTTGCTTGTGTCTGCCAAACTTCATTGCTGACTCCCTCTTCTTGATCTTGTTGCTTGTTTCCTGTTGTCCCTGCTTTTCTGTATGCATCTTCTGAGACTTTTAGAGGGGACAAGTTGTATTTTGCAGAATTGCTCTTTGTTTTTATGGTAAGAATGCACTTGGTTTAAATTCTTTCATTACCCTAGTGGACAGTCCAGCCCTACCTTCCACTGGTGGAGGGTTTGAAACATTTGCTGGGAAGACCAGAACTTCAGATATGAAGCAGGCAGTGTCCGCTCAGGGAGTGTCTGGCCTTTGTTCCTACTTAAGCTGGCCAAACCCTCCCTGTGCACAGCTGTTTGGATCCACAGCCAGGCCTCTATGGCTCTTTCTTGCCTGTCTCCAGCTCTGATTCAGCTGCCTTCCCCAGCTCCTGTGTGCGTCCTTTCTGTGTCCCTCCATACCCGGTGTCTCTTCACCAAGACCTCCCGCTTCATGATTAACCCTCCTCCAGCACCCCCTCGGCTTCCATCTACCCTTTTTCTCTGAGCCCACACCCTCCCTCCTTCCCTTCCCATCAACTCTTGTATTTGTTAGGAAAGCAAATTTCTTGAACTCGTTGATCATTGGCAACCTCCCCAGGGCTTTATGTATGTAGTACAAACATACATACACTTGGGTTAACAACCCAAATGAGTTCAATCACGGTGACATTTCAGGCAATGTGAGGGAAGAATCTGGGGAACTTCACACTATCCAGTTAGCCCCCTAGTTAGCCCCGCCCAGGCAAAGGGAAAGGAGAACTCGTGCTTCTCTGGAGGAAGAGGTGGCCATGGCTTGGCAAACCCCTTGTCCTATTAACTTTTGTGCTGAGCTATGCAGCAGAGACTGACATTTCCCATTTGTGAGGGTCAGCGGCACTCTCTCTCTCTCTCTCTCTCAAGAAAGATTAGTTCTACCCACCCTGACCCCTGACTCTCTTTAAACCAAATATGATTCAGTCTCCTTGGCTCCCTAACAGCCGGGGGTAGGCTCAGATGTCTCGGGGGAGGGAATGATCGTGCTGACACAGAGATCGGATCATGACTATGCCTCTTTTTCAAAAGAAGTCTTTAAAGAGACTTCCATTCCTTTTAGCTGATCCAAGAAATGCCTGGAATTCTGGATTTTCTGTGATAAGATAACAGCTCAATGATTCATTTATTTATTCCTTTTTTCAAATTTATTAAATTTATTTTATTTTTGGCTGCGTTGGGTCTTTGTTACTGCACGGGCTTTCTCTAGTTGCACTGAGTGGGGGCTGCTCTTCGTTGCGGTGCGCGGGCTTTTCATTGAGGTGGCTTCTCTTGTTGCAGAGCACGGGCTCTAGGCACATGGGCTTCAGTAGTTGTGGCTTCAGTAGTCATGGCATGCGGGCTCTAGAGCGCAGGCTCGGTAGTTGTGGCGCACAGGATTAGTTGCTCCACAGCATGTGGGATCTTCCCGGACCAGGGCTCGAACCCATGTCCCCTGCATTGGCAGGTGGATTCTTAACCACTGTGCCACCAGGAAAGCCTCCATTTGTTTATTCTTGATGACTATTTGGCACAACAGTTAAGCAAGCCATTAAATGTATCATTCATGCATATGAGTGGACAGGATTTATTAATATACGAATTCACCTTCTTATTCTCATTTCACCATTCCGTCTCCAGCACAGGCCACACATGCCCTCAAGGAGCCGCAGTGCTGGTTAGTTGCTGGCTCCCTCCGGAGACAATAGAATAAGGAAGGGGAGAGAGAGACCCATACTCCATACTGAGATGTGGGCGGAAAAGCAGGGAGGGCTTAGCTAGAGAAGGCAAGTCAATCAAAACAGTAAAGAAATAGCTGAGCAAGGCAAGGGGGGAGGACAGAGGGAGGAACAGTATTTAACAAGATTAGAGGAAGAGTCTGGGGATTTGGCATGAGAGGCTCTGGGACAGCTGTGAGGTGGCAAAAACCCGAGAATTCGGGAGGGGATGTGAAAAGGGTTTCTGCCTTATTAATTAGTCTCTGGCTTATAAATTAGTGTACTTTAAGTCTCCTTGCATCTGGAAATGCAAGTAAAGAATAGCTTTCTTTCCTTTTTTTGTTTTTTCCTGTTTCTTTTAAAAATTTATTTTCTAAATAACTTTTTGTTGCCAGACTGTGCTTCTTTATAAGCAATTCAGTGCAGAAATGAAACCAGGAGTTGCCCCAGGATTGTTTAGGGTTACCTAGAGAACAAATATTCAGAATTTGGTATGTATGTACCATGGCTTTCTGCAGACGATTTGAAAAAAAAAAAATAGAGGGATCATTGTTCCTTACCCCATGACCAACTTCTCATATCAGAAACTTCCTTTTTTTCCCTTCCCCAGGCACCCAAAGGAAAACAACAGCAGTTTTGGAATTTCTGCCAATGATGCTTTTTCATTACACAAACTTCTGTTAAGCATCTGCTATGTGACAAGTAAAGATGAATGGAACCTGGCCCTAGCCTTAAGGGCTGATACTGATGAGTGAGGTGGACATATAACAACTTGTTAAAACACTGCAGTTAGTGCCTCTATGGAGACAGAGGCAAGGCACTGTGCACTCATGGGGCAAGGAAGACCTGCCTCTGTTTGCATGGTCAGGGGAGGTTTTTGAGAGAAGCTGAGTCTGAAGGGATAAGTGAGGGTCACCAGCAGAAAAATGGAGGAAAGAATAAGGGTGTTTCTGGCAAAAGGAAGAGCATATGCCAAGATGCAGAGGAGAAAAGAGCATGGCCCCAGGAGAAACCATGAAGGTGGGTGTAGAACGGGTGGATGTAGGGTTGCAACAGGTTAGCCAAGAAGTTTAGGATGTAGGTGGGTGGTGTTATAGAAGGCCTTGTATGCCATGCAAAGGAATTAAGACTTGTATCCTGCAAGCAACGAGGAAGGGAGATTCTGAAAAATTATAGCAGGGCAGTGACTTGCCAACCTCTTCATTTTAGAGATGGACTTCTACTGGGCATGGCTTAGAAGAGAGACTGAGGTAGGAGGACAAAGTAGAAAGTATTGCAGTCATCTAGGGAAAACCAGAGTATTGTTGGAATAAGACATGGCCATGGTAATAGAGAGGAAGAGTTTGGTGGAAGAGATAATTTCGTGGCAGATATGAAGGATGAGGAACTTTTTTTTTTTTTTGCGGTACGCGGGCCTCTCACTGCTGTGGCCTCTCCCGTTGAGGAGCAAGGCTCTGGATGCGCAGGCCCAGTGGCCATGGCTCACGGGCCCAGCCACTCCACGGCATGTGGGATCTTCCCGGACTGGGGCACGAACCCGTGTCCCCTGCATTGACAGGCGGACTCTCAACCACTGTGCCACCAGGGAAGCCCCATGGATGAGGAACTTTAAATCAAACATGGGGTAACAAAGACAGATGATTCTGATATTCTTATATTCCTGCTCTAGGCAACTGGTTTGTTGTATTCCTCACTCAATAAAATTCAGAAAACAGAAAGGAGAACAAGTTTTGGATAAGTCAATATGTATAATTTGGGGACTTTTGATATTAAAGAACTCCAAGGAACATCCAGCTAGGATGCTCAATAACGCAGGAGAGATAACAGACCAAAATCCTGGCCTCCCTATTGCCATCGACCTCCTCTGCCAGGTAGATGTAAGAAGTACAGGTATCAATGCCCACAAACAGGGCCACTGATGACTGTTGAAGCATTTTACAGGCTTCTGTTTTATGTATAGGCTCATGTTTAGTTACTGATGGCATGAATGGCTCATGGTGAGATGTAATTATATCTCCTAAGAAATGGACACTTTAAAATCTAGCTTTTAGCTTTGAAGAGAGGTTGGTTGACACTTCCCAGCAATGGGCAGGTTAACCTACTGAGAGTTTTATAAGGGCCAGAGATGGAAGAACAGATCAGAAGGCAGCAGGCCAAATTCCTAGAGATTTTAGTGTCTGAAAGAGATTTCCCTATGTAGACATAAAGATAAGTACCAGCCACTCTCTGATGCTTAAGGGAGAGAGAAGGGAGGGAGAGAGGATTTAAACAACAGAAAGGACCTGTTTGAATCCAGAGTTCATGCCAGAATCTGCCACTAGTTTAAAATTAACCAAAGATTTGTTTCCAAAATCTTTCCAACCATTCATAATTGTGCTTCTCATTTTTCTTAGACTTGATATCATATATATTTAAATGTTCATTTAAAAGCTTCCAGTAACCTTTGGCACCAAGATTCCTGATTTGGAGGTAATCCATGTCTGATCTTCATTGGGTTGTAGGAGGTTGTGGGAACGTTATCCAATCCTCTTTCATGACTACAATTCTATTTACTGGTGGTTCAAAAGTAGCTTCCCATTTTAAATCTTGAATCAATCCACTTTGTAATTTTTTGATGTTAGTGAGGTAACATCAGGGTCCTTTTTTAAATTTTTATTTATTTATTTTTGTCTGTGTTGGGTCTTTGCTGCGCGTGGGCTTTCTCTAGTTGTGGCGAGCGGGGGCTACTCTTGGTTACGGGGCACAGGCTTCTCATTGCGGTGGCTTCTCTCGTTGCGGAGCACGGGCTCTAGGCACGCGGGCTTCAGTAGTTGTGGCACGTGGGCTCAGTAGTTGTGGCTCACGGGCTTAATTACTCCGCGGCTTGTGGGATCTTCCCGGGCCAGGGCTCGAACCCGTGTCCCCTGCATTGGCAGGAGGATTCTTAACCACTGCGCCACCAGGGAAGCCCCCAGGGTCCTTTTTGAAAAAAGATTTCTAGGAAGAAATAAGCAAGCTCTGTTTATGGAACATCAAATCGAAACAAAGAGTATCCTGGGCACTGTCTCAGAACATTCCATAGAAATTAAATTCTGTACCTTCCAGGCTAATGTGATGTAGTCCTCGAGGTGGGTTAGGAAGGCTCACCTGGTGACTTCCCTGATGATAGAGTTATCCTGCATCTGCCTTAGATGTCCAACATTTCTTGTTAGTTTACTTGCTGGAGGGGTAAGGCAAGCCTGGATTTAAAAATAGAGCTGGGGGGCTTCCCTGGTGGCGCACTGGTTGAGAGTCCGCCATGCCCAGGAAGATTAGCTTGCCAGGCACTGATTCTTGAGGAGAGGTTTCTTAATGGTGTTGCCTGGTCACAAGAAGGATTCCCCCGAGCCCCACCCTCAGCCTGGGTTTAATCTGTAGCTTCCCCAAAGCACCTTGTGTTCATAGTGGGGAAGAATGACTCACAGGCCGAATAACTTCAGAGTCCCGAGAGCATTGAGGTTTAGTGGTGAATATCCCACTGTGGGGAATCGGGAAACCAAGTACTGGTCCTGGTTTGGCTGCCGACTGAGAGAGTCACTCACCGTCTCTGAGCGTCGATGTCCTCTAAAACTAATAGGAGCTAATAGGTATGGAACGAATCCTGTGTTTCAGGAACGATTATTATCATTTTGTGCACCATTTCATTTAATCCTCAGATTTCTGCTATGGGGTATGACTATAATCGCCTCCATTTCGCAGATGAGGAAATCGAGGCATGTAGAAGTTAATTTGCCCAAGTTCATAAATCAGTAATGACCGCTTGGACTCAAATACTGGTGGGCAGATTGGCCTTCAGTCTCTACCCTTATTCCTAACACTGCACCACCTCCTAAAGTGAAGGGAAAGGACAAGAAGATGACGAGGGTTCTTTTAGCCCTGCTAGTGTGGGGTGGAGGGGGAGAGGGCTCTGTTTCTGGGGTGAGAAGATCCAGCGTTCAGCTCTACCTTGCTACTCCCCACCACTGAGAATCTTTCAGGGAATATGTCTTCACTATTAGGCCACGGGTAGCAGTGCAGGACTTGGTTTAGCTCCTATGCCCCACAAGAATACTTATCAGGGCCATTCTTTTCTGAGCACGTGGGTTAAGCGAGATCTCAGTGGTAGTGGAACCTTGGAGAAATGAAGCATCGGGAATGTTGGCCACAGAGAAAAATGCTGCAACAAGAAGCTGCAAGCTCCCAGCTCGCTGCCTTGATAAGGGACCGCAGTAAATCAGGAGGTGCCATGGAGGCTGCTGCTGGACCTCAGGGGCAGAACCTAGCCAGGGGCTGGGGACCCCCCAAAACAACAGCAGCAACAACAGACCAAGTTCAGGCTGAGAAGGCAGACTCTGTGGGGAAGGGGGCCGAGAGAATGAGGGAGTAAGGGGAAGGAAGGAACAGACGGCCCCAAAGGGTCTTGGAACAAAGGGGAAAAGGGGATTGTAGTCACATTGGCTTCGGTAGCCCAAGAGAAGAGGAAAGGGTTCCCGTGAGCCCTGAAATGGAAGGAGAGGGAAAGAAGTAAGCAGCTCACAGCTAGCAAGAGGAGGAAGTGGGAGATGCGCTGCTTCCTGTAGAAAGACCGATGACTGAAGACAAAGCTGGGTGGGGACTAGTCCCTGGGCTGCAGGAGCCGCTGCTACACATACACACAGCGGCTGCCGCGCCGTGGGCAGCTCCTACTACTGCGGGGCTGGGCTGGGCTGGGCTGGGCGGGCTGCGCCGGAGCTCGCCTGCACACAGCGGCTCGGAGGGAGGAGGAAAGCCACTCGTCTCGGACCAGCCTCGGGAGCCAAGGTAAAGGAAACACTTTTCGTGTTGCTCCTCGCTAAGAGAAAAATGACCCTCGCCTGCGGTTGTAAGGGCAGATTTCGAGGGGGAAGAAAGACACATTGTTCCGGGGATGGGGGGAAATGGTCAGGATGGGTTGTGTTAGCAGGGATTTTGAGAAGGACCAAATTCATGACACCTTGATTTGAAAAATATAATCCTCATTAGTGCTTAGCTTCGGTGACTCATCAGGAAAACACGCTAAATGTTAAGAAGCTGTTTGCAGTTCTCTTGGAAGGAAAGCAGAGCCCAGTTGAAATCAGTTGGGGCTGTGAAGCTGTGGGCTGATCATCTGAACGTTGCAGTCTTGTTAGAGGAGTGTAAAATGTTAATTGCATTATCTTTCTTACACATTGCACTGGGGTAGCTTCTATCTTGCAGCATAAGGACTGTGATTTGGCTTTTTGTTTGTTTGTTTGGGGGGTTAAATCTTTTTGTACTCAGAATTTGCCAACAAAGGCTGGAATTGCGTATGTGAGGGGCAGTATTTACCATTAAAAAAAAAAGGTGTCTTCCTCCCTCTGCTCTGTGCAGCTGCTTTCAGGATAACCTCAGAAACAGCTATCATTTACCAGTGGGTCTTATCCTAAAGTTGCATTCTTTCTCAAAAGAGTGTGGCGGGTTTAACTTGTCTAGACTCGGATACCAGTGTATATGTGGATTTTATGTTTATATAGATTTTATTCATCTATAGGTCAAGGTGCATATTAGCCTCAGTGATGGACAACATGTAAAAGTGTTGCCAGGTTGTTTCCTTACCTGCCTATGCTGTGGATGGACGAAATAGTGAAATCAGAACTTGATTTTTATTCTTTGATTTTCTTGAGCAATGGGTCCTCTGATTAGAGTCTATGGCCATGGCTTGTTCATATTTGTGAATGATACATACAAGTGCAGTAAATAGGTCTAACGGATTAGAAATGAGATTGTGAGATGTCTTTGGCAGGATATGTAGGAGGGTTTAATATCCTAGCATAGCCTGATTTAAAAATTAAGCTGTGTCTCCAACAGAAAATGTGGTTAAGCAATAAGTGATCGTTGATAAAAGGTTTTGTCTTGCATTTTTACAATGAAAGGAGATAATTTTCAAAAGAAAGAACTGATTATAGTGGAGTAAAAATAATAAAAAGGTCATATTTAGACACTCATTCTTAAAGTGTAGGTTTTAAACGCTAAATATGCCATGGAAAGTGTATATGCTTCCTCATGTATCATTATTCTCAATCGTGAAGAGCTCTAGTTTTGTTTTTTTTTAATGTCACCTTATGAAATTGATTTGTCTTCTCAAAATTTGTGGGGTAGCAGTGCATTTTCAGAGATAAGAATCTTTAGGTACTAAAGAAAAAAAAGTCAAATTTTCTGAGCATACTTATGAAACTAAACCTGTGTGATGACTAAGAGGCGAAATAGTGCTGGTGTTGAAACCATGGAGCTCCTCTGACAAATCCATTGAATTTCATCAAACCTGTGGGCAAAACAAGTCACACCACATATTCCATGGTTCCAGTTCCCGTATGTCTAGGAGACATACGGGAACTGGAACCATATGTAAAGATAATCTTCCCAGAGAGGAGATCTCGGGTGCATCTTGGATCCCGAATGCCCCTAACTGGATCTCTGTGATCAAGCTGCCTGTCATTAAATGAAATGGAAAGTTGGGAGTCCAGGCTGTATGAATGAGGATGGGGCTCACGCTCCGGTACTTACTCAGCTACGGGCTGGATTCACTAGATAATGCCAACACCCTGCTTTGTGTGAGAATGTGTAGACAATCTGCTTTACTCCTTACTGTGTGTTTCACAAAAGAGTCAGAAAATGAAACCTTGGCTCATAGACACAGGGGAGTCCGGAGGCCCCCCGCTCTCTTTCAGAAAACATCAAACAAGAGATGCCTATTTTCTGCACAGCCCCAAACATTCCCTTAATTATCAAATTCCAGCTTGAAGCACAACATGAATGAGTAACGGCAGATCCGTAACTACGATGGCAGGAGGTTTAAGAAAAAGATGAAAAAGTTCCTGTCCTGTAAAATGGGACTATTTCCTCTTCTTCTGGCCAAATGGAATATTAAAAGACATACTACTTTTGTCCACAGTGTTCGGAGGCTTCTGAGGGAGTCAACCAACACTGAAATTTTAATTGCGTGTGTGTGTGTGTGTTTTTTTCTGCCATATGGCCAACGGCAGAGTGGAAACACGACTCCTGGTTGGTCCTGGGCCTCATGGTGGGCTCGTAGTGAATGCATTTGGTTGGCTGACTTTTTTAGCCTACTTCAGAAGGCAGGCTCAACTTGTAAGTATAAAAGCTCTATAGTCAAAGCACAAAGCCTCTTCAGAGACAACTGTGGGTAGCAGAAAACAGCATGGTGGAGTGAAAAGAATGCAGGCTTCGAGAGTCAGGCAGATCTGCCTTTGAATCCTACCACTGGTTCTCACTCCTTCAGCTGGTACGTTGTTATGAACCTTGCTTTCTTCACTGTAAAGAAGGGTTAATAGTACATACTCAGGGTATTTGTTGTTATTGTTTATTTGTTGTGTTTTATTTGGTTTTTGCTTTTGCGTGTGATTTGTGAGTGCCTGCCTGGTACATAGTAGGTACCCAGATGTCATTTTTTCTTCTGCCTCGGGAAAAGTTAGCGTATTCTTGATCTTTGCCACTATCTCAAAGATTCAGGAGACATTTTTTTTTTAACTGTAGTGAAATATATATAACATAAAAGTTCCCATTTTAACTATTTGTAAGTGTGCCATTCTGTGGCATTAAGTATACTGACGTTGTACAACTGTCACTACCATCCATCTCCAGAGCTTTTTCATCTTCTCAAACTGAAAATCTGTTCCCATTAAACAGTAACGCCCCATTCCCTCCTCCCCCCAGCCCCTGGCACCACCATTCTACCTTCCGTCTATGACGACTCTAGGTACCTCACGTAAGTGGAATCATACAGTATTTGTCCTTTTGTGACTGGCTTGTTTCACTTACCAAAATGTCTTCAAGGTTCATCCATGTTACGGCATATGTTGGAATTTCCTTCCTCTTTTAGGCTGAATACTATTCCATTGTATGTATATACTATAGTTTTTTATCCATTAATCTGTTGATGGACACTTGGGTCGCTTCCACGTTTTAGCTATTGTGAATAGATCATGGGTGTACAAATATCCCTGCTTTCACTTCTTTTGGGGTACCCAGAAGTGTAATTGCTGTATTATATGGTAACCGTGTTTAATTTTTTGAAGAATGGCCATACTGTTTTCCATAGCCGCTACACCATTTTCTATTCCCACAGCAGTACACGAGGGTCCCAGTTTCTCCAAATCCTCACCAACGTTTGTTATTTCCTGGGGTTTTTTGTTTGTTTGTTTTTGACAGTAACTATCCCAGTGGGTGTGAATTGCTATCTCTTTGTGGTTTCAATTTGCATTTCCCTGAGGATTAGTGATGTTGAATATCTTTTCACGTGCCTGTTGGCGATTTGTATGTCTCCTTTAGAGAAATGTCTATTCAAGTCCTTTACCCATTTTTTAATTGGGTTGTTTTCGAGGGGACGTTCTGAAATGGTGGCATCTCTTAACATAGTGTGTCAGAAAGGTCATGATTATAATATTTGTATTCAGCCTCTTGCATACACCAGTATTATCCCTGCCCAAGTGAAATACATCTCTCAAAAGTAACTTTTAAACGCAAGAGGAGAAAGAAAATCTGCGTAGATCCTGATAATTAGTGATATCAAGAACCTGATAGTGAAATTCAAACCCTAATTGTAGACCAGTGATCCTGCTGGTCAGGTGCAGGCCAGGCCCCCAGGAGGGGGCCATCACTTCAGTGTCTTTCTAGTCTCTACTCATTAGCTGCAGGAGAAAGAGTGCCCAATAGGTAGCAAGTTCAGAGAAAGGGAGGAGAAGCTACATGCTAAATTGTTCTCAAACTCTTTATAATGGAGGGGATTAGCCTTGGAAAGGGGCTATAGTAGTTAAACAACAATAGATTCTGAGAGAAGTTTCTACTAATGCAATGTGATTCTAGTCTAAATTTCACTTTTGAAAATAAGAATCCTGTGTTTCACTTTCCACCACAGACTTCACTCTCCATTCCAAAACCAGTGAGGCAGGGTATGGATGGGGCTGAGGCGATCTGCGCAGAAAGATTAGGGAAGACTCTTGAACAGCAGTGATACCTGAGGTCTATGGTGTGGGTGCAGATGTTGACCTTGAATGGTTTGAAGAGCTCCTGAAAGACTGTATGTTAATTTTTGGTAATGCATTCTGTGTGTGTACTAGGAGGTTGGATAATGACCTCTGACTTTTTAAAATTTGCAAATCTGTTGATTCTGTGGTTACTGGGAAGACCCGTGACTGGCTTTACTAGACCCGGGTGGGAGAGGGGAATTACAGAGCTGGGTTAAGACTTTGTCCCAGCCTATGACATCATAGAATTGCAGAGCTAAAAATGACCTGGGAACAAACCTAGCCTGTATCAACCCCTCCGTGACGGCTGATAAAATAGGACCAGAATTTGTTACCTTTCTAGAGCTGCACAGTTGATTAATACCTCACCTCCCAATCCAATTTCCATTTTACTTCCCTCCACAGTAGGGCGGATGGATAGAGAAAGTCATTATACTTTGTCACTTTAAAAATTGTTTGGAAGACCATAGTCTTTTGTTTAAAAAGAAGAGGGTAATGTTTAAAGTTAATATGCTATGTTTCTGTGTTCAAATTTGTTCAGATGTAAATATGCCAATGTGGAATTGAGATTCAGATTTTCAGGTAAGAGCGTTAGAGATATATGTGGTTCCTTAAAACTCTTACGTTAAACAAAATCAATTATAGTTAATGGGAATCAATGTTCAGACAATGTTCAGAATCTCTAGAGGACTTCCTTAAACATTAGAAAAGAGGGAGCTCAATTCTCAAACTCTAGAGATAACATGTTTCTTAGAAGTGAAGATATAAGACAGGGTCAGCCCTTTTATCTCTTGTTATACAGTCAAGCTCTTAATGGAAAGACTTAGTAAAGCCAGTCACCTGACCCTTCCTCCCTATTTCTTTGGCCTTCCCTTGTCCCCCTGCCAGTCTGGTTGTCAGGGTCAGACCTTCCCATTATCCTCTGCTCCAGGCATCTGGCAATAGAGCTGAAGGAGAGGGTCTGGAAACTGGAGTGATGGGCTCTACTCCAGATTCCTTGCAACATGAGCAGGGCCATTGCTGTTCTTAGGAAATCCTTTTTTTTTTTTTTTTTAATTTCACTTTTTACTATCCCCTCTGCATTTTCAATGAAAACCATTAAACCCAAGCCCCCACTCCCTTTATTCATTACAGGTGACCTCACCTCCTGTTATTTGGAGAAGGTATATATTATGGAATTCCTCAGCCTCATTCTTTACCACCTCACAATTTCTCATGTCTTCATTCATTTTCTTCTCTTCCCTTCCTAGTTCAAATTAGCACAGCTTTTCTTTCAAGCCTGGACTTGGACTCTTATTTCCTTTTACTTTCTAGGGGACTATGTTCTGACAATAATTCTATCTCCTTACACATTTGGCTTCTTCTTTTTATTGGCCCTTGCCTCTTTGCCTGCAAACATGCTTAGTTTACACATATAAATTTAAACAAACCGGTTGCCAACAAAGCTTCCCCTTGACTTTGGTAACCTCTACTAACTTTGTTTTCTTCCTACCTGTAGCAGAGGAAAAATAGTTTTCCCTTCACCTTTCTCAGTGCTGAGAAGCCTGTAACAAAAGACAGATTGATAAGAGAAAAACAAATGGACATTTATTAACTTGTATACCTCATGTGTACACGGGAGATACCAGGGAAAAATGAGGAGCTCTCAGAAGTGGTTTAGAACTCAGACTTAAATACCATCTTGAGCTAAAGACAAAATTAAGGAGGAGTGGAGGAGGGCAGTTATGGGGAGGCGGCCAGGAAAAGTGTGGTAAGTAAGAGTAAGATTTGATATACATATTTAAGTTGGTTCCACTCCTTCTTTTCCTGGAACAGAGAGGGAGGCACCCTTACACATCGAGATTTCCTTTATAATGTAAATTTCCCTTACAAAAATGTAACCTCTAGTATGTTTTCATAATTTCTTCAGTGTCTCCTGTTTCCCACGATAATCTGCCTGAAATAATTCTTATGACAAACAGGCATATTTTGGAGTGGCATATTCTGCCACCCTTCATGCCTCTCTGAAGTCTCCCAGCCTCTCCATTAACTCCAAGTTCTGCTCCCCAAATATGAGTGTTCCCAAGATTTGATTCTTCTGCCACTAAATTTCTCCCTCTTCCTTTATCAAGCCCTTTTCTATGATTTCTGTCATTGTCACTGGGGTGGGGGGCAGCTCCAAATCTGATTCTCCATCCTGATCTCTCACCTACTCTAAACTTGCACATCGAGCACCCTGCAGACTTGCCAGAACATCCAACCCACTGAAACTGAGACTCCAAATCAGTGCTTGCCATTGCCTTTCCCCACTCAAAACCAGCTCCTCACCTGATTCCATGACTATTAATGACACCCCGTTCTCTCAGTCCCTCAATTAGGAAAACCCAATTTCATTATTTTCCTCACCAAACAACCAAGCTGGAGTCAGTTGCTCAGACCTTTGTATTGTCACTGGAAACATATCTTGACGCCATCTAATCTTTCCCATGTTGATAGCCAGTGTCTTTGTTCTACCCCTCCTGACCTCCAGCTGGGCTGATTTGTTGTTTGTGTTCTTCCCTCTCCCTGGAAGAACTTTCCTGCTTCTCCTTCCACACTTCACCCCTGTAGTCTTGCTTCTCTGCGTAGCCAAATTCCATTCATCCTGTGAGGCTCAGTTCAAATGCTGTCTCTTCCATGAAGTCTTCCTTGGTTTCTTCCTTTCCCAATAAAAAGCAATCTTTACTTCCCCTGAAGTCTTTTGTTCTTTCATCACAGCGATTAGTGCATTCTCGTGTGTATAATGGCAATCTTTTTTTTTTTTTTCTTTTGCAAGCTCTTTGAGGACAGCAGCCACACCCAGTTTCATCTTTGTCTTCCTTACAGCACACAAATACAGCTTGGGTTTTTGTTTGTTTTTAATTTCAGTTTTATTGAAGTGTAATTGGCAAATAAAATTATAAGATATTTAAAGCGTTCATCATGGTGATTGGATATACATATATACTGTGACAGGATTCCTCCCATCTAGTTAATTAACACATACATCACCTCACATATATTTGTGGGATTTTTGTTTTTGTTTTGTTTGTTTGTTTTTGGTGAGAACATTTGGGTTCACAAATGCAGTTTGTTTATCATTCGTTTAATGAACTTTCTTGAGTCACTTATTTTTTTATGCAGAGTGGACTAGATATTCTAGGAGCTTATAAACTACTGGGAAAACAGACAAATACTGACAGAATTACAATACAGTCAGTCTGCCCACAAGTCTTAACGGAATGTCTGCAATGTGCCATGTGTCCTTCGAGGGGCCAGGGACACTTGGATGAACAAAACAGGCCAGTTCTTTGTTTTCTTGGAAATTACATTCTATTGAGAGAGACCTGGTAAACACATAAACCAATGGTTTACAGATCTCGCTGCACATTAGAAATCACTGAGGGGTACTTTGAAAAAACACCTATGGCCCAGCCTCAACCCAGACTAATTAGATGAGAATCAGCCAGATTGGACCCCATTGACAGAAACAAATCACAATACAAGAAAACATCAAGTAGTGATAAGTGCTGAGGTGGATTAAAATAGAAACAGATTGAATGATAGAGATTGTATGTATGATGGTGTGGTCGTGGGGATTTTACCTTTGTTGGGTAATCCCTGAAGGCCTCTCTGAGATGACATTCACAACTCATGTGCCTTCCCTATTAGTAGTGAGGCAGACAGAGCTGCTGTGATTGGCCAGTTCAAGTGTCCTGTGAGGCCATGGCGCAGCCCCGCCTCTCTGAAAAACATGGTCCCCAGACTCCAGAAAAAAGGTCTAGTTCTATTAGCAAGAAAGAAGGGGTGAATGGTTATCGGGTGTTCAACAGAGTCTGCCACTATTATTGTTTCCATCCTATACATGAAGATATCAAGGCCCAAAAGGTTAAACTTATCAAGATCATACAACTTTGATTGAACAGTGTTTCCATGCATTCTCCTTTCAGAAAAACAAACATACACAAATACACACAAAGGAAAAGCTTGCTTTAGTTGATGGTGATGATCTAGGTAGACTAGAGAAAGAGTCCTGGAAGAAAATACAAAATGGCTCCTGTGAGATGAAGCAAAGAATCACCTTCTAAACAAATGATTCCAGAACAAATTACATCAAGTCCTAGTTAGTGATAAGAATGGCATTTAATTTAGACAACTAGCCCTGCATTTCTGCATTGTAAAATGCACATATATATAATTAAATTGAGTCTTCCTGACTCGTCATTTAAATCAATTTGATCTAAATAAAATCCACCCTGGGCCAAGAAATGAGCAAGAGAGGCCAAGGGTTCTGTGTATGATGTCTATCAGACTCAAAGGAAAACACTTTTCTCTAGAGAGGTATGCAGTTTGTGGATTACAGCACATGTAAGAGAAGCAAGAATGCTCTCTGAAATTTCTGATTATGAGTTATTTTGAAAATAGTTTTCCACTTTCCAACTGCAGAGGCAACATGCAGTTCTATTATTGTTGCGTTGTCTTCATGGTTCCTATTTTTCATTCTGATATTTCATTTCAGAGGCTAGGTTTGTGAGGCAGCAGGAGTGAAAAAGGGAAATTGCGGTGAAGCTGCCGTCATTACGGTGTTTTTACTGCTTGCCTCTAGGTGTATTTCTGTGCATTCTCGTCGTAACAGATTAAGTGTTAATGGTAGGAATACCTTCTCTGTAATAAATGATCGAATGCTTCCTACTCGTATATTTGCATTTTTAAACAGGAAAGTAAAAAAGTTCATTTCTAAGCTTTGCCAACAGAGCTGTGTTTAAGAAGGGTATTTATCTGATCTGCACAGAACCATATGAGAAAAATTGTGAAAAAATTTACAGAAAAAAAATTAACAGTCCTTTTAGTCTAGTCTTTCTTTGGAGAATTGAATGAATCCTTTGCCATTATTTTTTAAACTTCATGAATGATGGCTGTGTTTAGAGAACATTACTGTATATAGGCATTAAAGTAATTTCGCTAACAGTTTTATTATTATTTTTTCCATTGGGGGAAAAGAAAACTTGATATCAAACAGTCCCCCAATTTTTTTAAAAATTAAACTAATAAAAAATTTAAGTTAAAAAAAATGAAATTTTCTAAGCAAAAAAAAAAAATTGATTTTTTATTATGTTTTAAAATAATCTGAAAATACTACAGTATACAAAAATAATATTCTAAGGCTTAATACACAGGAGAGCATAGTAGTTAAAGAACATTGGTTTGGAATCAGAATGTCCTGGACAAGTTGCTTAAACTATCTGTGCCTCTGTTTCCTTATCTATAGATTGGGATATAATGACAATACCTACTTCACAAAATTGTCAGGGGAAAATTATATAATGTATGTAAAATGTTTATTTTACATGTCATAGTGCCTGACATATAGTAACTATTCAGAATTGTAGCTATTATTAGTATAATTGTTATCGTTACCACAAAGATGGAGTAGAGGATCTTTAGTTCTAGCCATGGGGTTCTCAGCCAGTTTTAGCAGAAATGATTATGGCCCAACATGAACCACAGGTGCTCAGAACTTGAAGTAAGGAATCACCTGAGGAAGCCTGCTTCCTCGGCATAGTCTGACGTCAGTGTTGTGACTTAGTTAAGTGACAGTCTCAGGCTTGCACTATTTGTTCACCAGTGCATGTGATTAGGCAAAAATATTTCTGGCTTTCCTTCCCAACTCATGATAGGCTTACAGGTCTCCATCTGCTTTAGTTAGGTGTAGCCCTGTGTCTTGCACTGACCAGTGCAGTGAAATCAGAAGTGATGTTTGTCACCTCTAGGAGGAAGCTTATAATGACCAGAATGTGAGCGCATTCCTTGGCAATTGACAGTGGTGAAAACACAGGGACAGTGGCTGAGCTCTTAAGCCCTTATTCTAAGCCTAGAATAAAGACAACACAGAGATGGTCTCTCCACTGACCTGCAATGGACACATAGTGAGAGTGAAAAATGAGTTTTTCTGTCTTAAAAGATTTGGGGGTTGTTTCCACAGTATAACCTTAGCCTATCCTGACTGATAGGCTCTGGTTATCCCTTCAAGCTCTAGAGAAAAAAATATTATTGGTAACAATACATAAAATATGTAGCAATTTAGAGATAGTAGTTTTTAAAAAATTTTTTTAATTTATTTTTTTTCTACAGCAGATTCTTATTAGTCATCAATTTTATACACATCAGTGTATACATGTCAATCCCAACCACCCAATTCATCACACCACCACCCCATTCATCACACCACCACCCCCACTCCCCTGCCGCTTTCCCCCCTTGGTGTCCATAAGTTTGTTCTCTACATCTGTGTCTCAACTTCCGCCCTGCAAACTGGTTCATCTGTACCATTTTTCTAAGTTTTATAGGTGTTAGCAGTTGCCTTACTTATTCAGGTGGTCCTATGTTGGATGCATATATATTTATAATTGTTATATCTTCTTCTTGGATTGATGCCTTGATCATTATGTAGTGTCCTTCCTTGTCTCTTGTAACATTCTTTATTTTAAAGTCTATTTTATCTGATATGAGTATTTCTACTCCAGCTTTCTTTTGATTTCCATTTGCATGGAATATCTTTTTCCATCCTCTCACTTTCAGTCTGTATGTGTCCCTAGGTCTGAAGTGGGTCTTTTGTAGACAGCATATACATGGGTCTTGTTTTGTATCCATTCAGGAAGTCTGGTTCTTTTGGTTGGAGCATTTACTCCATTGACATTTAAGGCAATTATCGATATGTATGTTCCTATGACCATTTTCTTAATTGTTTTGGGTTTGTTTTTGTAGGTCCTTTTCTCCTCTTCTGTTTCCCACTTAGAGAAGTTCCTTTAGCATTTGTTGTAGAGCTGGTTTTGTGGTGCTGAATTCTCTTAGCTTTTGCTTGTCTGTAAAGCTTTTGATTTCTCCATCGAATCTGAATGAGATCCTTGCCAGGTAGAGTAATCTTGGTTGTACATTCTTCGCTTTCATCACTTTAAGTATATCATACCACTCCCTTCTGGCTTATAGAGTTTCTGCTGAGAAATCAGCTGTTAACCTTATGGGAGTTCCCTTGTCATTTTTCCCTTACTGCTTTCAATAATTTTTCTTTGTCTTTAATTTTTGCCAGTTTGATTACTATGTGTCTCGACGTGTTTCTCCTTGGGTTTATCCTGTATGGGACTCGCTGTGCTTCCTGGACTTGGGTGGCTACTTCCCATGTTAGGGAAGTTTTCAATTATAATCTCCTCAAATATCTTCTCTGGTCCTTTCTCTCTCTCTTCTCCTTCTGGGACCCCTATAATGCAAATGTTGTTGCATTTAATGTTGTCTCAGAGGTCTCTTAGGCTGTCTTCATTTCTTTTCATTCTTTTTTCCTTGTTCTGTTCCACAGCAGTGAATTCCACCATTCGGTCTTCCAGGTTACTTATCCTTTCTTCTGCCTCAGTAATTCTGCTATTGATTCCTTCTAGTGTAGTTTTCATTTCAGTTATTGTACTGTTCATCTCTGTTTGTTTGTTCTTTAATTCTTCTAGGTCTTTTTTAAACATTTCTTGCATCTTCTTGATCTTTGCCTCCATTCTTTTTCCGAGGTCCTGGGTCATCTTCACTATCACTGTTCTGAATTCTTTTTCTGGAAGGTTGCCTATGTCCTCTTCATTTAGTTGTTTTTCTGGGGTTTTGTCTTATTCCTTCATCTGTTACATAGCCCTCTGCCTTTTCATCTTGTCTATCTTTCTGTGAATGTGGTTTTTGTTCCACAGGCTGCAGGATTGTAGTTCTTCTTGCTTCTTCTGTCTGCTCTCAGCCCTGCTAGTGTTGGAGGGTCTCCTGCAGAGGCGGGGTGTGGCTGTGTCTCACCATGAGAACAGGTACACTGGCAGCAGAAGTTCTGGGAAGTACTCCTTGTCATGAGCCCTCCCAGAGTCCTGGAGATAGTCATTTTTAATGAATTGTGTGTGTGTATGTGTCTGCTTATCATATGTTGTACCATAAGTAAATATCAGGGTACTTCGCATTTTAATTTATATAGATTTATATAAAATTTTTCGTTTAAATTTCTTTTAAAATAGGGTTTATTTCCATTTCATACAGAGGAAAATCAATATACCAAAATTACCAACATCTATTTTTTTTGGAGAGAGCCACCCATGATGCCCACGTCAGGACTCTGAATTCTAGGCCTGATGTGATCACTGGGTCATGGTCCCTCTCACTAAAAGCTCATACAGAATGGTGCCTTGTGACACAAAGGATCTTCTGAGGGAAGATGAAGGACTCAGCCATACCCATGACCTTTGTCTCCAGTAAGAAAATAGTCTTCCCTAAGTCCTATTACAATATTCAGTTATAAGCAGTGGTGCTTAGTACATAGAGGGTCTTAAATAATACGTATTGATAAATAGATGGAAGTAGTCCACAGTTCTCCCAAATGTCTGGACTCTTTCATGTTTGCTTTTTAAAAATAAATCTCTTTATTTTAGACCTTAGTTTAAAAACATCTCAGAATTAAGACTTACATTTACCCTAGAATCAAGTTATATTGTTACGATCAGTGTTAAGGAAAAGAAAATGCATTTTTAATTTAAAAAAGAGGACTTACATTTATTATTTTAAAACACTTTACATATGATCGCCCATGTATGCACCGATGTAGGCTATTTTATTTGATAATTATTACTGCTGATTTTATTTCACCTCATAATTTTATTTGGGTCCCTAAAACTACATTATGAACTACCTTAATTATTTAAATTAGAAACAGATTACTTTTCTCCAGTGTACAAACTCAAATTAATTTCATTATTAACCCAAGTTTTAAATTGATTAATCTTGGAGTGTTTAAGGAACCAAGTGGGGTTTTTTCATCCTTAAGGAGATGGGCATATTGATTTGATGACTCTCTTGCTGTCACACCAGTTGTGCTATGAAGAGCAAGACATTTGCAAGAAAACTTTGGATAGATTTTATAAACCAGCAAGAAACCTGTGTGTCTGGGGCTTCTGGGGGAACAATCTGTGAGTCATTTTAAAAAACAAACACCCTCATAATCACAGTGCATGGTGTTACCATGGTAATTAGGCCTGTGGAGTTGGGTTGCTTATGTTCCTGTAAAGGGAAGAGGGGGAGAGAAACTGAGAATTCAGAGCGTTGACTATCAGCTTCAATTTGACTATCACAAGAGAGTGTAGGGTTTCTTGAGAACGTACTGGCACAGTTGTCCTGAGAGGGAATTGAAGAAACCCTGGCATCCTCCCTTTGTTACTGAATGTAAGTTAGCCATTTTACTGTTGGGTGTTGTGATTCAAAGGAGAGAAAAGGGCCATTTGGCATTCTCTCAGGAAGAAGGGGGGAAAATTGGTCCCTTATCTGCTATATAATTACATATATGTCTCTCAGATCTACCCGGTAAGCGTCTGGTGTGCCAGTGCACAGGGCTTTAGTGAGCCTCTAAAAGGTGCCAAAATGCCACTAGCATAATATTATTACAGATTTAAATGCTCCTCAGTGCATTATTCTAATACAGTTAGAGACGGGTTTTAGTGAGGCCATTGTTTCAGGTCTGATCCCCAAGTAGACCAGGTCTCTTTTCTCTATTTTATGGAGTAGATATGACTCCTTTATCTTGGACAGTCATCTTATAATATAGGCCCCTGGATCACAGAGGAGACCAAGGAGGTTATGTGAGCTCTGCCAAATCTGTCATCACTCCAGGGGAAAGTAAAATCAACATACGTGCTTTTTTTTTTCCCCCCATTTATTTATTTATTTTTTGGCCACGTTGGGTCTTCGTTGCTGCACGTGGGCTTTCTCTAGTTGTGGTGAACGGGGGCTACTCTTCATTGCTGTGCGCAGGCCTCTCATTGCGGTGGCTTCTCTTGTGGTGGAGCACGGGCTCCAGGTGCGCAGGCTTCAGTAGTTGTGGTGTACAGGCTCAGCAGTTGTGGCTCGTGGGCTCTAGAGCACAGGCTCAGTGGTGTACGGGCTTAGTTGCTCCACAGCATGTGGGATCTTCCTGGACCAGGGCTCAAACCTGTGTTCCCTGCATTGGCAGACAGATTCTTAACCACTGCACCACCAGGGAAATCCCAACATACATGCTTTTTTGATGGACAGTCAACAAAGTGGGATTACTGAGGAGTGATTCATTATGATTCTGTATGGAGAACAATCAACACCCTTAAATTAAAGGTATGAGTTAGTGCACCTACAAAACTGGTTTTTAAGAATGATTTAAGATTTACTTTAAGAAGCCTAGGTATCCTCTTAAATGGATAATACATTGACTAGAGGCTTTTTTTTAGAGTATTCCACATGCAGATTTTATTTCTACAACTTTTCCTTATTAAAACTATTTTTCACAAGGCTTGAAATAAAGTGCCGTGGAGTTTGATTAAAGGGTCATGCAAATGCAGGGAGTTTGTGTGTGATTTTGCCCTGGCATATGGTGTAAAAACTATTTCTCAAAACTGTGGATTTCATTTTTCCTCTCATATGTGGGAAGAAGGCACATGTTACCCAAACTTCATTCTATGCTGTCTTAATTTTTTTAAGATTAGTAAACAATACTTAACTTAAACTTTTTCTGATGGTGAAAGTAATTCATGGTGATCATTGAAAATTTGGAAAATACTTAAAGTGTAAAAAAAGAATTAAGACTGACCCCTTCCATTAATTAGGGTTTTGGTTGAACCACATAGAACAGAGACCTGATTTCACAGTGGCTTACAGAAGTTAGAAGTTATTTCTCTCTCACATAACAATCCAGAGGTGTGTGGTCCAGGGCTGGTAAGGTAACTCTCCTCCACAAGATCATCCAGGTATCCAGTCTCCTTCTATCATACTGTTACATCATTCCAAGCATATTTTCCTTGCTTTATGGTCTAAAGTGGCTTCCTACCATAAGGACCTCACTATAACCAGTAGGAAGGGAGGAAGTTGGAAAGGGGACGGCATGACCCAGAAGTTGCACCCATCACTGCTGCAGCAATCCCCTTGAACTTTGTCACATGGCCACACACCTAGCAATGAGGGAGGCTGGGAAAAGCAGTTATTCTTGACATGTATGTGCCTAGCTTAGATTCTATCACAAGCATAGAAGAAGGGGAAAGCAGATACTGGGGCATATCTAGCCATTTCTGGTACTTCCATTTTCTATACAAAAGGGATAATACACTGTTAACATTTTGACATACCTTCTTCCAATCTTTTTTCTAGAAAAATATGTATCAGAAAGATATGTATAATATTTACTAGAAAATATTGTATGTGATATATTAGAATATTAAAAATATGAAAATGTATTCAAAAATGCATATATATAGATATTAGAAAATTAGCTGAGGTCATACTCTATATATAATTTTGTATTCTCTTTTCACGTAACTTTATTCCATGTGTATTCTTCCTCATCACTTAAATTTTTTGTATTTATTGTTTCCAAGTTCCATCGTGTGGAATTTTTCTGTTTTACTTAATGGGTTATGTTATTCATATTTAGACTATTTCTAACACCTTGGTAATACTTCTTTGTCTATACTTTGCATTTTTTGGATCAAGTCAAGGAGTGACATCACCAAGACAATGGGTGAGAACATATTTGGGATCTTGATAAATATTGCCCAACTGCTTTCCAGAGAGATTGTGTTGATTTATGCTCTCCCAAGAACCTATGAGAGTGCTGGACTCAGAGCTCCCTTCGAGGCTTATTTTGCAAGTCCCACTAATCATTGTTATCCCTAGGGTTTATTCTCTGAAAATAGGTTGTTTTCTGCCCTTGGCTTGTTTTTGTTTCCTTTGCTGTCATTAATCATGAGATAATGGTTTTCTAATAATGTTGGCTCATTTAAAAACACATGGTCCCGTATAGTCATCTGGGAATATAATCAGTTGGGCTGAGATTTTAGCACACGTGCCAGTCTTAGGCAATGGGAGATCTCTAGAGACACTGATGTTCATTTGGTCTCAGGACCCACCATGAATCTGATTTACACTCTCAGTCATAATGCTCTAGATGCTAAGTAACTCTTAGTTCTGAGACACAGCAAAATATGAATGGTAAAGCGTTCCCTGAGGCTTAGGCGGTTCCCTTTGAGCTGGCTGCTGGATATCTTTTCAGAAGTAAAGACAGGAACTTTCTTAGATATGAACCACACTCACACAAGGCGGAATTAGGCCAACTCTGCCCAGCATCCTAAAGATCATGAGTGACTGAGGTTATAGGTGTTTCTACTTCTAAACAGCCTTCAGCTTTGGATGCTAACGATGTTTTTTAACCGTTAACTTGTCCAACCTACCCTCTTAAAGGGTTAGATATACACGAATGGAGCGCCACCCCTGTCCCTAACACCTGGAGAAAGAGTGTATCTGGCACTTCGGTCCTGCTGGGAGCTAATCAAGTTAGGTCAGGAGGAAAGCTTGTTCTTATTCATCTCAGCGGTACACAGCCTCTGTCACCAAGAACTGTGCTTGCCCTAGGTTCCCAAGCCGACTTGGTATTTTCATGTTTTCTTTCAGGTTAGGGAAGTTCACAAAGAAAGGGACTCCTATTTTCACAAATCTGTTTCTTCAAAGAAAAAGAGTTAACAAAATGTTTGTTTCTTGGCTCAGAAAGGTAAACCTGTGAGTCCCCCTCCCCCTTGAGCTATTCAGCCATCACCACCAAACCCTATTTACAGAAACATTTATTTGCTTGTTCAGCTTTTATGTATCATGTTATTTCTCTTTTTTTTTTAAAAAAAAAAAAAAACCAATACATTCTCCACTCTGCTTTCTCAACAGCCAGATCTGCCAGTGAGCTTCAGGCTTTGGGAACTAAAGAGGTAAGAATTCTGAAATATTTTCTTCTAGGATCTTAAATCTAACCAGAACTTCAAGAGTTAGAGAAAAATCTTAAGCCTAGAGATGAAAGCATTTAACATGTGATGTTGATCAAAAAGAAACATTCATAGTCTTTAGCAATGTTGACATGACTTTAGGATTTAAAGGGGAAAAAAATGGCTCTCCTTAATGATAGTTAAAAATCAGATTTCTCGGGGCTTCCCTGGTGGCGCAGTGGTTGAGAGTCCACCTGCCGATGCAGAGGACACAGGTTCGTGCCCCGGTCCGGGAAGATCCCACGTGCCGCGGAGCGGCTGGGCCCGTGAGCCATGGCCGCTAAGCCTGCGCGTCCGGAGCCTGTGCTCCGCAACGGGAGAGGCCACAACAGTGAGAGGCCCGCATAATGCAAACAAAACAAAACAAAAAAATCAGATTTCTCACTCAGATTTCACCTATTTTCTTCTAAAAACCTGAGTTTGGAAGCCTTTGAGGTCACTGCCTTAACAAATTGTGTCTCTATGGCACCGAACATGATTAATTGGTGGCAGCCATTGAGGATAGTGAAAGACAGATGTCAGAGTAGATTAGCCCAGAGAAGTGTAAACCGTGTTCTTAACAGATTGGTTGTAGACATTATAAGGGCTTTTTCAGCAGCAACAACAGTCACAATAAAAGGTCAATTTAATACTGGTGGGGTTTCTTCTTGAAGAAACGGACTTGGCTTTTGAAACTGAGTAAAGCCATATGAACCTAGCTGTAGACTTGAAAGGTCACCATATTGCTGAGACAGGTGATAATGTGTTTTCTCTCCCCAACCAAGATGCAGTTTTCTTTAGTCCTGACATGGACTTCCCCCCATTTTATTTTATTTTATTTATTTATTTATAAATTTATTTATTTTTTGGCTGCGTTGGGTCTTCGTTGCTGCGTATGAGCTTTCTCTAGTTGCGGCGAGTGGGAGCTACTCTTCGTTGTGGTGCATGGGCTTCTCATTGCGGTGGCTTCTCTTGTTGTGGAGCACAGGCTCTAGGCACGTGGGCTTCAGTAGTTGTGGCATGAGGGCTCAGTAGTTGTGGCTCGTGGGTTCTAGAGCGCAGGCTCAGTGATTGTGGTGCATGGGCTTAGTTGCTCCACGGTGTGTGGGATCTTCCCAGACCAGGGCTCAAACCCATGTCCCCTGCATTGGCAGGCGGATTCTTAACC
>NW_020185330.1:899952-992169 GCF_003031525.2 Neophocaena asiaeorientalis asiaeorientalis
CACCCCCCCCCCCTGCCACCATTTTAAAATTAACTTCATTCTGATAAATTTCAAGCATATACCAAATAGAGAGGATAATATAATGAACTTCTATATCCCTATCACTCAGTTTTAACAATTATAACTCATGACCAGTATCGTTTCATCTATACCTCCACCCCTTCTCTTCTTTTCCCATTGGAGCGTTGGATTATATGATGATGGCTTGAATTTGGCTGTTGGAGTTTTAATTGTTTATACAGCTATTTAGTGGCTACAGCAAAATGCAAATAAAAAATAAAACCTGCTTTTAACCTAACTTACTTTGCTGAAGCTAGCCATTTATCCATGTACTCATTCAGCCAATATTTAGTATTTACTAGTATCCAAACCTTCTTAAGAGAAAAAATAGAGAAAAACGAATGGAAGGGAGACCAGTAGACTTCTTGGATTTGCAAATGATGGGCTGGATATGGGAGAACTGATGAAATTGCTGATTGAAGATGAAGGAGAGGAGGACATTTAGAAAAACTCCCCAATTTGTCTTTTGGGAAATTCAGTGAGTGGTGATAACTGGGCTACAGATACAGGAAGAGAGGAACAGATTCAAATCTGTGGAGTGGCCACATCCAGATGGATATGTCCAATAGACTGCTCATGGATGGTACAGAGCAGTGATTCTCAGTCCTGGGTGCACATCAGAATCTCCAGGGAAGTGTTTGAAAGCACTGATATGTAAACCCTACCCAGACCACTTGAGTCAGAATCACTTGAGTTTATAAGATCTCCCCAGGTGATTACAATGTGTAGTCACAACTGAGAATCTCTGGTCTAGAGCTTATTGGAAGGAAGGCCTGTGTGTATGTGTGCTTTTAATGCCATGTATAGCTTTTGCGACCCCATAATGAGGTTCTTTTGGCGTTAAGTACTTAATACCTTTCAGGTGAGGGCTAAGCCATCCCTACACTCTACCAAATATTATTAATAATGAAGGCTTTTAAAATAAGTTTTTCATGTTCTCTGTCTGATGTTGGTGTTGATTTCTTTCATACTAATCACTGTATTTAAATGTTTCAAATCAATCCAAGCAGAGTTTCTCGGTGCGGGTTGCTGACACGTTGAATGGGGCAATTCTTCCTCGTATTCTTTGGTATCCCTGTCCTTGGCTCACAAAAGGCCAGTGGCATCTTCCAGCCATTGGGGTATCCAGAGTGCCCTAAGGAGACATTGCGAACTACTGTGTCTTTACACACCTTTAAAGAGGTTGTTTGTCATGTTACTCTTACCTACAAGCATTTTTGCTTCATGCAAAATTACTGGTTTCAGTTATGCAAAGTAGTTCCTTATGTAAGTGGTCTCTGTGCTAACAAACTAAAGAAAGAAACTAAACTAAATAGACATGTAAAAGGAAATACTGTTTTGCACTGTTGGAGGGATTTTGAGCATATTTGTTCTAGTACCAAATCTATTTTTTATGTCTGTACAGAGAAGCAAATTAAACACTAGGCAAGAAATGGTCAAATATTGAGATTTAAAGCAAAATACTACTAAGGCATTATGCAAATTGAACAGCAGTGATGAAGGATGTATTCCTTTCTTGTTTGCTGCTGTAACAAATTGTAACAAACCTGGTGGATTAAAACAAATCCACCAAATACAAATATGTTATCTTACAGTTCTGCAAGTTAGGTTCTGTAGAGATCTCACTGGTCTAAAGGCAAAGTACTGACAGAGCTGTGTTCCTTTCTGGAGGCTCTAGGGAAGAATTGTAGAGTCCCCTTTCCTCCATTTTCAAAGCCAACAGCCTTCCATCTCCGTATGTCTTTCCACCGTATTCATTCCTCTGAACTGAGCCAGGAAATGTTCTTTGACTTTAAGGACCCATGTGATAAGATTTGGCACACCTAGATAATACAAGATACTCTCCCCATCCCAAGGTCCTTAATTTAATCATATCTTCAAAGTCCCTTTTTCCACGTAAGTTTATATATTCACAGGTTCCAGGGATTAGGGCATGGACCTATTTGGGGGCTATTATTCTGCCTACTACAAAGTAAAAGAGATTAATTGTTCAGAAAGGTAGAAATGCCTCAGGTAGAAGAGATAGGATTATCTTACATTTCATTGTATAGGGTTGAGAAGGTTTAGGGTTCCCAAGTTGATGAAGCAAGTTCTTGTCTTGACTCTGCAAAACCTGTTTGTAAATACAGGCACTGAAGGCTTTTAGTTTTCTTGGAGTATTTGGCATTGGATCAAGTGGACAGGTTGAAGTCCAATGGCTCCTTCCTTGGCCAGACTTTCTGGTACTATGGGTGTGGCCTCTGGAGAGCGTGCTGCCTTTGGCATTTCTCCAACTCTGGAGAGTTTGCCTACAGTGTGCAGGTTCCAAGGTCTTTGAATGGCACCAAAGAAATGTGAGATTTTTATTTTATGCTGTTATGTCTGCCTGTCACATTGTGCTTTATTTATTAGGCTCTAACATGTGGAAGTTGGAGGAAAAAATAACATAATATTTTAGAACCTTACTGTAGTGGTATTTATTATAGTTAATTTCTAAGTATGGTTTAATTTCCACCATACATTAGGTAAGTCATCCCCACAAAGTAAGAAACCGTTGCTCACCTAGTGAATGAAATGGATCACTGGGTTATTTTTTAAAAACCATCTCCAGGGTAGAATATAGCCAGAATTTTTTAAAATTTTATTTATATTTTATTTATTTATTTTTGGCTGCGTTGGGTCTTCATTGCTGCCCGCGGGCTTTCTCTAGTTGCGGTGAGCAGGTGCTACTCTTCGTTGCGGTGCGCAGGCTTCTCATTGCAGTGGCTTCTCTTGTGGTGGAGCACGGGCTTTAGGTGCACGAGCTTCAGTAGTTGTGGCTCACAGGCTCAGTAGTTGTGGCTCGTGGGCTCTAGAACGCAGGCTCAGTAGTTGTGGCGCACGGGCTTCGTTGCTCCGCGGCATGTGGGATCTTCCTAGACCAGGGCTCAAACCCGTGTCCCCTGCATTGGCAGGTGGATTCTCAACCACTGTGCCACCAGGGAGGTCCCTAGCCAGAAATTTTTGATGGAGATTTTAAATGTTGCAGCTATCTTTGTAGCGAGTCCCCTTTTTATCCACTTCAAGACAGGTCAGCAATACAGATCTGAAGGCCAAACTTAGGGCTAGCTGTAGAGTAACGAACCATCGTGATTTGTCCAAGACTGGGGGGTTACCTGGGACTTGGGAGCTTCAGTGCTAAAACTCCTGGAGTTCTGGATAATTTGGGACAGTTGGGCGTCTAAAAACAGCTCTAGTGGAGAGTGACTGTCATGCCGATGAATTGTGAAAATAGAAAATCTGATTGAATGAAATAATGACAGTAACCTCAAGGGTTTGGGCTGAGGATAAGGGTGAATCTAACTCTGGAAAAATCTGTATCCACATATACATGTTTGCCCGAAACCAACTCAGAAGAACCAGCAACATTTATAAAATGTTATTAGATTTCATGGTCCACTCTTTTAATTCCCCAGTGTTACTGGCATCTCTGACGATCACAGCTTTAATAGCTTTCTTATTGAGGTGACCACAGAACCTCATTGAATCTTTTTCAGCATGTCAGCATGTATGGGAATTACAAGTTTGCCAAAGCAGCACAGTGCTCTCTTCCTTTGAATCCTGCCTTTTGTATAACAAATTTGAACTTTTCCCCTCTAAGAGACAGCACAGAATGTTCAAGAATAGATAAGTATTAGGAATACTATCTTGATGCCCAAGGGGAGGGGATTGGAGAGGATCATGTCTTGGAGTCTTATCCAGCTCTGAGACGTTGGTGCTCTCTGACTCCCAGTGGTAGAGCATGAGCTACTTACTCTGATGTAAGTAATTGGCTGCATCTGGGTGAAGATTCTTAGCCCTTCCTCCATGCTTCCATAATGCTCTGCCCTCACCCACAGCAAAGCCAGACCAGGAAAACAGAAATACAGAAGGAGCCTCATTTCTTACATTCCTGTGACCTTCATTTGGAGATTTTTATTCTCTAAGCCACTGGGACAAAGAGATTGTAAGTGTACTTGGAAGGGCAGTACATTAGCTTCCCTAGAATAGGCTTTGACTTTGAGGAGTTGGCAATATTTTTTTTTTTTAATGTTTGTTTACTGTCTTCTAAACTGTTCTAGTTGGTAGGTACAAGGAATGCTCTTTCAATTCTTTTTTTTTTTACTTCCAAAAAAAGATTGACCACTATCAGTCTTGGAGGTAAGATCTGGGTTTCTGATGAGGATAGGGCTTGCATAGATTGTGAGTTATTCTGGTATTCTTGTCAATCCCTTTTTGGGGTTCCTTCCTTCTAAGACTCTCAATCCTGCCTGGTTTCATTTTGTTAAGACTAGCCTCCTTTCAGCTTTGAGCCTCAGCTGTTTTTTTTGTGAATCAAACAAGCTCCAGAAGAAATGAAAGGAGATGAAATCCTTATGCTGTTGTTTAAACTCAGATTCTTTTCTTCCTTTCCAAAGAGAAATTACAGAGTAAATGTAAATAGGAGATCCAAATGATCCAAGCTACTCTGGTGCAGGGTTTCTTTGGGGGGGTAATAGAAATGTCTTGGAACTAAATAGGGATGATGGCTACGTGACAACGTAAATGTACTAAATGCTGTTGAATTGTACACTTTAAAGTGGTTAATGATTAATTTCATGTTTTGTGAATTTTACCTCAAAAAAAAAAATGTTGAACTTCAAGAGGAAGAAAAAAAAAGACTGTTTCTCCCTATCTTCAAATTCTGGAGGAAGTCTCATCCATTTTAATACACTCATGTTTTTAAATTTCTAGACCAAAATTGTTGCTCATCCTGTCCCATTACTGGGAGAAGATATTTGGACTTAACAGTGTCTGTCAGGCAGAACCGATCAGGAAATTCATAGAGTTAAGACTCTAGCTGTTAGTATTAAGATGCATAGTTTTTGTTACTGGATTACAAACTGGCCTATAATTTGCAAAGCTGATTGCAATAAAAAATTTTTTTAAAGTTTAACAATTTAAAACACTGGACTTTTTTCCACCTCTCATGGGATAGAAGTTATATCAACTAGGTTAGAAAGTTTTTGAATATCCTATAGTAGCGGACTGCAATTGGGTATGACAAAACGGGAAGAGTCCAGATGTGGTAACTTTAATGAAATGTGAGCATGGTAAAAAAATTTCGTACATAGAAATGTCTTTTATTAAAATTTCTCCTTGGACATTCCCAAGGGCTACCACCTGATCAAAGTCTGACGGGCACTTATTTTAAGGGATGACTGCATAGGGTTTCGCACATGATCATTGGTTTAACGGTGAAATTTTAAGGTTTTTAATTACTTCTAGATTTAGAGACAACTTTTTTGGCCTTTTGCAGAGATGTAACTAGGCAACCAGTATAGCACTTAACTGGTGCACAGCATCCAAACTTCATAGCCATTGCATCATTTTTTAAATGCTGTTTAAATCTGTCTTTTAGCTTTGGCATATGCTGCCATGTAACCTTTAATTTCTTAGAAAATATCGTGCAAACCCCCAGCTGTAAGATAGAATGGTTCCTAGAACCCCAGCATGCTCTGTGTGATGTTAATCAATGTGCTTACAAGAACAGTGGTAATAGAGTCGAGAGGTAGCCAAATGTACTGTGTTTTATAATTGGGCGTTAAGAAGGCAGGTTTCAGTTTTGGTGTGTGAAGGTGTAAGAGTTTAAAACCATATCCTCAGCAGGTGGTAATGAGCATTTCTCACAATGTGATTCATGGAAAATGTACATTCACAGAGATGAGAGGTGGCCTTTATTCTAGTGAAGTTGATTTTACTTTGCTGGATAGGTGGTAACTAGAAATGCCTACTTTGATTAATAAGCCAGAATGTATTGAAAGCTTTTTAAGTGTCAGACACTATTCTAGGTATATACCATATTCCTTTTCTGTGATAACTAAGTTTTTTAATTAGTTTTTTTAAATTATGAAAGGAATGTATATGTGAGATTTTTAAAAATTCAAGTAGTAGACACAGGAATAAATGAAAAAGAGAAGTTTCTTTCCAAACATCAACTCCTAGCCCACTCCCTAGAGATAACCACTGTTAATAGTATCGTGTGTGCCCTCCAGAAATTTTCCATCTCCTGGTTAATCTGTATTGAAATGTGAGTATGAAGAGTGCCATTAAACCGTCTGTTCGTAAATTTCTCTTCTGGACCAAATCTCTTCATTTTGAGACACCATTTGATGCTTTTTTTTGAAACCTGCTTTTTTAAAACTGAAAGAGTAAAAATGTCAGAACCAAAATGATGCCAACAGAGGGCTGGTGGTAGGGAGGGTGACAACTGAAGACTGTTACTGTGAATTCTAGCCTCTGTAAGATTTACATACAGAATGTAAGTAATAAACCTTAAGGTAGTTCTTCATCATTTTCAAAGTCATCTGGAGTACGTTATCTCTCTTCATCCTTTTGATGACCCTGTGACACAGAAGTTGTTTATTTTACAAAGGAGGAAGATGTGGTTCCCAGAGGTTAGGTAACTTGCCCATGAACACAGCTGACGAGTGACAGGATTGGGACGAGAATCGAATCTTTTCCAAGTTTTAGCCTTGAACCAGACCACACTGGCAACCATGAGGAAGAGAGGGGCTCGGTGACACCATTGTGGTCCCTGTAGTGGGAGGCTGGAAGTGAAGGGGAGGCTTGCAGTCTGAAGATCCAGTTAGAAGTTGTTCTGACTCTGCTCCTTGGACAAGTTGTTTAATGCAGTCCGTATGCCCTCCTCACAGTTTCCTCACTGGCTATGTCTATTCCTGTTCTGTTTGTTTGGGTGGTGCTGGCCAGAGGGTTGGGGACTTGACCCAAGCTGGGGATGCCATAGTATTTCATCACCATGCTTCAGGAGTTGGTCTGAAGGGTGGGCATGCAACCCAGCAAGGGCCAATAGATTCTTTCTCTGGAATTTTCCAGCTCAAGTTGAGGGAGGAGAGGTCCCATCCTTTCTAGTCTCAAGGTAGTAAGAATCATGTAAGGCCATGTTTCAGTCTGTTGAGAGAGTAAAGTCTGACGCACAAAGGGGGAGCAAAAGAGAGAGAGAGACAGAGCGATAAAAGGAAGGAAAGAGATAGCCCAGTGAGAATTGGAGTCCATCAATCCAGTTGATGTGAGCCAATATATTCCCATTTTTTACCTAACCTAAGTCAAGTTGCTACTAAAGGAATCCTGTGTGATATCTTCGGGCCTTAGTTTCCTCATCTGTAAAATGGGGGTTTTAATATTTTCCCTGAAGTACTATATATCTGAACTACTGTAAAGATGAGTTGAGATAATGAATAGGAAAGTACTTTGTACATTGTAAAACACTGTACAAATGCAAGATGGTATTATTCATTAATATGTTGCATTGAACTAGGAAAAGTTGAAAGAATGAAATTACCACTCATTTGGAAAATAGGAAGTGAGAGCTTTGCAAGAGCCATCTGGTATTGTGCCGAAGTAAATGAAAGCTTCCAGAGTTCCCAGATTTTCTTTGGGTATTCCCTTTCATATACACTTAAGTTCTAATAGATACCCGTCATAAATACAGGGATAGATCTTACCTCACTGGCTCAGGTTAATTCAATGAGTTTCCTTTTTCTATCTCCTGTCCTAATCTATGGTAAACATACACACGATAACAGAAACCAAACAAAAATAAACACATCATATTAATATTTCAACGTTTTAGCTTTTTCACTTAAAAGAACTTTCCAGATTTATAAATGACATTTTGGCATCATCAAAGAAAATCAACCTTAAAGCAGCTATTCTATTTTTAGTACTTCATTTGGGAATGATATAGTTGAGGCAATTCTTGGGATGGGAGGTTAGCTATTTTGGGCTTAGATAGGATCGAAATCCATCTTTTACCTTAAGGGACTTACATCTTTGATATATAAATTATAAGTAATCAAAATCTACTTGAATTTACATCTTATGCATGTCACAGGAAGCATCACTTCACTTCTACAGCATTTTTCACTATATATGATAATATCTCTCAGTGAGAGAAAACAGATGGCACAGAACAAATTTGTTCTCTTTCTTAGATTTGCCATTTAGGCAGTTTTTATTGTAGCAAACATATCTTTCTTTAAATTTGATCATTAAAGCCAAAAAAAAAAAGTGGTTTAAAGTCTCAATCTAAGTAGAATAGCATGTGCAAAAAGGTCAAAGTCACCATGGAAACATGGTCTGTAAGCATAAAGAAGCATGATATAGCAACCTGAATGTCTTACACGTCTCACATTTTAAAATCTGAGAAATATATCCACCACTTTCACTGTTCTTGCAAATCTAAACCTTTGCCTTACACAATCACCGAGGCAGGAAGGTTGAATCAGTGCTGTTTGACCACCCCACTCCACACCTCACCTAGCCATTGGTTATCTTTGTCTGGGCTTGATATCAACCCCATGAATGTCAGTGTTTTCATATAAATTGAGGACTTGGAATAAGTTCATTTTCTGAATAAGCATGCTGTTAACCCTCAGAAAATGTCGACTGTACTGAAACCAGTTGGCATCCTCAAATCAATTAATTTTAGGAGAGCTTAATAAAGAGAATATTTACAAGGACATGAGCAGAGTATAGGGAAACTGCAAGGGAGAGTGTACCTTTTCAGGGCTCCTTTACTACCCGTAGACTGGAAAGGATGAGGGCTGGGAGAAGAGAATCCTGAGTGGAGCTGTGACCTCCAGGAAAGGGCTGTAGCCAGCTTATAATGACCCTGCAGGCAGGGATGCCAGGAAACAAATACCCTGAAATGCTTCTCCTCTTTCCTTCTATCTGCTTATGCTCCCCATTGACCAAACCTAACTGGAAGACAAGGAAGCCTGCCTCTGAGTCTGTAGTTCAGTCTCCTAGGGTGTAGAGCCGGGTAGAACAGGATGGAGAATGGGTTTGGAGGGGCAAATGAAAGGTATCCAGCACGGTTAACCTTCATTGTGAAAGTATTGCATGAAAGAAATAGTACCCCTTTCTCTCCCAAATCTAGCTGTCTTATCAAAAAGAAAAAAATGGTTTTAACCAACTTTCACTTTTTCATTAATTGTATTTAATCAAGTTCATGGTCCATATTATTCAAAGGGACCCAAATGCGACTGGTAGCATTTGGAGAACATTCCCTTGTTTGTGTGATGAAGCACGATCTGGAGGAGGTACAGAGGTGACGAAACCACCCTCGTGCTTGTCCTGCTCAGACTTGGATGGCAACCTCGACTTGAAGTTCAAGTTTAGGGGAAGGAGTGGTAAAAAGTAATTAGATACCTCAGAGCAACTCTGAATAGTCCACATTTGTGGGCCTCCCATAATCAAAGGAATGACTATTGTCCCAGAGAAGTACAATGTCCACTTCTGGTGGGTTGAGTAGCCAGTTTTTGGTTTTGTCCAGCTTGCTTTTAATCTCAGACAAATTATTTTCACTCCTTTGACCTAGGGACCAGGATTACTTGCCTTGATCTAATCCAGATTAACTACTTTGATCCACTGAGAATGAATCAATCAATTGAATCGGATAAATCCCCATAATTAGAGAGGTATTTGTGGCAACATAAAATGATAGGCAAAAGAAAACAAACTTGGAATACCACCCTAAAGCATAAACTTCTGTGGACCAGAAAATTCTCTGACTTGGGAAATGCTGGGACCCAAGGATTCCAGAAGAGTTTGGTCTATAACAGAAACAGTGAGAGGCAGTGTGGGGTAGTGAAAAGGGCATGGACTTTGAGATCTCAGCCTGGTACTGACTGTGACCATCTTGGCAAATTTCTGTGCTTTCTCAATCTCAGATTTCCTTGTGTGTAAAAAGAGAGTAATTTAACTTGTTACAAAATTAATTGAAACCATATATGCAAAATAAAGGCAGTGTTTTCCACATATTCAAACATTTTTTGGGGGGAGGTATACTTACTTTTTAAAAAACAGTGTTTCTTTACAGCTCTATTGAGATATAATTGACATAAAATATAATGGACATACAATAAATGATATGTATATGAAGTTGATGAATATTGGCTGCATACATCCATGACAGCATAGCCACAATCAAAATAATGAACAAACCCATCCAAAGGTTTCCTCATGCCCAGTAACAGTCTCTTCTTCCCCTTTCCCATCTTCAGACAACCACTGATCTGCTCTCTGTCACTCTAGAAGAGTTTGCATTTTCTAGGGTTTTATGTAAATGCAGTTATATATTATGTATTCACTTTTGTCTGGCTTCTTTTCCTCAGCAGAATTACATGGAGATGCATCCATGTTGTATGTATCAATATGTTATTCCTTTTATTACTGAGTAGTATTCTAGAACATTGGTATGCCACAATTTGTTTATCTGCTCACCTATTGAAGGATATTACTCAATTATGTTTTAATTCTGTTTCCCTTCTTCTTCCCTCACTAATAGTATAAGAAAAAAAATTTCTTATCCGTGTTACCAAAGCTGATATTTCTAGTAACAATCTCTAGGAATAGCGTGGTTTACAAGAATGGGGTATAAATGCAGGTATCACAGTAACTGTCTCTTAGTCTGGGGCTTAGGTTGAGTTTCTGAGCTGAGGGCCATTTCCTTCTGCTTTCTAGACTTTCTTTTGTTCTTTATCATTAATGATCAAGCCAAAGGCCCATCGACTGATGAATGGATAAAATTATGGTATATCTATACAATGGAATATTATTTGCCATAAAAAGGAAGTACTGATTCAATACTACAATATGGAAGAACCTTGAAAACATTATGCTAAGTGAAAGAAACCAGGCACAACAGGCTATGTGATATATGGTTCCATTTATTGAAATGTCCAGAACAGGAAAATCCATAGAAATAGGGAGTAGATTTATGGTTGCAGGAGCTGGGTGGAGTGGGGAGGGGAAGATGGGGAGTGACTGCTAAAAACTATGGAGTTTCTTTTTGGGGTGATGAAAATGCTCTGGAATTCAATAATGGTGATGGATGCACAATTTTTTTTTTTGTTTTTGTTTTTTTTTTTTGCGGTACACGGGCCTCTCACTGCTGTGGCCTCTCCCGTTGCGGAGCACAGGCTCTGGACGCGCAGGCCCAGCGGCCATGGCTCACGGGCCCAGCCGCTCCGCGGCATGTGGGATCCTCCCGGACCGGGGCACGAACCTGTGCCCCCACGCACTGGCAGGCGGACTCTCGACCGCTGCGCCACCAGGGAAGCCCCTGGATGCACAATTTTGAATTTTCTAAAAATCACTGAATTGTGTATACTTTAAAAGGGTAAAATTTTATGTGCATTATATTTCAATAAAGCTCATATTTAAAAAAGCAATCTGTGCAACTTCGCTTAGGGAAAAGCATTCAAGGACAGCAATTAATTTAATTTTCCATTTTTCGTTTGCTAAAGAGAAAACTTAGAGCTGTTTACCTCGTTGATTATGCTGCACCTGCATTTCCAGGTCATGAACACAAAATGGAACTTTCTAGCATGAGGAAGTAAACATGTCGCATCTGTAAATAACTCATATTTGGGGAGGTAGTTTGGCATCATATTGTTTTGGTTTACTTGAGACGATGAAGGGCCTGTAGCCACTTTGACTTTTTTGTCTTTTCCTTTCCTTTTAAAAATAATGTGCATTCAGATTGTCTAATCACTCTTTCCTCTAGCCTTAGTTAACCATCTACAGGATATCCTGTCAGTAAAGCATCTTAGCTAAATCAGATTATTTACCAAACTCCTAACAGCAGTAGACAGAACAGAGGAAAGTAGACGTCCAAATATTCAAAATAATCCTTGGGAAAGGAAAGAAGCCAGTAGCTTAGAATTAGTAGTGATTCAATTAGAGGAACAACTTTGGTTTCCAACAGCTGTGGAGGATGAGAGTAAGGACAGACTTCCTCCCTTTCTAATTTTCTTCCTTCACCTGGTGAAACAGTGCCTTATATAGAAGGCTTTTAGCTGCTCCACTGCAGTGAATCAGGACCAACATTGTAATATCTGGAAACAGAGCTCCATCTGGTCTACTCCCAATAAATCAGTATTTCCTAGGTACTCACAATTTGTAGCCGAGAAAAAGCATGTTTTCCCCCTGCTTTTGAAAATCTTACCAGCCAAGGTTTGAGTTTTGGTGTCATTTAGTTTAAATCATAAAGTGGATGAAAAGGATAACCCAGGGTGAAAGTAAAACCCATGTAACTCTACCCAGAAATGTTACCTTTGTTTTGTGCTGCAACTTAACAAATACAGTTTTCCCAAGGTGACTTGAAAAATTTTATGTCAGTGTGTGTGTTCATCTTGGATTTTTCTGTTATGCTCTCTCCGGCTTCTGGTACACTACAAAAAAATTGCATGGGAGAAATTTCCACTTTACCCTGGCCCTGGAAGAACATGGCTTCCAGGGTTGTTCCTTTGAGTATTACTCTAAAATATATCCATTCATTTATATATTAAGCACTTACAATGCAAAGCATACCTGCAAGATGGTTAAGTGACTTCTCCAGTACTAGGATAGGCTTTGTAGGCACAAGCAGGCATTGCCCTAGATTCTTTCTGTGTGTGCACACGTGTGTGTGAGTGAAACATACCATACATCCAAAGAATATATGCATGTATACACACATATACACATTAAAGACTGTTAGTAAAACAAACATACATACATTCCCTGTCTTTTTTCCCTCTAGCTTTATTGATGAGTACCACTTTTTTAAATATTTATTTATTGATTGATTTAAAAATTTTTTTAAATTTTTGGCCACGATGGGCCTTAGTTCCGGCACTCGGGATATTCACTGCAGCGCGCGGACTTCTCTCTAGTTGTGGCATGCTGGCTTTCTCTCTCTAGTTGAGGTGCACGGGCTCAGGTGTCCAGCAGCACGTGGAATCTTAGTTCCCCACCCAGGGATCGAACCTGCATCCCCTGCACTGGAAGGTGGGCGATTCCTTACCACTGGACCACCGGGGAAGCCCCTTGATGAGTACCACTTTTAAAGACTCCTGTTTGCTTCTCCCAGACCCCTTCCTCCTTCTGCCTCTTCCTATAAAGCTGTAATCTGGACTTTTTATTTGTCATTTCCCTGCTTTTTCTTAAATTGTTTAGTGTCACCTCTTTTGGAAATGGAATCATACTTTATCTCTGGCTTAGATTTTTACCCGACATTTTATTTTGAGATTATCTAGGTGGGTGTGTGCAGCTAAAGTTCACTCATTTTCACTGCTGTCTAGTATTAACTAGTACATCAGTATTCTTCCTCTGTGTGAAATATACCATACTTTATTTATCCATTCTACCCATTTGGGGCATTTGGGTTGCTTCTAGCTTTTTGCTCTCCTGAAAATGCTGCACAGTATGCTCTGTACAGGTGTCCTAGTCCTATCCAGGAGTTTTTCTAGGACATACACTTCGGCATTCAGTTGCTAGGTCATAGAATATGCAATGCTCAACTTTATTAGGTAATGCCAAGTTGTTTGAAAGTGGTTACATCAATTTACTCTTCATTAGCAGTGTAAAAGTGGTCCTCTTGCTGCACCTGTCAATACTTAATGTTCTCTGGATCTTTGTTTTTCCTAATCTTACTGCAAATTCTGAAATTTGTTTTAGGTAACAAATAATTGCTTGGGTTTTTATTTTGAACCATCTTGTTGAAAGAGACAAGGAAATAAATTGGTTTTTGTTCACTACATTCGATAAAGTTAAATGGACCATTGCTATAGATGCTGCCCCTAGATATATTTTCAGGTAATAGCCAGCCTGAGACTCTTGTTTCTTTTCTATTTTTTCTTTACATTTTTATTTATTAGATATGTTTAATTCGCAAAATTTTTAACAAGTAAAACAGTGCAAAGATGTATGAAGAAGTTGTTCATTTCTCCTTTCCTCCCTTCCCCCCGCACCCCCCCCCCAGCAGGTTACCAGTGTTAATGTTTGGGGTGTATCAGTCTACATTTTTTTCATGCTCATAAATATGTAAAAATTTATGTTATATTGTGATTTATGAGACTGCCATTTTATTAGATCAAAAAGAGTTGAATATCAGCAATTTTGTACAGTTCAATCACACATATCCTATCTTTGAGGATTTTTCAAATGTAAGCATCCCCATGCAGCTATGTTTTCATGATAAATGTCACAGACATTCACCCAGCTCATAGGTTTGGCTCTAACTCACTCATGTTAATGATTGCATTGTGTTCACTCCACTGACCCCTGTGGAGAGAAATTAACATTGTCTCCCTTGGTTGTGCTTGTGTTTCCTGTAACTAACCTCTCCTTATATACCAGTGCTTCACTCTGGTTGAATCCCAAAAGTGGGGAAGGGGAGGGGACAGGGGGTTGAGTCAAAGGACACATGCATCTCAAATTTTAAAGTATGTTGCCAGATTCCTTTCCAAAAACGTACCAGTTCAGGCTTCCATTAGCAAGTGTGAGACGGCTTGTTTTCTATGTTGTAGTCATCATTGAGTATTGTTACTCTACTAGGTGAAAAATGGTATATTCTATTTTCATTTATATTCCCTTGAATTTTGGTGAGGTTGAGCATATTTTCACGTTTTATTGTTCTTTTGCATTTCTTCTGTGAATTGTTTTCATATCCTTTTCTCATGCCTCTTGAAGGTGATTTGACGCCTCAATTTGTAGGGAGCTCTTAGTTTATTAGTGATAGTAATATTTTGTTTGTTCTACATGATGCAGTTATATATTTCCCAGTCTACTATTTGTTTATATTCTCTTTTGCCATACAAACTTTTTTTTAATATTGGGCTGGCCAAAAAGTTCATTCGGGTTTTTCTGTAAGGTATGAACTTTTGGGCCAACCCAATATTTAGTCACATATATCTATCTTTTCCTTTATGGTTTCTCTCTTAGGAAGGCTTCATCTATCCAAGCCAGTATCCTTTTAACTCTTCTTTTAATATTTTGATTGATTTATTTTTAAAATACATATATTAAATTCATCTAGAATATATTTTGTATATGGTATGAGATACGAATGTAAACTTATGTTCTTTCAAATGTATAACCAGTTTGATGACACCATTTACTTTATCTGTGAATTGAGATGCTGCCTTAGTCATATATTGTTCCACATATACTTCTATCAATTTCTATACCTTGTACTATATTTCCTGAGTCTATTTTCTATTCCTGTATCAATATGATACTATCTTGATTATAGTAGTTATAGATTAGGTTTTAGTATATAGAAAAGCAACTGAGTCCCATTTTACTCTTCTTTTAAAATATTTCTTGGTGTTATTTGGCATTTTTTCCCAATAAATTTTAGACTCATTTTGTTACAATCTAAAATCTCAGTGGAGATTCTGATTAAAACTGCATTAAAATTATATATTAGGGCTTCCCTGGTGGCGCAGTGGTTGAGAGTTCGCCTGCCGATGCAGGGGACACGGGTTCGTGCCCCGGTCTGGGAAGATCCCACATGCCACGGAGCGGCTGCACCCGTGAGCCATGGCCACTGAGCCTGCGCGTCCGGAGCTTGTGCTCTGCAACGGGAGAGCCACAACTGTGGGAGGCCCGTGTACCACAAAAAAAAAAAAGAAAAAAAAATTGGAAAGGATCAACTTTTTTTACATTCAGTTTTTTCCATCCAGGAAGTCTCTCTGTTCAAGTCTTGTTTTATATCTTTTAAAAACACTTTATAATGGTTTTCAAATAAATACTGAGCTTTCTTTTAAAATGTATTCCTCAGTATATAAGAGTTTTTGTTTTCTTTCGGAATTGGAAATTTGGTTAAATGGCTAGATAAAAGATAAATATAAATAGCTTTCCTTCTCTTACGGGTAAAACTTGTTCTCAGGCTAAAATACAGAAGAGTCCCTAGGTCCCGTCCCCCGGGACAGATGTGATAAGCTGACTTAAAGACTGTCAAAGAAGAGCTTTGTGGGGCTTCCCTGGTGGTGCAGTGGTTAAGAGTCCGCCTGCCAATGCAGGGGGCACAGGTTTGATCCCTGGCCCAGGAAGATCCCATATGCTGTGGAACAACTAAGCCTGTGCGCCACAACTACTGAGCCTGCGCTCTAGAGCCCACGAGCCACAACTACTCAGCACATGTGCCACAACTACTGAAGCCCGTGCACCTAGAGCCCATGCTCTGCAACAAGAGAACCCATGACAATGGGAAGCCCGCACACTGCAATGAAGAGTAGCCCCTGCTCACCGCAGCTAGAGAAAGACTGCACATAGCCACGAAGACCCAACACAGCCAAAAAGAGAAAAAGCTCTGTGCTACTTGACCTCATTCCAACTTTGCTAACGTGGGGCAGGTGAAGGCTGTGCTCTGAGCTTTGTGTCGTTAGGCATGTCATTTCTTCTCTTAGTTCTGGATTAGACATGACATATTTAAAGGTGGGATCTTAGAAGAAACGAATTACTATATTTACATTTCAGTTTTCTTTGAAGCATAATTTTATCTGTTTGTATAGGGGCTTATTTGAAGATAAAACTTCAAGATATGAAATAGATGAGGAATATTACTTATTGGATAGTGATTTATCATCCGTTTAAAAAATATCTACGGTGCTCCAGTATTTACTTTTAAAGACTAGAATTTACAAGTAGAAATACTTTTACCTCTTGGAAACCAATAGCCTAAATAGCAGTGTAGACAGCCTTCTTCATATTAAACCCGTTAAACTGCCAATGAAAATGTCTCAAACAAACATCTTTAATAGCATAACCTCAGTATTCAAAATGCAAATCAAAGAAGAATTTTCAAAATAACCCAACTAAATTTTAAATGTTGCAATTCCAAAGAATAAAATTACAAAAGAACAATAAACTTTAAAGTTGTCTGATACAGAACAACCAAAAAGTCTCAGAGTTCAAAAAATGTCTCAAATAGGGACTTCCCTGGTGGCACAGTGGTTAAGAATCCACCTGCCAGTGCAGGGGATACGGGTTCGAGCCCTGGTCCGGGAAGATCCCACATGCCTCAGAGCAACTAAGCCCGTGCACCACAACTACTGAGCCTGCACTCTAGAGCCCACGAGCTACAACTACTGAGCCCATGTGCCACAACTCCTGAAGCTCGCGCGCCTAGAGCCCATGCTCCGCAGCAAGAGAAGCCACCGCAATGAGAAGCCCGCACACTGCAATGAAGAGTAGCCCCCGCTCACCACAACTAGAGAAAGCCCATGCGCAGCAACAAAGACCCAACACAGCCAAAAACAAATAAATAAATAAGTAAATTTAAAAAAAAATTTGTAAAAGAAAAAAAGATGACTCAAATATACTCTAAATGATAAGAAAGAAGATATAAGGCCATGAAGCAAAAGCCATGTAGTGAAATTGCAATACCATAAATAGGGACATTTCTAGAAGTAGTGAAGAGTTTACATTGATAACTGCTAAATAGTTAATTAGAGTAGTTATGCTTATTAACTACTGAATGAAATCCAAAATTAGGTGTCTTAAGTAAACATGTATAAATGGTGGATCAAAATGACTCATTTCTAGAAAATTGAGCATAGTATTTTAACTTAAAAATAATAGAGTAAGTACTTGAGCCAATAAAATAAATAAATTTTGAAGAATCAACAATTTAAGGTAAAAGTGTTTTCAGAATTGATTAAAGACTTGGCCTATAAATGGAAATGAACACCCAGAGAAAGATATCAAGATATTTACTACTTATAACATCTTCAGTCTTTAGTGAGAAAGAAATTTTAAAACATCTGGAAAGAAAGTCCAGATAATATTCAAATAATGATTTCAGATGCAGCCACAATTGAGACCATGAACTCCCCAAGGAAATGAAACAACATCTGTAGCTCTTTTTAAAAAAAAGATCCAGGCAAGATGTCATTCATTTGGGAAAGCGTAAAGAAAGATTTTCACATATCCCACCAATCCCAAATTGTCACTGACAGTTTGGATCCAAAACAAGAACTTCTTCATAATGTGGCTGCCTTAACTCAAGATGGGAGACTAAAAACATCAACTAGGAGGCATCAATGCTTCTGACCATATCATCCCATTTCAGGATGGGATTGTGATCTAAAGTGTAAAAGGAAGAGAGGAAGGGAACTAATATTTAGGGAGCAACTGCTGTGTATCAAGTTCTTTACTATACATTGTTTCATTTAATCTTCAAAAAACCCTAATGGTATGATCCCCTGGTTTCAGATGAAAAAACAGTCTCAGAGAAGTTAAGGAACTCCCTTTGGTAAGTAGTAGAGTTAGAATTTGAATTCATGTCTTTCTGAACCCCCAAGAAAAGTAGAAGTTTCAGAATAACAGTCCAAAAACTAAGAATTAGATAAGATAGGGAAGAGCTGAAGCCAATAACTCATATATATTTTTTACTCATATAAAAAAAGAAAAAGCCTAAGGATATGATGTTTATTATCATGGCTATAACTAGAAAACAACAGAAAAATGAATTTGATGATTGTCAACATGGTTGTGTGTGTGTTGGTGTACAGATTTAAGTGAAAATAGTTTTACTCAATGTTTTCTTCCGAACATATTTCAAAAGAAAGGAGAGGGCTTCCCTGGTGGTGCAGTGGTTGGGAGTCCGCCTGCCGATGCAGGGGACGCGGGTTCGTGCCCTGGTCCGGGAGGATCCCACATGCCGCGGAGCGGCTGGGCCCGTGAGCCATGGCCACTGGGCCTGCGCGTCCGGGGCCTGTGCTCCGCAGTGGGAGAGACCACAACAGTGAGAGGCCCGCGTACCGCAAAAAAAAAATAAAATAAAATAAGAAAGGAAAAAGGAGTATATATACAGTGTTTAATTAATACCAATGGCATGTATTAAGCATAAATAAGAAATAGCAAAAATAAGATGAAATAAAGAATGATAGCTGATGGTCCAAATATAACAATCATAACAGATATAAATTTAACTATGCCACATAAAACAGATGTAGTTAAAACAAAAGGTTATATATTAAAATACAAGTCAGGACTATGATACATTAATTAAGCAAATTATAAGGAAAGGGAGAATAATAATATCTGAGAATATCACAACAAAATGGATAAAGGGGGAAACCGTTAGAAACAAAAGGAAGAAGCGAATAATGATAAAATGTACAAGTGGTGATATTAGAGTGAGTTTTCTCCTTGGGGGAAAACTTCACTTCCAAGAGTGAAGGTTGACATCATAGGGTATATTCCAGGAGCCCTCAGGGCCAGGGAAAAGCTTTGGCCTTTTGAAATTTGGGAGTAAGTGTTGTATACCTCCTGGTTTACTAACACTGAGTAGAGTTGGACCATCCGGCCTAATCTGGAGTGGATATAGTTGAGTCAAACCATTCATTCACTTACAGTTAGGAAATGTGTAAGTTTCCTTGGCTTGATCGTCTTGGGGAGGAAAGAGACTTCCTGAGGCCATGCAGCTGATGGCTCCTATAGCTCACAAGAATGAGGATAGATGTGGCAGGGTTATGTCACTCACAACTCCAGGGAAAGTTGTGAGCATGAAGCTGTGATGTAAAAAGGATAATGTTAGAATTGAGAGGTATCAGTTGAGCAGGCTATACAGATGGAAACAAGTTTGCAATTGAATTAGAACTCTAGTGGTCACTTCAAGAAGGAGAGATGGATTGAGAAGTTTGATGAAAAATTTATTGGGTGGGGGAATCAGTAATCAAATTTGCTTTCCAGGGACATAAGCCTGTCTGTAATAGGGTCTGTATTTCCCTGAGGAGATTACCAAATAGCCTGGGGCCCTGCTCATCTTATCTCGTTTTGGGAGGGCAGGGAACTCCTTTGGTGAAAGGCTAGATTGAGCTGACTGGGGCCAGGTAGACAGAACATGTCCTTGACCCTGCCAGGTTTGAGGCCAGGGTCCCATAGGGTTATAACAGCCACATGTCCTACAATGTATTGAAGGAATAATGTTTTAGAGGAAGACCATGGGAAATATCTGCATAATAGTAATAGTTTTTCCAAGTCCTGCCTTGAAATGAGGTTGTTGGGAGGCAGGTTAGTATGAAAGGAGCTCAATCCTTTGGCTGTGGATTTAACACTCTGAGTGTTCTCTAGAAGGTTCTTGCTCTCAGGGTATTGTTTTCCATTTATTTTATTTTCCCTCCAAGGCTCTGGTTTCTCAAGTGAATTGTCTCTGAACTGTGGTTACCTATGTTAGAGACCACAGATTCTCGTTTATACATCTCATATTCTGAAAAATTTGGAGTGGTATCATTCCAACCTTTGAGGCTAATATTATTGCTTACAAATGATTGTGAAATATTTAAATTATACAGGAAAGGACAGAGAATTTCTTTCTTTCTTAGTGGTTCTTTTGAATGACTTGCATGAACAATTTTAAGGGTAGAAAGAGCCCTGCATTTAGGTTTTTCTGGGTCTGATATAGACGTGTGTTGGGGTAAGTATAGGAAGGAACACCACAGACCTGGCCAGGAATAAGGATTGTCCTCAGAGTTCTTTCCTTACTTCCTCATTCCTGTTTAATAAAAGTGAAAAATACAAGAAAGTAACATAAAACAAAGCTGAAAAGATCACTCATTAAAAAAAAGAAAGAGGGGGCTACCCTGGTGGTCCAGTGGTTAGGACTCTGTGCTTCCACTGCAGGGGACATGGGTTCAATCCCTGGTCAGGAAACTAAGATCCCATATGCTGTGTGGTGGCCAAGAAACAAAGAGAGAAAGAAAAAACTGTGAAAATAATAGCTCTAACAAAAGCCCAATGAAACAAACAAAATAGCCACAAAGGACCAGGGAAAGTTCTTTGTATGAATTAAAAATAACAACAACCAAAAAATGGTAGGAGGTGCATTGAATACAAATGTTCCTTTCATTGCAGAGTCCTTCAGCTCTGTAACTTTGCAGTCCCTGCCACTACAGGGAAGCACTTCCCAGACAAGTGTTGCTAGGGCCAAGTCACTGTCCCTTGCTTTCTTTTCTTTTTATTTAAATTGAGATATAATTAACATATAACACACTAGTTTCGCGTGTACAACATACAACATAATGATTCAATATGTGTATATATTGCAAAATTGTCACCATGATAAGTCTAGTTTACATCTATCACCACACAGTTACAAATCTATTTTTCTTGGGATGAGAACTTTTAAGATCTGCTCTTTAGCAATGTCAAATAGGACTTCCCTGGTGGCACAGGAATCTGCCTGCCAACGCAGGGGACACGGTTTCAAGCCCTGGTCCAGGAGGATCCCACATGCTGTGGAGCAACTAAGCCCGTGCACCACAACGACTGAGCCTGCTCTCTAGAGCCCGTGAGCCACAACTACAGTGCCCACGTGGCACAACTACTGAAGCCCGCGCGCCTAGAGCCCATGCTCCACAGCAAGAGAAGCCACCACAATAAGAAGCCCACGCACTGCAATGAAGAGTAGCCCCCACTCGCTGCAACTAGAGAAAGCCCGCATTCAGCAGCAAAGACCCAACACAGCCAAAAATGAATAAATAAATAAGTTAATCAATTTATTTATATAAAAAAGAAACCGTCAAATACACAATGCAGTATTGTTAACTGTAGTCACCATGCTATACATTACATCCCCAGGACTTATTTATCCTATAACTGGAAGTTTGTACCTTTTGACCATTTTCACCCATTTCACACAGTGTCCCCCCACCCCACTGCCTCTGGCAATCACCAGTCTGTTCCATCTATGAATTTGGTCGTGGTGGTGGTGGGGTTGTTTTGGGTTTTTTTTTGTTTTAAGATTCCACGTATAAGCCAGAGCATATGGTATTTATCTTCTCTGTCTGACTTGTTCACTTATGCCCTTGGGGTCCATTCATGATGGCGTAAATAGCAAGGTTTCCTTCTTCTTTATGGCTGAGTAATATTCCATTGTATACACGTGCTTGTGTGTGTGTGTGTGTGTGTGTGTGTGTGTGTGTATGTGTGTGTGTATCACATTTTCTTTATCTCTTCACTGATGGTCATTTAGGTTGTTTGCACGTCTTTGCTATTGTAAGTAGTGCTGCTATGACCATGGGTGTGCAGATATCTTTTCAAGTTGGTATTTTGTTTCCTTCAGGTAAATATCCACAAGTGGAATTGCTGGATCATATGATACTTCTATTTTTAATTTTTTGAGGACCCTCCTCCTACCTTCTGTAGTCCACTACAGCACTTAGACATTGTCAACTCTGCCTTCTAGGTTCTAGCTGCGATCTCATGAGGATTTGGTGAAAATAAAATAGGTAGGGTGGTCCAGACTACTAATTAAGAAAGACCTTAAGATTCTTCAGCAGCTGTGAGGAAAGATGGAAAAGAAAGAGGAGGAAGGGTAGCTGTGATAAAATCTCCATCTCTGTCAGTGCCTTGTCAGCTTTTTGGAAACCTGTCTCTACTCTAGAATTGATCTTCAAGGACTAGGTTGTTTATGAAACTTTCCTCTGTCTTGTAGCATAGTTCTGACCCTGACACCTTGCTGACAAATAAGAGTTTGCTTCTAGGCTCTTTGGGGGAAACTCACTGTTTTTCCCTCTCCCAGCGCGTTTCTGCCCATCAGCTCTTGCTTGGCCTTGCCTCAGCCAAGGTCCAGCCATTCTCTGGCTGAACCCACAGACTCTGAACCAGCCCCTTCCCTGGGGCTTGGGCCATGCTCAGCCCAGGCCTCAGATGGAACTAAAGCAAGAATTGTACCAACAGTAAGGCAGAATTATTATGATTTATGACAAAATTAAGGGTAGAGAAAGGAAAATACACATCTTGGGTTTTTTTTGAGGTTTCTTGTTTTGAAATTGTGGTAAAATACACATAACATAAAATTTACCATCTTAACCATTTTTAAATGTACAGTTCAGTGATATTAAGCACATTCTCTTTGTGCAATCATCACCACCATCCACCTCCAGAACTCTTCATCTTGCAAAACTGAAGCTCTGTACCCATTAAACAGTAATGTTCCGTGCCTCCCTGCCCCCAGCCCCTGGCAACTCCCATTCTACTTTCTTTTCTAGGAAAGTGACTATCCTAGGTACCTCATATAAGAATTTATATACAGAGTATTTATATACAGTATTTGTCTTTTTGTGACTGCCTTATGTTACTTAGCATAATGTCCTCAAAGTTTATCCATGTTGTAGCATGTCAGAATTTCTTTTTAAGTATGAATAATATTCCATTGTGTGTGTGTGTGTGTGTGTATCACAATTTGTTTATCCATTCATATACTGACGGACACTTGGTTTGCTTCTACTTCTTGGCTATTGTAAATAAGGCTGATATAAGCATGGGTGTACAAATATCTCTTCAAGACTCTACTTTCAATTCTTTTGGGTATATACTTAGAAGTGGAATTGCTGGATCATATGGTATATCTATTTTAAATTTTTTGTGAAACAGCCATACTGTTTTCCACAGTGGCTATACCATTTTATATTCTCAGTAAAAGTACACAAGCAAAAGCAAATATTAGTGACACTGAGCATCCTTTCATGTACTTGTTGACCATTTCTATATCTTCTTTGGAGAAAGGTATATTAAGTCATTTGCCCATTTCTTAGTTGGGTTGTTAGTTATTATTGAGTTATAGGAGTTCTTTATGTATTCTGGCTATTAACCCCTTATATGATTTGCAAATGTCTTCTTCCACTTTAGGTGTTGCCTGTTTGCTCTGTTGATCATGTCCTTTGCTGCATAGAAGTTTTAAATTTTGATGTAATCCAATTTATCTATTTTTATTTTTGTTGGCAGTGGAAAATACATATTTTTTCTCTCAGATATACGGGGAGTTATAAAAATGTATTGTTTACTTGAACACATAGAAACTTTCAATAAGAACAAAAAATTAGAACTTATATGTCATATTTTATCACCATAGTACAACTCACCCAAAAATATTTGTAGTAAAAATACTATGTATAAAATAATTAGGTCATAGACAGGCAATACCAAGGGAGAAATCTGTCACTTTCAGGCTTGTTTATTCTTTGTTTCTTTCTTCTGTGGAATAAAGAAAACTGTTAATCAGATAGGAAAGAGAAGGGGGCTACCATATTTGAGAATAGGAAGAAGGGAAAAGGCAGTGACATTCTGGAGCATCTGCAAATTGGCAGACAATTTGCATATGTTGTTTCATTAATTTCTTATAGCAGACGTTGAGGGAGGCATTGCTGTTGCCATTTCATAGGCTAAGGCTCAGTATCTTGCCTAAAGCCGCAGAGTTACAGAGCAGCAGAGCTGGGATGGGAACCCAAAGCCTGTTTTTTTCTAACCCATCACCAAGTGAACTAATAGTTAACTAATAGTTAACCAAGTTAACACTTTCAGTTGAAATGTTGACAGAACACTTTATGGACTATAACAAAATTATTTTAAAACTAATTGGTGAGAATTAATTTTCAAACTATCAAAGAAAAATAGTCAAGGATGATTTAAAACATATTATAATGTCTCACAATTCAAAATGGTGTGATATAGAATGGAAACGTAGATTATTGTGACAGAAAAGACCTCAAGAACAAGGCTTCATATATGTAGGATTTACTATCGAATACTCTGAGTGTAAACAGTTATTGGGAAAAAGCAACTCATCATTTTATCAAGGCTGAGATTACTATAAATCCACATGTAGAAAAGGTAATAGACAGGGGTCTGACACTTACCAGTAGAAGTTTCGTTTGACCAGGGTGGTGTGTGTGTGTGTGTGTGTGTGTGTCTGTGTGTGTCTGTGTGTCTGAATTTGAATGCTTCTGTGTGGGACATCGGGGCTACAGTTTGCCAGAGACTCTACATTTCCTTATAATCCTCATCTTGTCAAAATTTCATTTTTGTCCCTGCCTGGCTGCTTTGCCATTTAGGCTTGTGATTTCTGATGTGTATTCATTCTAGGTGAGTGAGTCTCGTAAAAATGAGCAGGTATCACAGTCACCTCAGGTCTTGTTAAAACACAGATGGCTGGGCACCACCCCAGAGTTTTTGCTTCAGCAAATCTGGGATGAGGCCCAAGAATTTGCATTTCTAACAAATTCCCAAATGAAGTAAAATCCCTGGACCTGAGATAAGTACACAAATTGAGAAACTTTTCTACTTTTAAAAGGAACTTTTATATTGAAGAGTAATTTGGATTTTATTGAATCTAGTGATTTTTTAAAAATTGGGCCTTCATTTTCTATGGCTTTTTAAAAATTGCATCTTCGGGCTTCCCTGGTGGCGCAGTGGTTGAGAGTCCGCCTGCCGATGCAGGGGACACGGGTTCGTGCCCCGGTCCGGGAAGATGCCACGTGCCGCGGAGCGGCTAGGCCCGTGAACCATGGCCGCTGAGCCTGCGCGTCCGGAGCCGGTGCTCCGCAGCGGGAGAGGCCGCAACAGTGAGAGGCCCGCGTACTGCAAAAAAAAAAAAAAAGAAAAATTAAAAATTACATCTTCCTGGTAATGTTTTTTTATTAAATTTTATAAAAGTACTGGTCCGCAGGGACTGGAAATCAAAAACAAACAAATGAACGAAAAACGTCTCCGGAACCACAGATAGTTTGAGAAGCACTGTCACCAGAGTTCTGACCAACTGGCATTTCCCTTGGTGGGATCACGTGGTCTGGGGTAGGCCACAGCTTGCAGGCCTAGAAACTCGATCTACTTGACGAACCAGAGTTGATTGAAGTCACAACACAGATACACGCTGTCAGGTTCCACAAAGAACTGGAATCTGAAACCACATGCCAATGACAATTTATTAATTTACAGTGAAAAATGAAACTACAGTCTGGCTGGGTTACTCATGCTGGCCTGACCAGTGAGTCATTTCCCTGCCTGAGGAACCATCCTATAATAGGTTACTCAGTGAGCTTGAAAATGGAAAGAAGGGAGCTCGATATATTGTTTGTATGTTAGTGGCATCAGGCTGGTTACCTACTGAAGACATAGAGATGTACCTGCCAGGTGGCCCACATTCCCTTGGGCAGTGCTTAGATGGGTGGACATTTACTTACAAAGCTTCCACTGCTGGTCCACCCATTTCCCCTTCCTAACTGACAGCTGATGAAATTAATTCAGTTGAGTCACTGCCATCAATCTAGTCAGATCTGTCTGGAAGTACGTAATTCTGTCTCTTTGATGATGTCTTTGCAAATCTCCACTGCAACCCATTAAATTATGATTGTCAAAGTCAATTTTGAAAAAGTTAAAAACATGAGTCTCATCCAAATACATAGTGATCACATGTCGAAGATTTAATTAACTCATTAAAGGAAATAGCAAATGAAAAAACTGATTAAAGAAGTAAATATAGTCAATGAGAGAAAGAATGCTGAAATAATGTTACCAAGTTATATATGAAACTGGTTAATGTCCTATAGGGCAATAAAGAAATAACCTTTGGGGTTATTTTTTCAATCAACTAATTTGCATGTCTACCAGAAAAAAATCGTTTGTAATTTATCAAGCTTCTACACGTGAATGTCTAGCTTTACAGAGTCAGGCCCTAATCAATAGTGAGTCAAAAAACTGTCCTCCTGCAGTGTCAGATGAAGGTGATGAGCTTGTTAGACAGTGCTCTTGTGTGACACTGAAGGGTACACAGTAATCATGCTGCCTTATTGCTGAGTTTTAGAAGATTTTTCTTAACAGACTTAATAGTTTTAGTCTCAGAGAGCAATCCTGTTTCCTTCTTTCCAGGTTCTCTGGAAGAGGGTGGAGATCGTCTAGGGGAGAACAGAGAGAAACTTCTCAGTCACTTAACTTTCACTGTTCTAAGTTCTTCCCAGCCAGAGGGACTTGGCCTTAAAGAGATTTGGACCTGTCGGTTGTCTGAATGCCAGAAAGAGGAACTCAGTATTCACAGTTGAATAAAAGTGATGGTGTAAATGTACCTCCTGGCATTTAAATGCTCTTGTCAGCTGACTTTGGGTTTGGTTCATTTGGGTTAGATAGTCAGCCAGTGCATGCAGAGTTCAAATGTGGAGCATTTAAGGACGATTCCAGTGTGTTCCCACATCCTGCCAAGTTGACCGTCTAGAGTATTTGGGAACGTTTAGGAACTGTTATCTAAGCAGGTGTCAAATCTGCAGGAATTATATTTCTCAATAATAATTTCATGTAAAACATTTCTTATGGGGTAGCCAGGGCTAACCATCAGCTGGTACATTGTGGTAGAGCTGCATTGAGTGTTAATATACTACAGTGTTTTCCTATCAGTACAGAGAAATTATCTCTTGATTAAGATTATAAGGTATGTAATGATGTCACCCACCAGTGGCCATGGAGGTGGTAATGGACCTGGGAGGAGTGCCAGCTAGAGGCTGGTGGCTCCAGAAGCCACTGAGTGGTCTGGAAGGCAATAATGGAGGTGTGCATGGTGTCCTCCCTCTGGGCCAGGGCTGCCTAGAGTTGCAAGGGTGGCAGGGCTGGCACAGGCCCTCTGGGAGGCATTGGCATCCTGGTCTATGCCTGTTGTGAAGGGCCTGCAGTATGTTCAGCTGCAACAAAGATACCAGAGGTTGCGTGACTGTCAATATCATGGTGAAGTCATTGATGTGGTACTTCTATGGTTTGAACAGGGGAATCACTTACCTAGGTGACAGCTACATCAACTTAAGATCACCACAACAATTTGTACAAGTCAATTGATTTGGAAATTTCTAGAATATTTTGGTGAGTCATTTTCTCTATAGCATATCATTTATGAATATCTTAGGATGTAGTTAATTCAGCAACTAAAAGGAATGTTAAATATGTTTTGGTTAAATATTTTTGAGTTATTATGTTATGTATTAATATTTTATCTTGCCAGTTGTTAAATAGTTTGAATATGACTCATTTCTGGCTATTTAAAAATTAAAATTATTCAACTCAACCATCAAAACTAAGGAAAAAATTAATTGAGAGGATATTGGCATTATAATAGGTAAAGATTTATTGTCTGAATTTAAATAAGTAAAGTGTTTATTCAAAGCTTAAAAGATGACACAGCCTCCAATAGTCAGGTGGCTGAATTTTAATAGGAACTTTGTATAAAAGTAAAGACAGGCAGAGGGGAGGTTCCCCAAGGGCAGGGATAGTATCTGACATAAGCCTTGTGTCCGGTAGGGACTTGATAAATGTTAATTGACTAAATGAATAACTGTATCCGTATATGAAAAAGCTCTTCATCCTCACCAGTGATTAAGTAAATACAAACTAAAACAATCATGAGATACAATTTCACAGCAATTAATTTAGCAAATTAAAGGAATAAAACCACTACAGAAGAACCATTGGGGAAACAGGAAAGCTTGTCACCACTTTCTGAAAGGAGTTAGTTCATTTATAGTTACTAGTAATCAGGGATGCTCACTTTCTTCACCCATTTTAGGGAGCTATCCTCAGAAAACAATGTGTTTTTTTTTTTTTTTTTGCAGTACGTGGGCCTCTCACTGTTGTGGCCTCTCCCGCTGCGGAGCACAGGCTCCGGACGCGCAGGCTCAGCGGCCATGGCTCACGGGCCCAGCCGCTCCGCGGCATGTGGGATCTTCCCGGACCGGGGCACGAACCCGTGTCCCCTGCATCGGCAGGTGGACTCTCAACCACTGCACCACCAGGGAAGCCCGAAAACAATGTTTTTAAAGAAATGAAAACTTTTCTTGAAAAGTGTTTACTGTAGAGCAGTTTAAAATAGCAAAACTCGGAAGCAATCAAAACGTCCGACAGCTCAGTGGAATATTGTGTGCTCATTTGAAGTGATACACGTGAATATCACATATAGAAGTTTAGAAGAAATGTTAACTGATATGCATATTCTGTTTGCAGCCATGTTGAAAAACAAAACATCATCTATTGAATGAAAATTTGAGGGGCAGCGGAGAGCATCTAGATGGAAAGCTGTTGGGATGTAATTTTTATTAAGCTGCTTTGCTAATGCATGAACAAGAAATTTTAAAGAACCATTTACCTCCCTGATAGATTGCTAACGTAGAAATCACTACAGATCGTTCTTAGCACGTTAAAGTTTAACCCCAAATTAATTTTCTCAAAACTGAAGGTTGTTTTCTCTTTGCAATTTGTATTGCTCCTCACAGATTCATGACAGATAAATTCGAAAGGATGGTGTGTAATAAGAGTGTTCAAAGGCAGTTTCGTGGTACGCAGGAATATTTCTCTGAACGAAGTTGTTCCTCTATTTGCAAATTCCATATTTGTGAATTGGCCTACTTACTAAAATTTATTTGTAACCCCCCAATCGAAACTCAACAGCACTTTCACAGTCATTCACAGACATAAGCAGAGGAGGGAAAAATCTGAGTTGCTCAGCGTGTATAATATGTTCCCAGCTTAGGCCAAACCAAAGCGGCGCTCTGCCTTTTTGTTTCAGCTCTCATACTTTAAACAAAGTGTTCTTTTCATGGTCTATTTAGTGCCATGTTTTTCACATTATTGTGCCCTTTTTTGTTGTTGGTGGTGATTATACTATTTAAAATGTTCCCCAAAGCATAGTGCTGACGTGCTGTCTGGCATTCCTAAGCGGAAGAAGTCTGTGATGTGCCTTATGGAGAAAATACATGTGTTAGATAAGCTTCCTTCAGTCGTGAATTGTACTGTTGTTGACCCTGAGTTCAATGTTAATGAATCAACAATGTATATTAGATAAGGCACCTTAACAAACAGAAACACACATAAAACAAGGTTATGTGTTGATCGATTGAACACTAGTGACCAGAGGCTCCCAGGAACCTAACCCTATATTTCCCCTGGATGCAATGCTTCAGTGTTTGCTCATTGATTGTTTGTGGCAACTTTGAGAACACACTGCCATGAATAATAATAATTGACTGTATGTGGTTCTAGTGGGAGCATAGACTTACATGTTCACATCTGGTCAGATATCATCAGTGATATTCAAAATCTTGGGCAAGATGGAAAAAGACATCTGTTTTTAGGTTATTGTAATCTTTACTGCCCCATGGCAGTGGGCACACACCTTTCCAGACCTCCATGGCTTTTAGTCGTTTGTAGAGTTTTTCTTTTTTCTTTTCTTTGTTTTAAAAGGAGCTTAACACCACCAATGTTTATGGGTTTTGTTTTGTTTTGAATTTATTTATTTTATGTATTTATTTTTGGCTGTGTTGGGTCTTCGCTGCTGCGCACGGACTTTCTCTAGTTGTGGAGAGCGTGGGCTACTTTTTGTTGAGGTGTCCAGGCTTCTCATTGCGGTGGCCTCTCGCTGCGGAGCACGGGCTCTAGGGTGCACGGGCTCCAGTAGTTGCAGCACACGGGCTCAGTAGTTGTGGCTCACGGGCTCTAGAGAGCAGGCTCAGTAGTTGTGGTGCACAGGCTTAGTTGCTCCACGGCATGTGGGATCTTCCCGGACCAGGGCTTGAACCCGTGTCCCCTGAATTGGCAGGTGGATTCTCAACCACTGCACCACCAGGGAAGCCCTGTAGAGTTTTTCTTATTCCCTTTTTTCCCTCTAAGATCAACAAGAATATTTTTATTTGAGTAGCATAGACCTACATAATAAATCCTAAGGAGATGGCAAGAACCTTAGAAGATGTATCCAATATTTTTCTTTATGTCCCCATGAGATCAGAAACTGACAACTACAACCAATTCTATGGTTGGGAAGAACTCAGATAGTGACAGGGTGACTGTGACCTGACTCCTAATCAGATGGCCCATGCTGGATATAATGAGGACTCAGAGCTCAGAGGACTGTGTTCTGTTCCCACCTCTATCCACTGTCTGCTCCACAGCTCTATTCCAGCATGATCCATGTGGGTGCCTGGGCTGCCGGACTGCTGCAACTGCTCTGTGTACACCCCCCTTTCACTCTACTGTTAGGAGAGAGAGGGGGATTTAAAAAAAAATCACTTTTAAAGAACAACCAAACAAATCTCAAGCCTTTTGACTCATGCCTGTTCCCAAATGATGCCCAAAATCCAGGCTCTAAAAGGCTCTACCTCTGCATCCATTGTGAGATTCAGATATGATTTTCAGGGCCATATTTGTGTCTTGGTAAGTTTTTTTTTTTTTTTTAAAGAAGATGTTGGGGGTAGGAGTTTATTAATTAATTAATTTATTTTTGGCTGTGTTGGGTCTTTGTTTCTGTGCGAGGGCTTTCTCTAGTTGTGACGAGCAGGGGCCACTCTTCATCGCGGTGCATGGGCCTCTCACTGTTGCGGCCTCTTGTTGCGGAGCACAGGCTCCAGACGCACAGGCTCAGTAGTTGTGGCTCATGGGCCTAGTTGCTCCGCGGCGTGTGGGATCCTCCCAGACCAGGGCTCGAACCCGTGTCCCCTGCATTGGCAGGCAGATTCTCAACCACTGCGCCACCAGGAAGGGCAGCCCCTTGGCACGTTTTGATCAGCTTTATTTCTTTAAAAAGTTATTTTTCAGAAGGCACTTTGTGCCCACTGATAATAGAAGACATCTTCAAACAGTTTCAAACAGTTTCTGCATCTGCCTGATTGCCCAGATAGCTGGGGACACACAGAACACCATGGTTTGGATAGACCTTGCCAGCAAATACATCTGCATCTATATATTTTTCTTTTGCCATCTTATTTACTATCTTTCACTATAAATTCCTTGTTACATGAGTGTGAAGGGGTGCAGGGGTAGGCAGGCTGTGCTCTCTGTGATTTCTGGCACTCCATCATCCAGGGACTGGAAGTAGTTCATCCAAAATAATTATTTACCTTTTGCTGTGGCCCCATCTTTAGGAACTCTAGTATTGTTTTCTAGAGATTTGAGATTCAATAATATTTCATTTTAAAGAGTTTTCTTGGCAGAACAATTTTTAACTATTTTTACTAACACAGCTGTGGTTGTCATTTCTGGGTATTTACCATATAATTGAAAACAATAGTGGGTAGGTAGCTCGAAAACAAAAATGTTAGTTATCTGGGTTTAAATTGCAATCAAATTTTCACCCTAAATTCCTCGTCTACATGGTTTAGCTGAGTTTTTCTGAACACACCTTTAGATTAAAAGTATAAAATAAAAATAAATTTAGAGAAATTGCATTCACTTAAATTACTTTTTCATTTTGAACCATAGACAAGCTCAGAAAGAAGGGAAGCCGAACTTGCCATGGAAATGGGTCACCCATAACTACAGAGGGGGTGCCATCAAATGCGACAGAGACCTGATACAGACACATTTTCCTTCACCTTCTAAGCCAGTACACGCAAAGGGATTATTGCTGTCACTGGTCCACTGAAGTTTCTAGAATCTTCCATATGAGGCAGAAGTTTCTACTCCCTGCCTTTCCTACACCTGGCCCTCAAAGGCCTTGCTCTGTTTCTTCTTTCCTTCTTTATTTTACAATTCCATACAAATTTTTTTTACCCAGTAGGAATCATGACATTATGATGGTACATTTTATATACCATCCTTTATAATGAAACTTCTCTTCTTTTCTAAAATGTGTATTCTGTAAATGTAAAATTATGCATGGAGCATGATTTGCTTCAATCAGTGTACCAGATTTTCACATTCAGGCAGTGGGTGAAACAATTAGAATACAGTTACATTTCAGTGGAGACCAAGAATTTTTTTATCTCCCTGTAGCATTTCTAGAACAATGATTCTCAACATGTCAATTGAAAAAGTCTTCTTTTAAATAAAATTTTACAAATCTCAGTATATTATATAATAGAAGGTATACTTTTAATGTCCGTTAAGAAAGCTCTTAATTGAAGAGTGCTTTTAAATGAATTTGCATTTGATGTATCACACTGTCATCTACGTATATTTGTGAAAACGGAAGAACACATATGTGTAGAATATATTTTACGTGCAGCCTGTCGGAGAACCCCTTGCAGGACTCCATGACTTTGTTACTAAGCCACACTAGAGGCACGGGCATGACAGTTCCTGGATTGTACTCAGGCTGGTGTCCACTGCCAAGTGTCCTTGGCCCAAGCTGGCAGCGAATTGATGGTGCCTTGGGAGAGATTGGTTCCCCCTGAACATGCTGGCCATGCTTCCCAACCTCTCATTGATTTTTGAGGTGGTGGTTCATACACATGTTTTTTTTCAGCTATGCAGAAACACACAATACAAGTGCAAACCATTTAAAAACAGAAAATAAAAGCCATTCCTAGAACAACTTAAACAGATGCTTGTTACTGGATTAAAAACCATTGAAAATAAGGGTCTTGAGTGGAAACACACCAACAATAAAAGCAGAAAAGACTACAGCAGTGAAAGCTCATTTCCCTCACTGCACTGGACATTGAGGAGAATTAAACCCACGTATGAAAGGAGTTCATTTCTTTCATCAGAGACCCTCACTTACAAGGAAATAATGGACAGCTCTTTCAGCTGTTCTGTCCTTTTCTCTTTGTTGGGAGTGTCCTCTTGTGACATTTCATTTGAATTACTGCCTGAGTCAATAAAGTAATGGTTTGAAAAGGCAGAAATCTTTCTAAAAGCACAGGATTTTAACTTGAAGTTTTGAGACTAAGTCAGTTCCGGGTTCCAGTGACCTCTCTTGGATTCAGTCCCCCTCCCCTCATCATTGTGGAGACCTCCCAAGGACAGAGCAAAATGCTCGATACTGACTTTAGTTGCCAGTCGTTACCAATTTGAGGTTGGTGCAGAGTGGGAACCAATGTGAGACTAAGTTTAGAGCGTAAAGATGGTAATTTAAAAGGCTCTATGTGTAGATTGAGAAACAGGCACTAAAAATTACATAGTTCAGGTCCTGTATTAGTTATCTATGACTACGTAACAAATTAACCCAAACACAGTGTCTTTAAACAACAAACGTTTCTTGTCTAACACTTTCTGTGAGTCAAGCATCTGGGAGTGGCTTAGCTGGGTGTGTGTGTCTCAGGTGCTCTCAGGAAGCTGCAATTAAGGTGTCAGCTGGGACTGCAGTCATCTGAGGCTTGACTGGACGGGAGCATCTGGTTCCAGGATCATTCATGTGGCTGTTGGCAGGAGGCCTCAGTTCCTCACCCCAGGGGCCTCTCTGTACAATTGCTCGTGACATGGTTTCCCCTGGAGCAAGAGATCTGGGAGAAAGAAAGCCCAAGACTTAAGCTATAGTCGTTTAGAACCTGATTTTAGAAGTAACATATCATCATTTCTGCCACACTCTGTTGGTCTCACAAGGGTGTGAATACCAGGAGGCAGGAATTATTGCAGGCAGGTCCTCATGGAGGCTGGCTACCACAGGTCCAAATGACCAGCTTTTCTAGAAACCGTGATTGGATAGCTGCTTGATCAAGTTAATAATAATGATCTATCATATTTTGAAAACAAATTTTATATCTAGGCTTAAAATGTAAACTTGATTTTTACTATAGTTAAGTAAAATACGGTTATAAAGCCTGTAAATAGTAGATAATAGTGTACAATATAGAAGTTTAAAGTTTCATGTAAACTCCTTATAACCACAGTTAATATATATTTATATATCACTATAAAAACATATTTATTCTAAAAACTACAGTTAACAATATATATTTATACAACACTCTAAACCACAGTTAATAAAATACATTTAAATAACACTATAATAATTATTTAAACTTTTTTCCCTAAATAGTATATTGTAGATCTCTTTCGATGTCAGGATATAAATTCATTCTTTGTTTTTTTTTTTTTTTTTTGCGGTACGCGGGCCTCTCACTGTTGTGGCCTCTCCCATTGCGGAGCACAGGCTCCGGACGCGCAGGCCCAGCGGCCATGGCTCACAGGCCCAGCCGCTCTGCGGCATGTGGGATCTTCCTGGACCGGGGCACAAACCCGTGTCCCCCGCATCGGCAGGCGGACTCTCAACCACTGCGCCACCAGGGAAGCCCCTAAATTCATTCTTTTTACTAGCTGCATAATATTCTATTGAATGATTGTACCAAATAGGATAACTGTATCAGGATTATCTAACCAGTTTCTACTGTCGGACAGTTGAGTTTTTCCCCATTTTTTGACAAAATAAGAATCGTGTTTGTACACATATCTTTGCATGCTGTTTGAGGATTCTTCAGGGTAAATTTTCAAAGTGAATTCTTGAGTAAAAAAGGTATGCACATTAAAAATGGACTAGATATCACTGAGTTGTCTGCTAAAAATAGTGTACTTACACTCTTTCCAGTGGTGACAAAAGCACTGAAGACACCTGCCTTCTAATGTCAGCATTATTTCCCTTTGCTACAGCTTGCTGTGATTTTGAGGAAGGCATATGGTGTTGCACTTGGCAGAGAAACCTGACAAAAAGAAGGGGAGAAAAGGTCTGCGGTGAGATCAGGGCAACCATCAGGGAGAGTGAAAAGGAGCCCGTGAGTGGCTGGTCCCCAGGTAGCAGAAGCCCTTCTGCACATAGATCCGGAGCCCAAATTTGGCTTCTCCGCTTTGTGTATGAACACTGGGGATGTGTATCCCTTAACGAGATAACTCTGATGTCTTCAGGTGCCTGTCCGTGCATCGGTGAGGGCAGTAATAGAATAGATGAGAAGATAAGGGGGTTGTAGAAAGCAGCTTCGCCAGTTCTCCCCGACAGCCTGGCACCATTCCTGCTGAAAACCTCACTGTTGCTTTGCCTGACACCTTGGACTCAAGATCCTTTAAACAGCACACAAACTGTCTGAGAAAAGTAACGCATTGATATCAGCCACTAATGTGTAAGCCGAGATTAACATTTCACATTAGTTGAAGAGGCCATTCATTCACTCGTTCATGGGTTCATTCAACAGATACCGATTGGGTACCCACTGAGGGCCAGATGCTATCATAGGCCCTGGGTATATAATCGTCACCCAAAACAGGCATCAACATGGAGTCGTCAGTCTAGTGGAGGAGACGGACAGTGATCAAATAATTCCCAATATAGTTACAAACTAATTCTGTCTAGGAATGAGCCAGGACACTGGAAATCTAAAGGATGAGTTGAGATCAGTAGGGGAGACTCTGCTAGGCAGAAAACAAAGCAACAAATAGCATACTTGCAAAGGCTTGGAGGTGGGAAGGCATTGGGCTGTTCTGAGAAACTGTAAAAAGCCAGTGTGGCCAGCAGAAGGCATAGTCAGGGGGATGAGGCTGGAGAAGGGGCCCAGGGCCAGGTCTTACAGGGCCTACATATCTGGAAATGTTCAAAGGGGCAGATAGGGAGGGGAGGGGGAAGTGATGGACATTGGGCTGGAAGGGAGAGATGTCGGCTGGGTAAGAAGGCCCCAGCAGCTCCCTTAGCCACGTCTGTCCTTCCCCTCATTGTCTACCTGGGTTTCGTGGGCAGAGCACTGTCGGGTTGGGACCTGCTCTACATTTGGCACTCACTCTAGGGGTGGAGCAGCGTTGCCAGGGCCCACCTTCCTACCCTCATGGACTTAAAAGTCCATGCCCCACTTTGCCTTTCAGTCGCCTGGGAGGATTCCAACAAAAGTCCATCTCTGATTCTATTAATTGAATTACAGAGGAAAGGCCCTAGTGCATTCAGCAAACCGTAATCCAACTCCACGTTACCTTAGAACATTCCATGTTTTAAAAAGCCCAGCGCAGCGTGCCTCCAAATCGGCACTTAATTGACATAATATGGGTCACCTGTCTGCGTGGAATTAGCTGGCAGAGCTTCCAGAACAACCTACTTTCCCTCCCTTTGGCCTCTAGTGTTTGAACTTCTGAAGTGCGTTGCTGCCTCTGAAGTCAGTTCTGAGTCATTATTTAACAAAGAGACGTAGGGTTGAGAGCTCCTAGCTTCAGGGTTGGTCCGGCAGTGCGGTTGAGGGGTGAGAAGGGAATGCGGTCAGGCGCTTGGGAACTGGGCCAGGGGCCTGTCAGTGCTGCTTACCAAGCTGCTTAGCTTCAGCTTTTGCAAGCATGCAAAACAAAAAGCATACTATGGCTTGGTGTGCTGCTTTCATGGTGTCATGCCTTTAATGTCAGGCTTTATAAAATCTGTGCATGTGTGTGTATTTGGGATGGGGACAATGAATGAGCAAATTCTGTTATGGGGCAGGGAAGGGAATGCTCCCCAGCCCTGGAGAATGGAATAGTCCCTGAGCATTACCTTGGTGTCCCTGTGTCCTGACCTGGGAAGGCACAGAGCTGAAAGGCTAAGAAAGTGGCCTGGGAGATCCACCATCTGAGCTCAGATCCTGGCACCACTGCTCAGGGTCCAAGCTCTTAACCGCTTTCCTGCACTGCGTCTCAGCCATGCATACATGTTAGCTTTCGTTATTATTGGGAGAGAGGGAAGAACGGATGGGGGAAATATGGTAGAAATGGCCAGGAGAGGAAGATAAGAATGCTGAATTCCCTGTACCTTGGGCAGGACTGTGAGCCTCTCTGCCCTCCACCCCCTCACCTGTTGCCCTTTTCACCCTCTACCCCGCAATCCCTTAATTCCAGTGAGTGAGACTAAATACAGAGTGTGACCTGAGAGTGTTACACCCTCACTGAAACCTCTTGAGCCCGCTTAGGTGAGGGAGAGACTGTCACTTCCTGCTGTTGCTACAGCTGCCCAGGTTAGTGAAGGCTGCCAAGGGTCTGTCCAGGGGTACCTGCAACCATGGCCGGGGCAGAGCCCCTCTTGTGGGTTGAGTCCTGTCCGCTTTCATTACTGATGGGCTTCCTCAGACCAGAAGAAGTTCCCTGGGGGTGAAATTCTCAGAAAAGAATTGTATGATTGACCAAATCTGACATTCTAGAGAAGAGTTATTCCCTGCAGGGTTACAGCCTAGATTCTTTCTTCTAATATGTCAATAATTATAAGGCCAAAGTCACCACACAGGGGAACGTCGTGTGAGCAGTCCTTTCTAAAATCCTTACTCCAGATATTATGCTGCAATCCGTATCTCAGTTGCCTGGCTTGGTTTTGTTTCATTTCCTTGAGGTGGGAGATTGCCTAGGAAAGTCTAAAATAAATATTTAGGTAAAACTGCTAAAGTTCATTAACTCTGCTGGGAGTTAGCTTAACCTGTAATCTTATAGTTTTGCTTTCAAAGGGATGCTACCGCTGAAATGTTCAGACATGGGGCCTACTGATGTCTGCTATCTAGTTTTGAACGGTGGGTGGGGACACAGAGAAAGCAGAAGTGACAGTTGTTAAATCCAGGTGGATGGTATGTGGTTTTATTCTTTCAACTTTTCTGTATGTTTCCAATTTTTAAAAATAAGTTGGAGATATCATATGATATTGCTTATATGTGGAATCTTAAAAAAAATGATACAAATGAACTTACACACAAAACAGAAATAGACTCACAGACATAGGAAACAAACATGGTTACCAAAGCGGAAAGTGGGGAGGGATAAATAGGAGTTTGGGATTAACATATGATATGCACACTACCATATATAAAATAGATAATGAACAAGGACCTGCTGTATAGCAAAGGGAACTATACTCAATATTTTTTAATAATCTATAAGGGAAAAGAATCTGGAAAAAAAAGATATAACTGAATCATTCTGCTGTATACCTGAAATTAACACAAAATTGTAAAGCAACTATACTTCAATTTAAAAACAATAAGTTGGGGAAAAATAAACATATTTAAAAAAATAAGGTTTATGGGGAAGAGTTAAAAAACACAGTTACTATTGGTGGGGTCTGTACAGTGGAAGGGCTGGTGGCCTTTTCTCCCATGTCATCATCCACAGGACCAGCAGAGACCTGGAGAGGTTGTGTGTGGCAGGGGCAACAGAAGGAAAAGGGGTGCTCCAGATAAAGAAATAAGTCCCATGGCTGTTGATACTGCTTCAGAACTCTAAGTTACTGTGGGAGTGAAGTTTACAACCTTTAAGTTATATTTTTAACTCTAATGTTAAGATCAAGGTCCTCCCTATTTTCCCTTGAAACTGATCCAGCAACATCAACAAAAATGTTGCACATATATATGAAATATTTTTTCCTTGATGTGTTTCATTTCACATACATGAAAAATAATGAAAAGAACCTCATTAAAAATTTCTCTCTACATCGTGGGATTACAGATGCTTTTTATATTTTTCATATTACCTCTCTGAATTTTCCAGATTTTTTTCAAGTGACACATATTATTTTATAATCAGGAAAAAGTCAGTATTATATGAAAAATAAATGTCATATAGGTAGTATCTCTATGTAACTTGTTTTCTATACTTATCACTATTAACTACCACATTGAATGGGATGTATTTCTTTTATTTAGAAATTAAAGTGAGAAATTTCCAGAGAGTCTGCCCTATATCTTAAAAGGAGTTAATAAATAAACGTTTGATGGCTTTCTTCATACTTTAATATTATGAGTCTTGACCACCTTAATAATTTGCCCAATTTTGAGGAGTTTTTCACATTTACTGATTTTTAACAGTGCTTTGGCCAGTACCTCCACAATTTCAACCTTACTTTCTTTAAAACTCTTGAGCAAAAAAAAAAAAAAAAAAAACTCTTGAGCGGGCTTCCCTGGTGGCACAGTGGTTGAGAGTCCGCCTGCCGATGCAGGGGACACGGGTTCGTGCCCCGGTCCGGGAAGATCCCACATGCCGCGGAGCGGCTGGGCCCGTGAGCCATGGCCGCTGAGCCTGCGAGTCCGGAGCCTGTGCTCCGCAACGGAAGAGGCCACAACAGTGAGGGGCCCGCGTACCGCAAAAAACAAACAAACAAACAAACAAAACTCTGGAGCAAAAGCATCCTGGCCTGGTAACTTCTCTAGATGGCAGTCTGGTCGAGAATGTTATGTGCATTGACCACTGTTTGACTTAATTGCTCAGACATTTCTCTTTCCCAAGATTATTTTCAGATCAGAATCTCCCCAGTGGTTTCCTCAATAAAGACCAATGCCAATAATTCATTTAGTTTCTTGACAAACATATTTTCATCCGTAAGCCCATATTATGTCTACAAATAAACAAATTCTTTTTTTTAATTTGCATGAATGAATTTTATAAAGGAATCACAAACTTCTTTCTGCCCTAATTTCAAATTTTTACCCAATTTGCCATATTTAGTAGGTCTATTTGAACCATGTTTAGGTAGGAATTCCAGATACGTGCTTAATACTGGGAGTCACTGTATTGAGTATAAAGTTCAAGGTTTTTTGTTTACTTGCTTGTGGCCTCTCCTGTTGCGGAGCACAGGCTCCGGACGCACAGGGTCAGCGGCCATGGTTCACGGGCCCAGCCGCTCCGCGGCATGTGGGATCTTCCCGGACCAGTGCACGAACCCACGTCCCCCGCATCGGCAGGCGGACTCTCAACCACTGCGCCACCAGGGAAGCCCACTTGTTTGCTTTTTTATGTACTTTTGCAGAAGGTACTTAAGTTGTGACCATCTTCTGTTTCTTGAGGATGTAGTGGTTCCATTTTTGCTCTTCTTTGTGTCTGTCTCTACTTTTATTCCAGCTAGAGGCTGCCAGACATGGCAGCATCATTGCATAGGGGTCACTGGGCAACAAGAAATAGATATCAGACCAAGGGAAAATGGGAGAGGACTGCCATCTTGGGCAGCTTTGGTAGACCCAAAGAAACACTGACCACAGCGACCATAACTCCTGCTTAATCCTTTCTCCCTGAATCTTCTTGAAAAATCCTTCCTGCTAAGGGTGCAGAGTGAAGAAGAAATTAGAATAAATGGAAACTGTTTTGACAGGAAGTTTGGTAAATCATCTCGGGTGCTAAGCCCCATGCAACACTATCTGAGAGTAATGAGATGGCCTCAGTTTTTATCTAGTTAAAGCTTTAAAGACAGCACGTGCGTAATGTACTTTGGGTGCTTACCACTAATTCATTCATTCATTTGTAAGTGAAATACCTAACTGAAGGAGTTTAAGGGAATTCCTTTGCAGCCATGATCTGGTGGGTCCAGGAACAGAGAGAGATGTTACTCTTGGCCAATGAAACTTGTTGGACAGATTCCCATGGGCTAGTTAGCTTGATCACACTTTATTTGAACGATGTGTTGTTTTTTTTTAAAGTGTAATACAGGTTCGAATAGATCTTTAATATTGACCTGAGTCACTCACATATTCATAAGTCTTGGAAGAAACCTGAAGATAATATGATGGGGAGCTCTTTCAATAAGACAGGGGAAATGGAGAAAAGATATACATGGCTTCCTGTTGTGGCTTACTGCCTTGCCCTCTGCCATCAAGAGGGGCCAAAGAGCCTGCCACTTCATGATTTCCCCCTTGGGTTTAACTTCAGGGGCATTTCTTTCTACTTGTGAGTTTGCTTTGCTTTTACCTTGTCAGAAAAGGATGTAACCCAAAGTACTCACCGTTGTGCCTCTGCTATTCAGAAACTTTGGCCATGTTTAGAAATTGAGTATATTAATCAGTTCAATTATCTGTTCCCTATGCTTCCTTTCCTCTTTGTTCTTTTCTTAGAATAAGGGCATCACCCTTACAGGAAAAGAGCCCTATCGAGGCCATTAACTAGCTTATGGATAAGAATGGCAAATTTTGGTAGAGAAATTTATGTTCTATCTTAATGTGCCTTTGTTCCATTAATGAGAGAAAAGGAAGTGTTTGAGTGTAATAATTATGACTGATTTATAATATAATGTGTTTTGTTCCTTGTAAACTGTTACTGCCTCAAATAAAATGAAAAGAACAAAGAGCATAAATTAATTCATAAAAGATACCTAAGCTGCTCTCAGGATATGGGAGGATTTAGAGAAGCAGCAGGAAAACAAATTAAACTTGGGATAAATGGAAAATTAGGGGGAAATGGGTAAATATGATATATTAACAGCTGCCTGTTCTCTTCTGTAGTAGACTCGTCAGTATGCGGTGGGCCTCACACCACCCTTCAAGCAAACCCCAATCCTTGCCAACACCTTTCCCCAGTAAGATTAAAGTGACCTTCTATTGAAAAAAAAAAAAACAAAACTTCTTCTATGAATGTTAGGCCCTTAAAATAATTTCTCCTGAACAAAAAAAATGATGTTTTTCTAAAATGTTTTGTGACAAAATGCTATTTTTTTAAAAAAGTAGCATTGCTCTGAATTAGTTCTTTGAAATGTGCACGTACTTAGCATGGAATAATCATTTTTGCCTACATATGTAAATTAAAGGTCATGTACTTAGAACTTTGGAAATAAATAGTATACTCTTTCCTCAGGTAGAAACACACTGCAGAATACCACCTTTGGGCTTTTTCATTCTCCTGGGAGTGTGACAGTAGGTGACAAGTGACAACAATATTTATTGTAAGAATAACCTAGAATTACTGTCGTTTTTCAGAGAGGGAGGCATTAGAAATACAAAGGATATAGTGGGACTGTTATAAAAGTCAACCTCAAAGATAAATTCCTTGAGAACAGGACCTCTTCTTGTTTCTTTGTCCCTTACTTTACAACATACTACATAGAGTAGGCACCAAATGAGTAAAGAATGATTGATTCAGTTAACAAAATCAGGCATTGTTCTATCTACGTAATCATTTTATTTCTGTATGAAAGTTCCTTGTGTTGAGTGGTAGCTGATAGTGTCTAACCAAGGGCTAATTTTAGATAGAAAGCCATGTTTTAGATCTAGTGTTATTTTAGCCAGAAGAAAATACAGAGATTGAGTGGGTGCTGGAACATCTCCATTAATTGCCCCCTGAAGATGTATGGAGTGGTTGAGAATAGTGCAGCAATGGCAGAACATGGTGGGAAAGTTTGCACATTGGCTTCCCACAAGGACCTATTTTGTGCTGTTATTTCATATTTCAGTCTCTAGGATACCAATGTTATAACATCTTAAAGTACTTAAATTTCACCACCAAAATAATTCTGAAAAAAAAAAAAAGAAATGGAAATTAATGAAATTAAACACATTCTCCTGGGAGAACAGAATTTGTTAGCTGGTGCGGCGTCAGCGGTGGTCGGTAAGAGGGGAGGAAGCCAGGAGCAGAAGAGTGCGACCCAGGGAGACCCAGCTGCCTGCAGGGCAGTGGGGACAACGCAGGGTGCCTGGGATCACACTCGGGTTGGTGTAAGTATCCCAGGTGCCGTGTGATGGACAGAGGATGTCAGGTAGTGAATAGAGTCAGGGTTTCATCTGCCAGCTTCGATGCTGCCTTCTAATAGCATTTATTAATATTCAGGAAGGAAGGTCTGGCCATCGGGGGTTGAGGCCTGGCAGAATGCCCAACTAAATGGGCAGGATGCAGGGAACATTACCTGGGTGCCCAGGTGTTCCCCAGTTCCCTGGCCATAAGGCTTAAGAAGCAAAATCTATGTCAGACCTTACCCATTGCTGGAGATCTGATTTTATATACACTGCTAGGTTTGTCCAGGGCTGCTTGGGTACCAGGTGGGCAGAGTCTGCCGAAAGTAAGGCAGATTTTTAAAATATCTATCCATCCCAACTTATACAAAGGTATTTTCTAAAAATCAAAAAGCAGCTGGTAGCTGGAAAGGAGGAGGGACGGGCTAGGGAAGACTTGGCCTAACAGACTTTCCCTAAACCTTTGGTAGTCCTTAGGCATGTGAGTGCAACTTCAGCCGATCCCTCTCCCTTTCAAAATGATATCGCCTTTCTGAAATTTCTTCCATCCAAAGTGAAAACAGTCCTGGGACTTTCCTGGCGGTCCAGTGGTTAAGACTGCAGGGGGCATGGGTTTGATCCCTGGTAGGGGGACTAAGATCCCATATGCCGTGAGGCACGGTGAAAAGGAAAAAAAAAAAGTGAAAACAGTCCCCAAATGCTCTGGAGTCAAAATACCAGCAGTAAAACACTTCCCAGCAAAACCCAACCACTGCCAGGAAGGACGTGACGGAGAAGGGGTGATTTTTCCATAGATGTCCTTGCTAAGCCCCAGGAAGAAAACACAAGAAAATTGCATCCCATTTGTCAGACGGCAATGATGTGATTGGTTTCCTTCGTACTGCAATCTCCTCTGGAATCTTCCTGCAGGATTCAACATCCTCTAGGGGGTTAGAGCCAGAAACTTAACCTGGTGCCCCATTTATTAGAGCCATGTCTTTTTATTACTTAATATCCGGCAAATGGTATAAATCCTGCACATACTGATGTCCTCTAATTAAAGATAGCTAGGATTAATCAAGGGTGTTTTCTTGTTCCCTGAAAGTAAAAATCAGGCTTTAAAACAAAAATAAAAACCATACCATTGAGCTATTTAGACATGTTTATTTCAATCACAAAAGTAAATCTGACTCTTTATTTATTTAGTTATTAACATCTTTATTGGAGTATAATTGCAGATTTTTCAGTTTCACCTGGATGAGATGAGGCTATGGGTTGAATCTAAATTTTTAAAACATCTATCCATCCCAACTTACTGAAAGGTATTTTTTCTTAATTTTTAAAATTTTTTAAATTAATTTTTATTGGAGTATAGTTGTTTTACAATGTTCTGTTAGTTTCTGCTGTATAACAAAGTGAATCAGCTATACATATACATATATCCCTATATCCCCTCCCTCTTCCGTCTCCCCCCCACCCTCCCTATCCCATCCCTCTAGGTGGTCACAAAGCACCCAGCTGATCTCCCTGTGTTATTCAGCTGCTTCCCACTGGCTATTTTACATTTGGTAGTGTATGTATGTCCATGTCACTCTCTCACTTCATCCCAGCTTCCCCTTCCCCCTCCCCGTGTCCTCAAGTCCATTCTCTATGTCTGCGTCTTTATTCCTGTCCTGCCCCTAGGTTCATCAGAATCTGTTTTTTTTTAGATTCCACATATATGTGTTAGCATAAGGTATATCTGTTTTCATCTTTCTGACTTACTTCATTCTATATGACAGACTCTAGGTCCATCCACCTCACTACAAATAACTCAATTTCGTTTCTTTTTATGGCTGAGTAATATTCCATTGTATGCATGTGCCACATCTTCTTTATCCATTCATCTGTCAATGGACACTTAGGTTGCTTCCACGTCCTGGCTATTGTAAATAGTGCTGCAATGAACATTGTGGTACAAATGCTGGAGAGAGAAAAGGGAACCCTCTTTGATCATTTATTAATCATCAGACACGCTATATTATATTAAAAATGAAAAACAAGCCCCACTTTTCTCTCCAGAAAAGGGAAAAAGACTGAAGCTACAGGGTAATGAACCAGAAGTGATGGGGGAAAACAGCGGGAGACAGTGGGATAGGAACGATCCCCAAAGCCTATTTATTTGACAGCGTCAAAGGCAGCTGCCAAGGTTGAGACCTAATAAGATTTAGCCACGTCATGGAGATATAGTCATGCACGTTGATAAAGAGCTGCACTGTCTCTGCACTGCACAGAGCAGTTTTCGGCCATGGTTCCTATGTAGACATTAGTCCCAAGAGAGAGCACTTTTAAAAATACAAAGTTGACTTTTATCTTCATTTTAAAAGGAGAGTGGATTTTTCAGTTTCACCTGGATGAGATAAGGCTAAGGGTTGAATCTAAATTTTTAAAATAACTAATCCCAACTTACGGAAAGGTATATTTTTAAAAAAATTTTTAAATTAATTTTTATTGGAGTATAGTTGCTTTACAATGTTGTGTTAGTTTCTGCTGTACAGCAAATCAGAGGTATTTTCTAAAAAGAGCAACTCTTCATCTTTGACAGGGTCACCATGAGAGAGCACTTCACCTTGTGTTTTGCAGTCTCTCTTGCCAATAATTTATGCTTTTCAAAATAAGTAAGTAAATAAATGCACTAACATATATAGCACAAAAATAAGACAGCTTTTACTTGGATTCAGCTATAGCACAGAAACTAAAGCAGATTAGTTACTTAGGCACAAAATTAATGCTACTGGTTTGAATCTGTTTTCTTCATTTTGAAAGTGTCAAAAGACAAGGTGTTATTTTTTGGAGACATTTTTATATATCATCATTAAGAAAATAGAAGTTAGAAAACTTTTTATAATTCAGCTAGAGTAAAAGCTTTGTTAATTTCAATTCTATTAATTCCCAGTTTGTTTTGTTTCAGGTAGTGACTGGATTGACATTTAATTTTACTTAGCAAACCTCTTCTTTGTGGATAATAATGCAAGTGATTATAATGCAGTAATGTGTAAACAAGCTTGTGAGAGTAATATTTAAAATAGTAAAAGAATAACTTGTTTTTGAAGATCCTTAAGGTCTTTTGAAATAGCCCTTTACATATAAAGAATGAACATACCAAACTCAAATTATTTTATGTGGTCTTTTTTTTTTTTCTTTTAAAGAAGATGTTGTGGGTAGGAGTTTATTAATTAATTAATTAATTTTGCTGTGTTGGGTCTTCGTTTCTGTGCGAGGGCTTTCTCTAGTTGCGGCGAGCGGGGGCCACTCTTCATCGTGGTGCGCGGGCCTTCACTATCGCGGCCTCTCTTGTTGCGGAGCACAGGCTCCAGACGCGCAGGCTCAGTAGTTGTGGCTCACGGGCCCAGCTGCTCCGCGGCACGTGGGATCCTCCCAGACCAGGGCTTGAACCCGTGTCCCCTGCATTAGCAGGCAGATTCTCAACCACTGCGCCACCAGGGAAGCCCGCTTATGTGGTCTTTTAAGCAGGTCTTCAGAGAAGCATCTAGCAGAAAACTCTGCTCACGTACTTTAAGTTACCCTGGCACTTAAAAGTAATACAGTTGACCCTTGAACAATGCGGACTGAAACTGCATGGGTCCACTTATAAACAGATTCTTTTCGATAGTAAATAATACCGTACTACACGATCCGTAGTTGGTTGAATCCTCGGATTCGGAGCAGTGGATACCATGTATATGGAGGGGTGACTATAAGTTATACTTGGATTTTTCAACTGCGAGGAGGGGTGGTGCCCCCACCCCCGAGCTGTTCAAGGGTCAGCTGTACATTTCGTCCCAATATATCCCATAATTTAGATGTTTTAGACTGTTTTTTCCTTCTACTTAGTTTGATAATTGAGGTTTGACAGTATAGCCAGCCCCACTCAGTGGGTTCCTGGACCCTGAATGAAAGGTAGATTTGTAAGCCAACTAGGCTTCTACTGCTTGAGACTTTGGCTGTTAGAACATGTTCTGCCCTGGTAATGGATATGGTCCATTGACTGTGTAAAGGTAATGGGCACTGAAGCATAGATGTTCATTAGGCAAAATATGGAGCAGCCTAAGATTATCTTTTAACACTGTGTTGTTGAATTTTTGATGTGAGTTCATTTAACAAATATTAATTGAACACCTATTATGTACCAGGTTCTAGATATTTATAGGCAAATAAAAAAGATATGGCCCCTGTCCTCATTGAGCTTACAGTCTAGCTGGGGAGACAGGAAGTAAACACACAACTATATATATATATTTACAAATTATTATACAGAAGTATTCGGAAGGATAGGAACAGGCTGCCTTGAGATACAGTAGGAAGACTTACTTTGGATAGAACTTATAAATGGAAGGGTCCAGGTGAACATTAGGGATTTTGAGCTCTTAGAATAGTCTCCATTGAATGGTTCTTAGTCTCTCCTTCCCTTTCATCCTTTTTAGACAATGAACGATAACAAGAATGCCCCAACCATGAATTTTTCCTGTGTTACTGCCAATATTGATCTTTCTTAACCAAAATATAATGAATTTACAGAGGCCTGATAAATTGCAATCATTGGGGTCATGGAAACATGGAAGGCAATGTGGAATCTTGAGAAGAGTACCGATATCCTCAGGAAGACCTGAATTCTTCTAAGGGTCACAGAGGAGGGTGGGGAGAGAAGAGGACAATATTTACATATTTCATTAGGATTAGAGTGATGTTGGTTCTACTCTGGACTTTGCCAAGAACTTGCTGTATGTCCCAAGATGAGTCTTCTAACTTCATTGACTCTCATTCTTTCTTCTATAAAATGAGAGAATTGAAATGAGATGATTTCTGAGGTCCTTTTAGATCCAAAGTCCTGAAGGACTGTATAGTATAGTGATAAAAAGTATAGACTCTGAAACCAGATTGTAAGCTCTGTCACCTACTGGCTGCATGACCTAGAGTAAGCTTCTTAACTTCTCTGCGCATTCATTTCCAAAAATGTAAAATGGAGGATAGTATTAGTACCCACCTCATAGTATTGTGAGAATTCAATGAATTAAAGAACTTAAAACACTGCCTGCCTCATAGTAAGTACTTAAGTGTTACTGTTATTAATATCCTCTGAAAGGAAGTTACCTCCTTAAAGGATGGGACTCCAATAGAGGCAGAATGCTCAAGACACTGGCGCGAACATATAAACAGAACAGTGTGTAGGAACCAAGATTTACATTTCCACAATTCCTATCACACTTCCCTTTGTTTCAGCATGGTTTAAAGGGGCAAATTCTTATTGCTGGAAGAGGAGCTACAACCATAGAATGCTCTATTGGATACCTACAGGGACTCTCCTCTTCCTTAAGACATAGGCAAGTAATTAAGCCTCTGGGTATGAGGTGTGTGTACAGGATATGAAACTAGTGCTTACTTCATAATGCTCTCACACCTGCAGCCAGGACCACAAAGCAGCAGAGATAAATGCCGTGACAAAAGGTGCTGAGATGTGGATTCTCTTAAGGCAATGAGTTTTTGTTCTTTTTAAGCAACATAATGAGACCTCATAAATTAAACTTGGGAAGGAGTTTTGAAATCATGAAAAAATTTATTAAAATATTATAAGCATTAACGTCTGTCTATTGCAGAGACTCTGTTTTTTTTTTTTTTTTCAGAGACTCTGTTTTAATGAAGCTAATGAAGAATTGCAGCTTCATTTTCTCTTCATTCCTTCATGCATCCAAATCTCTAAAACCCTGTCATTTTTTCTTTGTAGTAGTTTCCTTAGCACTTTCTTCATAAATGGTACTCCCTGGATTCAGTTGGTACCTGAATTTTTATTAAATGTTTAATTAGTAAAGAATAAATTGAGACTTTACTTTATATCTTCTTCTTTTTTTTTTTTCCTGTGTGCTGTGTGTATAATCATGTGACAGCCAAATAAGTCAAACTGTACAACTCTAGCCTCTTCCTACATACTCCTTAGATTGTGGGAATATCTCAAATAGTTTAGAAGATTATGCTTCTTTAGTAAAAGAGAGACAAACTAGGATAGTATGATGGGAAGAAAATTGTTTGTGAATCTTGCAAAATATAAAATGTAGCTTTTAAAAGACTTCCGGGGAGGTCCGGTGGTTACGATTGCACGCTTCCACTGTAGGGGGCACAGGTTCCATCCCTGGTTGGGAACTAAGATCGCGCATGCCGCGTGGCGTGGCAAGAAAAAAATATATATAGCTTTTTAGATAAAAAGAAAAGGAGAAAAAAGAGAAAAGAAATTAAGTCTACTTAGAGAAAACATAGTTCCCTGACATTTTTCTGGAGACCAGGGCACTAGAATTCCTTCTAAATGGTCCTTGCGTAGATCGATCCCTTTCTGGGGGAGAAGACCCCAAGTGGTTGTGAGAGCCAACACCTTTTAGCCCTGAGCACACAGCCAGACCTCACTCCCAATCATCCACCAAACCTGGGACCCTTTACTCAGAAAAGTCTCTGCTGCTTCCCACTGCCCCTCTGTCGTCCCCAGTCGTGTAGCATCTCCGTGGAGCCTCTCCCCATCTTTGGTTTCTCCTCCCTCTCCAAAAACTGTTCAGAAGGAGCTCAGTTTTTCCTAAAGAGTAAGAAACAAAAATGTCTTTATGTGGGAGTCTGCTTAAGAAATAACCAGCTCCTGTTTATAAAGGCCCCTTTCATTCTGTTTGCTGGTCTGTGCTTCCTGAGCAGCCGCGGGTGGGACAGCTCAATGGAGCCCAGTCACAGGCTGCAAGTGCTGATTTCCATCCAAGGCTGCGAGGGGGAGGAGAGGGGGAGGGGGAGGAAAGGGTGCTCGTGGCCCTGCAGACGCTCTCCCAGGTCACCCAGAGCCACCAGCTCTGCCTTTAAACAGACCCAAGCACATTTCCTGAGCAGGGCGGTCCTTTCTACCAAATAACTTTCTTTATGGTTTGCCATGTACAGGGTGGTTTTATCTTTCACAAAATGCCCTTACTTAAAAATAACAACTGAGCAGAGAAAATAATAGGCATTAAGTAGAAAATGGTTGGAACCTAAGGTTTCTTTCTGTGACAGGCCTGCAAAGTGGTACCCTGGTAAGCCAGCCTGCGGCGTTTCCTGTTGCAACCATCAGGGTGGTGCCCACGGAGAGGCGGAGCTATTCTGAGAGTTCCCTCTCGGTCTCTGGTCTTAGCTTAGAATTACATAGAAGTCATCACACAGTCCGCACCTTGAATCGGAGCTGTGGAGGTAAAGAGAGGGTCGGTTTAGTGATGCACAACTTTTTTTTGAAGCTGTGAAATCAAATGGTTAGTTTCAGTTTTCCCCATGCATATACAATACATATGTATACACATTTTCATTTTTCCATTCTGAATTGGTAAATATATATATTTTGTATACATATTTAAAATATATAAATATATTTTATATTTTATATAAATTTTATATAAATTTTATAATATAAATATGCAAATATTTAAAATATATTTATATATTATGTATATATGATTTAGATTTAAATGAAAAGAAATTTGTATGTGGGACTCTAAATGAATTTCATAGCATCTTTATAAATGGAGAATGCACCATGTACCAGGATTAATATGGTAAAAGTTTCACTCTTTCTTATTTTGAAAAATTTTACATTAAACATGGAATATAATGCAAAATGGATATGGATTTAAGACAAAAATGGGATGTAACCCTTGCTTGTGGAAGGAAAGGCTCAGATTCCCTAGGGGCACAGATTTCCTCTCCTCTCTCAGCCTCAGCAGATACCCTGAGACACTGGGCAGCAAAAATCAGAAAGATTCTCTGATCAAAGATAGTTAAATCCCCCACCCCTACCTTCATTCTGTAATTGTAAATTCAGTAGCCTTTTCAGGTCTCTCTTTTTAAAAGCATATGTCTCTTGATTTACGCTGTTGGTCCTTCACATCTTAGTTTTGCTAAGTTGAATTACTTTAAACAGCTGGCTTTCTGTTCTGATTAGCTTCACAGACCAAATCAGAAGCCGTGAGTTCCTAATGTACGGTCACTTAATAATTTTGTGGACTAGAGCAAATCAGTTCATTCACTTGTGCCCCAGTTTCCTAAATGAAAATAGGCATGATAGCACCTGCTTTGCCATCAGAGAACAGCTATGGAGTCCAAATGACATAATGTACATGGAAGACCTCTAGTAAATGATAAAGTAAATATGTCATCCCTCCGAATCATTTTAGTTGAGATTAGTGGCACATTATCATGCTTAATAATGCATTTTACTAATGTATCAGTCAGCAGATGAAGAAGAATGGTGTCGGGAGAGGTAATTTTGAAGTATTGCGTTGGCCAAAAAGTTCGTTCGGGGTTTTTCCTCTAACAGGAGAAAGCGGAACTAAGTTTTTGGCCCTCCCAGTAGACATCTAGGAAGATCAGACCGACAGCATTACTTCAGTGAAGGATTTCAGTATTTGAAAGTATCACAGGTCAGGGGAGAGAAGGAAGAAGAAAGAGGTGAGTAAATGTCAGAACAGAGTTCTGCTGTGTGGTTCAGCACAGGGAACTTGAGGTCAAAACAGCCCCTGATGACCCAAGTTGCTCTAAAGGAAAAAGTCCATAGATGACATTTATCTTCAGTTGTTAGGCAGCCCCCAAGACAAAGACTGTGGAGTTCTAAGCATAGTATTTCTCAAAGCGAGGATCTGCCCAAAGTGCCAATAGGTCAACACTGGTCCCACTTAGCTTTCAAAATAAGCAATGCTCTTGTCTGGTGCAGCCTGTGTCTCCTCCCTGGTGGTCATCCTCCTCATCACATACAGCGGTTTCTAAGCATGTACTATGTATGGGGCACTATTCCAGCACGGTGCATGCATGACTCATCTTATTTTAACCTCACAGCAACCCGAAGAACTAGATACTTTAATATTACCATTTTACAGTTGACAAAACTGAGGCCGAGTGTTTAAGAAACTTGACCAGTTCGTATAGGGCAGAAGGTCCCACCGAATGGCGGTAGTGTAACTATAGAACTGGATAGATTCTGTGTCTCCCTGTACTTCCTCCCAACCGATGGCATAGCCATTGCAGACCAAGTGCAGAAGACAGGAAGCTCTCGCAGTCTGCTCCTCTGAAAACCAGAGGACGTGCCCTTCTTGGGGACCTGGTGCTCAAGTTCTCTTCTTCAAGACTTGACATTGAAGCCTTAAATATACTTGGAGAGGTGAGGACAGAGTAGAGCCAGAAAGGGAAAGTCTCCAAGGAAGTGACCAGTTGTGCTTCTGTTTTCAAAGTTGAATAAGGATTTGAGAAGAACAGAGATTTAAGGAATGAAAATGTCCATTTTTTAAAAAGCGATCTGTTAGTATTTAGTGAGCTCTCAAATCTGTTCTTGGCACTGGCTTGTTTTGCTGTCTTCCAAATCTTCTGAAATCACTCGATTTGACATTATGTTTGCTTCTAACTCCCTGCTTCACCGAGACGCACTTAAGTTTATTTAGAGAAAAGTCATGAAGAGCAAAGCAAAATAGTGGATTTTAGATCTTAACTTTTAACAATGTCCCATCTCTTCCCTTCTAAACAAATCATAGAAATTACAGGCAAGAGTAGATCCTTAAGTTAGGAAAACAACAGAGGGTTTATATCTGTCTCTAGAGTGAGCTTTGGACTAATTTGGGGGAGGGGGTGCAGTGGGCAGAAATGTAGGCCAAAGTTTCATGTCCTAGCACATGACCGACCCAAAATGACCATTGACACAGGAGCATGGTGGCGCCAATGCTGCTCCCTGTCAGAGATTTCTAATTTTTTGAAAGATTACTTTTGTTATCCTTCACCAACTATTATTAAGTCAATAAAAAATAGACTAACATTTATAATAGTCTAGGTATTAAAGTCACCAAAAGACAGTAATCAGTTTGAGAAAACACTTGGATATAGGTGCCAGATGTTTCTATTTCTTTATTTGCAGGCTCATTCATTTCACTCATGGCCCAATCAATAACCCAATGTGTGGGCACCTTTCATAAGCTCTTCTCCAGTCAGAAAGAGGCAGCCAGTTGGGGCAGATAATGAGTGTCTGAATTGGGGCAGGCTGCCAAACGTACTTCAATGATTCCTTTTCTTGGGCTTTTAATGAAGAGAAGAGTCTTCCCTCCTGCCTGGGCTGTGCTGGCCTTCTCATTTTTTGTCCCCCCTGACTATTAGCGGTTCCATTTGGTAAGATAACTCTATCTGAGTGAATAGTCAGTCCAGCAACACGGGAAATAATTTTGTCTGGGATCAAATGTCTATTGCTTATCTGGAGCTGAGGTCATGTTGAATTATAATCACCACTCTTCTTTCCTCTGATCCCTTTTCCCAATTTAATAGCATTAAAATTCCTCATATTCAGATTTTCTTTTGTAAGTCAGGGTCTCTAGTTCAATCAAGACCCAGCTGCCGTGGGATGAATAACAGTGAACTGTATCAGGCCTCTGAAGTCAGGAGGGTCGGATTCTTTGTGTCATTGGCTCAAATTGCAATTCCACTGGTTCAGTTTGTCTTGATCATGTATGTGGCCAAGGATCAAATATCAATCCATGTCCAAAGCTGGAGAAGACTGTTGGCATCTTTCTTTTCTGCTTCTGTTGTCAGCTTCTGTCACATACTTAAATTAAGCTCCTTGCCTTTCTCACTGTCACTTGGACCGTTTCGTTCACCTTTAAGTATATGACTTGGACCAATTATATACTTCTGTACTGAGCATGCCCTCAAGTGCTTTGCATTTATTAGCTAGAGAAAGATTATTATTTTTTGGGCTTCAATGTTTCATTATTCAAGATTGAATCATAATGTTCCTTACACAGGTATTACAAAACAAGTTTATGTTAGTACTTATTTTGTTTCCAGGGGGACCCTTTATGTATCAGAGTCTCTTTTTTTGTTTCCAGCTTTATTGAGATACAATTAGCATGTAACACTGTATAAGTTCAAGATGTGTGGTACAATATATTTAGAAGTAATTACCACAATAATGTTAGTTAACATATCCATTGCCTCACATGCTTAGTTTTTTTGTGTGTATGTATGCACTAAGAACATGTAAGTTCTGCTCTCTTAGCAATTTTCAAGTATATAACACGGTACTGTTAACTATAGAACTATATTCACCATGTGTACATTAGATTCCCAGAACTTATTCATCTTGTAGCTGGACGTTTGTACCCTTTGACTGACATCTCCCCATATCCCTCACTCCCAACCCCTGGCAAACACCATCTTACTACTTAGAGAAATTCTTACTTAACACATCACTATATTTCATAGTAGTACTGTAAACTCTAATTTTTTTTCTTTTTCTCTCTGGAAAAGAAATGGGTTAGGTACCCTTCCTAGGTGCTTTCGTTATACCCTGGGCTTCCTCCTAGCTTAGCACACAAGACACCATGTTGAAACTACCTATTTATGGGTCTCTTTTACCTATAGCGTGGACTTCTTGTAAACTGGGGTTGCGTCTGGTTCTCTGTTCTACCCCTGGCTCCCAGTACTGCCTGACACGTTAAGTAGGCAAGCTCGAAATCTCTTGATTATACTGAGATTTGAAAGGAAAGTAGCACCAGAAGGTTGGCAAGATTTCTGTTTAGTTGCCCAGTTACGTTAAAGAAGGCCACCCAGATGTTGAGAAAGAATGATCTGTTACTTAAAGGAAATGTTTTTGAAACTACACCTTCCGGCGTTCTTAGCAAATAATGAACTGATCCCCTCGTGTAACTGGATTCATAAGGTTTTGTCATGACACCAAAACACTTCATGGAAATACCAAGTCTCCTCTGAAGTCCCTGCTGGGTGTTTGGCTTTTGCCAGCCTTTGAACCATCACAGTAAATGGTAGGAACTGAACCACAGTCTCATATAATTTATGTACTCTGTGTTCTTACCAGACCATAACTTTAGTCACTTTTACAGACTTTTATTTACAATAAGAAGCATTTTACAAGCAAGTGGGATTACTGATATTAGGGTTTTGGGGATCAAATCCCAGGGATTTCAAATGAATCTGTAATGCCAGAGTATTAATTAGACCTCTGTAAAATGAATTGGGCTCATTTGCCTAATCAGGGGTCACCTGAATGATGGCCCAGCAAGCAAACTGGCGTAGATACAGGGCTAGTTGTTGTTTCTTTTCCAGCCATTTGAAATAGCTGCTCTAATGGGGCTGTTGACCGCTTCTGTTCATCCCATTCCTGTCTACTCCCCAATGGTGGATGCAGCACACATCCGCAGGACCCATTTAACATTTGCTGAAGACGTGAAAAGGTGTGAGGACGCTGAGTCCAGAGTCACTCACTAAGCAGCCTTTCAGGACACACAGGCTTTCTGAAAATGAGTATCCATAAACCACAGAATTCTCTAGGAGCTCTGGCAGAATTTGTTTCTCCAAGCAAGACAAAAAGTAAAGAAAGAATACACAGGCATTAGTCATAAATATAAGCCTTGTGTGCTACCGCCCAAAGTAATTGAGTGTGGGTGAGGTTAATGAACATCCACATGTTGCAACTAAAAGTACGTCTACCTCTCTTTTCTCTCAGTTTTGGTGTGATTTTCATGGAAATATTCTTTTTTGTTGTTTTTGTATTTTGCGGTACGCGGGCCTCTCATTGTTGTGGCCTCTCCCGTTGTGGAGCACAGGCTCCGGACACACAGGCTCAGCGGCCGTGGCTCACGGGCCCAGCCACTCCGTGGAATGTGGGATCTTCCCAGACCGGGGCACAAACCCATGTCCTCTGCATCGGCAGGCGGACTCTCAACCACTGCGCCACCAGGGAAGCCCCATGGAAATATTCTTTAGGATGAGAGAAGACCAAACCCCTTGATCTTTCTTTGCTTGGTAGGGTGGAAAACACAAGGAGGAGGTGAGGCTTTTTTTTTTTTTTAACATCTTTATTGGAGTATAATTGCTTTACAATGGTGTGTTACTTTCTGCTTTATAACAAAGTGAATCAGTTATACATATACATATCTTCCCATATCTCTTCCCTCTTGCGTCTCCCTCCCTCCCACCCTCCCTATCCCACCCCTCTAGGTGGTCACAAAGCCCCGAGCTGATCTCCCTGTGCTATGCGGCTGCTTCCCACTAGCTATCTATTTTACGTTCGGTAGTGTATATATGTCCATGCCGCTCTCTCACTTTGTCCCAGCTTACCCTTCCCCCTCCCCGTATCCTCAAGTCCATTCGCTAGTAGGTCTGTGTCTTTATTCCCATCTCACCCCTAGGTTCTTCATGACCTTTTTTTTTTTTCTTAGATTCCATATATATGAGGCTGGTTTTGAGAGATGAGGCTGGCAGTAGTAATTGAAGTAGGTTGCTCTGATACCAGTTTGACAGATAAATGGAAGTTTTCATAGCAGATTTTCAGTGCCTCTGGAAAACTATTTGCTAGGATGATATTATCTGTTCTCTCCAGCCAGAAATGAATGTGTCATCCTAGTTTCCAACTCACCAGTAACGAAAGCATTTATCTCTAGAAATTCCAGAATATGTTTCTATACAGATGACTAATCACCACCCCCGTCTGTGAAGTGGCCCATTTATCTTAGCCTCAACCTGCATGACAGTGTAAATAACCCTCAGCCAAGACAATAATGCTCTACTGGGCATGCATTGCTCTTCTGACTCTTCTGTGCATACTTCCTTTGATGTATTTGGTTAGCACACTCTACAAATACGGTCTGAACACTTTCATTCCTCTGTGGCAGAATCAGCTTTCCTTTATTTCTGGACCACAAACGGCTTGATCAGCCCTGCTCTGTCTGTACCTTGGTGATAGGGGACACAGTAGCCATGAGCCTGACCCATCCATCACCACCATAAGCAAAATGTTCTGGACGTGAGCTCCATCCTTGGCCCTGCTTCATGGAAGAAACTAGTCATTTTCATAGGAAAGACCTAGTAAGAAAAAGGATTCTATTTTCTGAGGTTTTCTAGTGAAAGTACTAGTTCTCAGAGACGTAAGAATTGGCTTGTAGTCACCATCTGTGACCTTCGTCAGGTCACCTGATCTCTTTGTTTCTTCATCTGCAAATCTGGTTCTGGTTTGCCTCAGAGGTGTTTCCCCCAAACAGTGGAAAATACAGTATGAGTTCTTGAAGGTAAGCTTCCACTATTGTACTTATCATTCTATATTGATGTCCTAAAATTAAATGGAACAAATAAGCCTCAGGAATATCACCTAGAAGTTAGTATCAAATCCCCTAACCTTCAGGTAAGGGCAACATTTAGAGTGTCCATCAGGAAACGTGCTTTAAAGCTAACTTCCTGTAATTTTTTTTTTAAGTTCCAAAATACCAGAGCTCTCAAAGCCCATCTATAAATGATCAGTAAAAGCAAACCCCCTTCTGAGAAATGACTTTTTTGGACAAAGGTATTATAGGTGCCTCATTTATTCATTCATTCTACAAATAGTTATTTAAAGCCTGCTGTGAGCCAGGCACTGTTCTAGGCACCAGTGATTCAGCAGTGATCAAAACAGATGAATTCCCTATGCTCAAGGAGCTTATATTTTAGTAAGCAATACAAGCCATAGAAATAAATAAAGATAAAATATGTCAGATGGTGATAAGTGCTAAGAAAGAACGTAAAACTGGGTAAGGGGGATGAGAGGTATAAGAAGGAGGGGTGATTTTTCAGACAGGAAGGCCAGGGAAGGCCTCTGATAAGTTGGTATTTGAGCAGACACCTGAATAAAGTGAGGAAGTGAACTATAAGAAGAGCATTCCAGAGGGGTCAGGAGGTGCAAAGGCCCTGGGACAGGAGTAGGCTCGCCATGTTCAAGAAACAGCAAGGAGACACTGTAGCTGTATTAGAGTGAAAAGATGAAATCAGAGACATGCCCATGGAGCTTATTATTCAGCTCTTGTAGACCATGTAAAGGACTGAGCTTCTTTACTCTGAATGAGGTGGGAAGCCATTGGAGAGTTACAGGCAGAGGACTGACATCATTCTGACATACCTTTTATTAACAAACACTCTGGTCGCTACATGAAGAGAAGACTGAAAGGAGTAAGGGCAAAATCAGGGAAGACAGGATGATATTGAAATGTCCAAGCAGCAAATAAAGGTGGCTAAGCCAGTATGGCAGAAGTGGAAGGGAGGAGAGAGGGGTGATTCTGGATATATTTTGAAGGAACAGTTCAGGGATTTGCTGGTAGATTGGAGGTCAGATGTGAAACAAAGAAGCAACAAGAATGTCCTCGAAGATTTTAATCTGAGCAACCAGAAGAATGGAACTGCCATTGACTGCGTGAGGAACACTGTGGGAGGAGCAGGTCTCGGGGGAGAAAAATTAAGAATTTGGTTTGGGGGGCTTCCCTCATGGCGCAGTGGTTGAGAGTCCGGCTGCCGATGCAGGGGACACGGGTTCGTGCCCCGGTCCGGGAAGATCCCACATGCCGCGGAGCGGCTGGGCCCGTGAGCCATGGCCGCTGAGCCTGTGCGTCCGGAGCCTGTGCTCCGCAACGGGAGAGGCCACAACAGTGAGAGGCCCGCATACCGCAAAAAAACAAAACAAAACAAAACAAAAAAAGAATTTGGTTTGGGACATATCAAGTCTGAGATGCCCATTCAAGTAGAGAGATTGAGTAGGTAGTTGGATATATGAGTCTGTAGTTCAGGAGCAAAACTAGTAATTGAGATACAGATTTGAGAGGTGTCAGAAAAACAGTGATACTTACAGCCATGGGTCTGAATGAGATTAGTAGGGCAGGGTGGCGATGGCTATTGAATGTAAACATAGAAAGTGCAAACATACTGAGACCTGGGGATCGAGGAGATGAATAAAACCAAGAAGGGAGACTGAGATGGAACTGACAGTAAAGTAAAATAAGAATCAAGAAAGACAGAAAATGGGACTTGCCTGGCGGTCCAGTGGTTAAGACTTCGCCTTCCAATGCAGGGGATGCGGGTTCAATCTCTGATCTGGGAGCTAAGATCCCACATGCCTCGCAGCCAAGAAACCAAAAAGAAACATAAAACAGAAGCAATATGGTAATAAATTCCGAAAAGACTTTAAAATTTTTTAAAAAAGAAAGAAAATAACAAGTGTTGGCAAGGAGGTGGAGAAATTGAAACCCTTGTGCACTGCACTGGTGGTGGGAATGTAAAATAGTACATCTGCTATAGAAAACAGTATGGAGAAGCAGCCGCATAGCACAGGGAGATCATCTCGGGGCTTTGTGACCACCTAGAGGGGTGGGATAGGGAGTGTGGGAGGGAGGGAGATGCAAGAGGGAAGAGATATGGGGACATATGTATATGTATAACTGATTCACTTTGTTATAAAGCAGAAACTAACACACCATTGTAAAGCAATTCTACTCCAATAAAGATGTTTAAAACTAACTAAATAAATAAAAATTTAAAAATAAAGTATTGTCCCTTAAAAATTTTTTTAAAAAATAGGATTAACATATGATCGAGCAGTTCCACTTCTGGGCATATTGAAAGCAGGATCTTGAAGAGGTATTTGTACTTCCATGTTCGTAACGGCATTATTCACAATAGCCAAGAGGTGGAAGCAACCCCAGTGTTCATCAATGGATGAATGGATAAACAAAATGTGATATAAACATACAATGATATATTACTTAGCCTTAAAACAGGTAGAAATTCCACCACACGCTGCAATATAGATGAACCTTGAGGACATTATGCTAAATGAGATAAGCTGGTCACAAAAAGAAAAATACTGTATGATTTCACTTACATCGGGTGTCTAAAGTAGTCAAACTCATAGAAACAGAAAGTAAAATTGTGGTTGCCAGGGGGTAGTGGGCGGGGGAAATGCGTTGTTCAGTGGGCATAGAGTTGCAGTTTTGCAAGATGAAAAAGTTCTAGGGATCTGTTGTACAACAATGTGAATATAGTTAACACTGCTAAACTGTACACTTAAAGATGGTTACAATGGTAGATTTGTTATGTGCCCTTTACCACCATGCTGAATGAATCAATCAGGAAAGAAAGGGCAGCATCCCTGAAGTCAAATGAAGGTGTTTAGGAAAAGGAAGCAAAGCACTGCGTTAAACGCTGCTAGAAGGTTATAGTTGCTGAATAATGGCCCCCAAAGATATCAAGTCCTAATCCCTGGAATCTGCAAATATTACCTTATAAGGGTAAAGAGTCTTTGCAGATGTGATTAAGTTAAGGTTCTTGACATGAAGTCATCATCCTAGATTGTCCTGGTGGGTCCTAAATTCAATGATAAGTATCTTTACAAGACAGAGGCAGAGGGAGGTGACTCACAGAAGAGGAGGAGGAATTGCGACCACAGAGGCAGACATTGGGGTGATTTGGCCACAAGTCAAGGAATGCCAGCAGCCACCAGAAGCTGAAAGAGGCAAGAAATGGATTCTTTCCTGGAAAGTCCAGGGTAAATCATGGCCCCGATTTCCACTTAGTGGCACTGATTTTGAACTTCTAGCTTCCAGAACTGGGAGAGAGTAAATTTCTGCTGTTTTAAGCCATGAAGTTGGTAGTAATTTGTTACAGCAACCATAGCAAACTAATTTGTTACAGCAACCATAGCAAACTAAGACCAAGGTCAAGTAAGATGAGGACCGAGAAATGCCCATTGGACTCGGCAAGCTGGGAGCTGGACCTGCTGGTGACCAAGACAAATGTAGTTTCTATAGAGTGGTGGGGGAAAGGCTATTTGGAGTGAGCACAGGAAGGAACTGCAGGAAGAGAAATGGATGCAGCGAGGCCAGACAAGCTCTCCAGGCCATCTGTAAGGGAAAGCCGAGAAATGGGTTTCTTGCTGGGGAGGGCGTGCAGAGTCAAGGGACAGGTTTTGTTGTTGTTGTTTTTCTTAAGATGGGAGATATTTTAGCATGTTTGTATGCTGATGGGATTGTTCCAATAAAGAGGAGAGGAAAATTGGTGATGCAGGAGAAAATGAGAAAAAAAGGGCAAGGATCAAGTCCTTTAATAGATAAGAAAATATGGGATCCCAGGCTGAAGTGAAGGGACTCCTCACCAAGACAGAGGGAACAACAGGGCACAAGCAGTTCATCATCACAAGAGAAGAGAAGGCGGAGTTTATGAGCATAGAAGTGCACATGCACGTAGGTTGGTGGGATTGGTCATGGTAGAATATGGGCGTTCTCTTCTAGGGGCTGCTCACTTTTCAGTGATATAAGAAGTAAGGCCACCAGCTAAGAATGACGATGGAGAGAGAGAAGAGGTATTAGAGGCTCAAGGAGAAAGGAGAAGATGTGAGAAGAGTCAGTGGAAGTTGACTAAGGAAATGTGGAAGAAAAGCTGGACAGCACTAAGGACCCACTTGAAGTTAACATCTGTGAATTTGTGCTTATATGTTTACTCAACACTCTTAGCTGCTCAAGGGTAGATTGCGAGTTGGATTCAACCAGGGTTGGGGATTTTAGCAGCCGGTGTGATCGAGGGAGAAAGAGGCAGAGTTGCTGTTTGTTTAAAGAGAGTGGCCACATGATGGACTGTGGGAGACAAGCCAGGTGAGGTGGCACATGAGGACGTAAGGGTCTTGAGAGACAGTGAAAAGGCAGCAGACTCAATGGATTGGTGTCCTGAATTCTTAGAATCAGGGTGCAGTGGGAGTAATCTGGAAAGACAGGAAATGAACATGAGAGAATGGGAAGCTTGAAACCCTTCTCTCAACCAGCCGGTGTCCACTTGGTCACAGGGCTTTTCTTTATATTTATCTGCTTCCCTTGGACATTTAATTTTGGAATTTGGGCTGAAACTTAACTACATTGAGAGAGTCCCAGAGCTGTGGGATTTAATGATAGAGTGACAAGAGTGAAACTACATTATTATCTCTAGAGCAACAAGCAAAAAAACTAGAAAGGAATCAAGCATCCTCCACCCCAATCCTCTCATTTTACAGAAAAGGAAACTGAGGCCCAGAGGGGTGAAAGGACTTGTTTATGATTACTCAGCCAAGTTGAAACTCGAATCCAGACCTCCAGCCTCAGAACTGACAGCTCTCTTTAATAGCCTCCACTGATCCTCACATTTTCTTCATGAACGTCAGTTCAGTACCTTGGAGAGCTATGACTGACAGCTCATTAAGCATCCTGTGGCTCTGCTACCTCCATGCCCTTTTGTCTTTCCCTTCAGATTTTCATCAAAAGACACCACACATTTACTAAAACAAGATAGCTTCTAAAAAATTCCTTGGAAATCTACACAATTATCTCTTTCTCCTTCCACATAACATTAAACCTATTCTATTAAAATGTAGAGATATGCTTAGCAAATACTATTCACTCACTAATCAACGAACCCTTGTATCGCATTTGCTGGCTATTTACGTTCTTTGCAAAAATAGTACAAAAAATAACTAAGGTGGAAAAATCAAGCCCAGTTCCTGTAGTCTAAATAAATTAAAATGTCTCACTGCTGGGTAGTGATCACCATAGGGTATTGAAGGGTCAGGAGAGAGAGTAGGATATTATTTTTCTTTCATTGACCCCTCTCACATTCTCCTAATAGGGTTTCTCTAATGGTGACCACACATGGGAGGGTATGTGGGGTAGGTGGGGAATTTAGTAAGAAATCTGAACCTTAATAATGCTTCCAATTTAGGGGGTAACAAAACGTTAGAAATACTCAAGAAACAGTGAAAAGTGCATCTAACCAGGTATCTTAAACCCAGATTTAAGTCCTTGATTCTGACACTGGGTTATAGCTACCTTTTCTAAGGCAATTCATTTAATCACTCTAGCCCTTAAGTTTTGTTTTGTTTTTAACTGTGAAGTTAGGGTCTTGGTTTAGAGGGTTTCAAATGTCTCATATTTAGCTTGTCTTTAAGGGTTAGTGGCACAAATTTGCAGAGGAGCCATTTTCTAACTTGCTCATTCCTAGAAAAATCCTCAACCCTAATTCTGAAGAGGCCTTCCTTTTTATGAGCCCCCAGCACCTGCCAAAGCTGGACCAAACTTGTTAAATAAAACATAGGGCCGCTCGAGTTCCACATGTTTATAGATATTTTCTTAACATGTGTCACCAGTGATTAAAGTGTATTAATTCAGTGGTTATAAAACAGATTTCTGTTTTGGGTAGAGGGTTCTGCAAGGTAGCTTCTGGGTCCTGCTAAACTCTAAGATTTAATAGCGCCATGAACTCCACGGTATATTAAGTAAGGCCAGTTAAGTTCACAGCCTTTCCTTTCGCAGAACTGCTCTTAGTACCTGGGGACTGGTCTCACAAGTGTTCATTCTGAGGGCAGGCTAGAAAAGGAATAAAGTGAGTGGTCAAGGTAGTTAAATAGCTCCTAAAGATAGTATCTACCGTTGAAGTGGTTTCAGGACTATATATACACAATTGTCAAACCCTTTTATCAGCACATGAGAGAAGGGTGAATTTTAATGTGTATAAATTATACCTTGATAAATCTGACTTTAAAAAAAATAGTATCTATAAGATGACTGGTTCCCAAGTCAACATTTCAGACAGTTCCTTTCACCCTTTGGAGATGGCAAATAAATAGCTGTCCTGGGGAGAAGAGTCCCTTTCTTGATTCTACTCCCCACCAGCCCAGGGTATTTCTGAACCAGTGTGGGCAATAGCTGTCCTTACTTCACGACAAAGTAAAAGAAAACTTCTCCCTTTCTCTAATTTCTTACATTTTTCTTCTATTCACTCCATATAATCAAAGGGATATTGGTATGGAAATTTATTTTATGCACCTAGGGCAGTAGTTCTAAGAACAATATTGATTAAAAGAAGAAAAAGTGACTCTGTACTATGTATCAGAGCTGTGTGATATAAAATTTGACACTTGAGTAATGGGGAAACATTAAAATAACTTTATTTTCTTAAGAATGTGGGGGGCAGAGGGAAAGGATAAATCTTGCAGAATGGATAATGAGAAAACATCTCAGAAGGTCAGCATTTACGCAGGACCCAGCAAATGATTATGTATATTAGTTAATATTATCTTCCCAGCATGATATTACCCACCAAAAATAAACACTTCAAGTGGGAGAAAGGCACTTGAAAATTACTGTGAAGGTGAACTTGGTTGTCTTTCGGTGGTAGGATTATAGGAAATTTTTGTTTTCTGAATCTCTGTTTTTTTCAGCTTTCCAATAATGGCTATGTATTTCTTTTATAAGAAAAAAATACATTTAAAAAAGTGAATTGCTCCCTGCCGTCCCTGAAACTCAACCAATAAAAAGGAGATGAGTCCTCCTGGTTTATGTTCTCGGGACTGTGGGATTCTGTCTGAGATGAGTGGTCACAGATTGGTCAAGGGGCCAGTGCTACAAAGGAGTGCTCCGTATCAGACTGATGTTTACGCTTCCAAACTGCGTTTGTGTGTAACTTCGCACCGGGCAAAAGTTATTGATGATGTAGATGTTGCCCAAAACAACCAAAAAATGGTGAGAGGGAAGGATGCACACCGGTCTCAAGCTTCTATTTTGGCCCAAGAATGTGGGAATACTTGAAGATCAGATGAGATATAGCTAAGAGTCTGGGAAGCGCCCTTTCAGGGAACATGCTTTGTAAGCCCATTCGCTACCAAACGAAAGCCAGTGTAAGCAGTCTGTATCCAGGAGCATCTGTTTGGTGGGGCTGTGGTGAGGGGCATGGCTGATGCTGCGTGCCAGGTACTCATCCTCAGAAGCAGCAAACGTTTACTGAGGATCTAGGGGGTGCTGGGGGTGCTATGGAGGACTTTCATTCTTTTAACAGTTATTTCTTGAGCACCTACTATGAACACGACAGACGAGGTCTATGCTCTGAGCTTACATGTAGAGGAGGAGAGAGGCTGATCATCAATAAATTAATTCGATAATTCCAGATTATTTTAATACATTGAAGAAAATAAACAGGCTGATGTGCAGGAGAATGACAGGGGTTGGACAGGGGTCCTTTAGATAGTGTGATCAAGAGGAGACTTGGTGTTTGAATATAGGCCAGAAGGAGAAAGTAATAGCTATGGGTCGCACCACCCAGGGGCCTTGCAGCATTGCAAACAGGGGAGACAGCAAGTACAAGGGCCCCTTGATGAAACCTAGCTGAGTCTGTTTAACCAGTAAAGACAGACAGATTTAGAGCAATTTTGGAGCTAGAATAGCAGGTTTAATAAATATTTATGAGAACAATGGCTGGATAAAATAAAGATAATTAATAACACCAGTCAGCATGCTGTACTTTCTAAAGCCAGAGAAATGGCTTGCATTATTATTATTATTATTATTTATGGTACGCGGGCCTCTCACTGTTGTGGCCTCTCCCATTGTGGAGCACAGGCTCCGGACGCGCAAGCTCAGCGGCCATGGCTCACAGGCCCAGCCTCTCCGCGGCATGTGGGATCTTCCCGGACCGGGGCACGAACCCGTGTCCCCTGCATCGGCAGCCGGACTCTCAACCACTGCGTCACCAGGGAAGCCCTGGCTTGCATTATTATAGCACAGGCTAATTTATGGTACGCGGGCCTCTCACTGTTGTGGCCTCTCCCATTGTGGAGCACAGGCTCCGGACGCGCAAGCTCAGCGGCCATGGCTCACAGGCCCAGCCTCTCCGCGGCATGTGGGATCTTCCCGGACCGGGGCACGAACCCGTGTCCCCTGCATCGGCAGCCGGACTCTCAACCACTGCGTCACCAGGGAAGCCCTGGCTTGCATTATTATAGCACAGGCTCGTAGGCTGGTGTGGCCTTGAGGGGCTGAGGAGGGTGCTGTAGTCGCCGAGGAACATTCCTTGGCAGAAAAGAGGCTTGAGCTGGGCTATACAATATAGATGTGTGTGAGGGACGAGAGAGATGGCAAAACCATGGCTGCTGAGGGATGAGCTGTGTTTGGAGAACAGAGAACAGGCTGATTTGGCTGAAGATTAGGGCTGGTGATGTGGAGGAGCAGCAGGCAGGGGAGATTTTGATGGAAATTGTTGCTGTGTGTGCACAGACACCTGCTGGCTTTGCATACAGGAAATTAAATCATCCTGAGGCAGAGGCAGAAGCCTGTCGGCCTCAGATACTAGGCTTGCAAGTTTAATCCTGTGACCACAGAGAACCTTTCAAACACTGTATGTGGATGTGAGCCTTTCCTTCCAGAAGATCCCAATGAAACAAAGTGCCGTCCTAGAATTATTGATGTGGCCCACAGCGTGCTCACATCCGCCCAGTGGCCGGTTTCCTTAGAAACTTACTATGTGTAACAAGTGCACATGCTTCCGGGCCACACACACTAAACGTTCAATAAATCCTTGTTAACTAATTTTGTATCACAGTTGATTTTCAAAAAAATCAAATCTCTTTAAGGTTGTCAACACAAATTGGAAATTTCAAAATTGGAGGTAAAGATGGGTAAAGATTACCCATCCTCCCTCCTCCCCCAAAAAAGTTTCCCCCACTCTTTGGGTTGTTTATTGAGTTCTTGCTTATTATTAAGGTCTTGATTAATAGTCACAGTTAGTCATGATCATAGATTTTCCTCTTTGCCTTTCTTAGTCCCTGATTCCCTTTCCATGTTCCTTCCAGGTCGCAGTGCTTAGTAGTTGCTCAATAAATGGTGGTGGTCATTCTCTCTATTCATGCCTGCTCCTTGTATAGCACTCCAGAATTTACAAAACACTGTCACAAATGTTAGACACACATGTGCAGTCTGGGAGTTGTCATTCCCACTCGACAACTGAGCCACTGAGTCCCAGAACGATTAAATGATTTCCCCACTGTAAACAGCTGGGAGTATCAGTCCGGGCTAGAATCCAGGTCTTCTCCTAGTACCTGTTTTTCCACTTTTGTACTATCTCTCAGTTGCATCACTGGGAATATCCCCAGACAACACAGTGATTAAAAACTAACCTGAATGGAGGACGTCCGATTCTTACTGGGGGGACTGTATTGGGGAGCTCAGCCAAGGGACTTCTGGTGTTACCATTTTGTAAACCTAAGGAGCCATCTGAGCAGTGGCGAGCCAGCTTGGGCAGGTGAGTCTTCCTGGACTCCAGGGGCTGCCTAAGGCTTGAGATCCACCAAGGATTTAGGATTAAAGCTGTGGGGTTTTTTTAAAGAAATTAATGAACCGATAGGTAATTTCCTACAGAGAGGCAGAGGGCTGCTGCCTGTTAGATCTGCCTTGCCTCTTGTTGTGGAGTATTAGACATCAGTAGGTTCACAGAACCATTTCTGTGGAAACAGGCTCATTATTTTTCTTTTGTTGGAACCCTATTGATTCGTGGTCTGGGCTTCCATATTAAAAAAAAGAAAACCCAACATATGCCATATAAAATAATCATCTTGTTTCCTTGGAGTGAACAAAGCCCATCTAACATCTAAAAATGCCAGCTCCCATTTGTGGACACAAGCCATTTCCTTGTCCAAGGCTCAGATAAGAAGTAAAAGCTTACATGTCATTTCTTAAGCTGCAACATGGCCTATTCACTCCTGTGGCATTTTACAAAATCCGTGAAATCCATGACTTGGAGTCAACATTTTTCCAGGGTTATGTGTTTGTCAAGGTCTTTAAAAGTGGCTAACTGATGATCCTTCTTCCAAGAGGAAGCTGTATCTGTGGAGATGTGTTGTTTTGAAAACAACGGTTTGCTGGAAAGCGGAGAGCTGTCATTTCAATGAATGGTTTCTGGCAGCAAGTGAGACAGGGAGGCTTGTTGTGTCTTACTCTCCACCTACACAGCCTAGACGGCTCCCATGCTGATTTGAGGAAGTCAGACATCATCTTGTCTTTCTCCCATTTGGTAAGTGGCACCATCCCAGCAAACCACATGGAAATAGTACAGAATGGATTGATTGCTCCCTCGGTTCATTCTGTTCCCTCTTGGCCCCAGAGCACTTTTGGTTGGTACAGCTTCCACGTCAGCCCTCGTTCGCCTTAGCTCTCCCTGTAGCTACACAGACAGTGAAAATTGCTATTATGTTTGTGAAAATGGCCAACCTGTACCATAGTCTCCAGGTACAGAGTCTGCTGCCTCTAAAAACATGAATTGAGATGGGCTAAAGGAAAAAACCTTTCCCCGGGGACCTTGCTTTAGAAACAGCCTTCTTGCTCACATTCTGACTTAATCTAAGTCTCCTCCAACCGGGGATGTGGTGCTTAATTCTCTAGAATTGTTGTGAGGATTAAATAGGATAATTCTTTAAAGTGCTTGGCCCAGTTCCTGACACATGGCAATCCTTTGATTTATAAGCTAATTTCATTTTTAGTCTGAGTTCCTGGTCCTCTGCTGAAAAAACAGAGCTTTAAGCCTGGAAAATCGAGTTCTGGGAAATGGGAAACACTCAAAGATGTGGAGGGGAGATAGGAGGAGGGGAAAGTCACTTGGAAGGCTCCTGTTTGGTTTTGTTTACAAATTCGTCACCTTAGCCCGCATGGTGGTGGTGTCTGGCTGTCTGCATCCTCTGGGCCCCGTAAGCTCCCTGAGGCTCCCTGGGGAGGATACCTTCCCATGCCTCCTTCCCTGCTCCCCTCCCTCTTGCTATGCTCACCAGTGCCTCCTGGACTCCTGGATCATTCCACAGCCTCCATCCTATGCAAGCCCTTCCATTCCTAAGCCTATGTGCACATACCCTACCCTACACCCTGCCTATTCCCCCAACTTGCTCTCCATCTCTCCATTTTATTCCCATCTCTCCATTTTATTCTCCATCTCTAACCTCTACACTGCTCCTCAAAAATGAGCAAAGGCAAGTGAGGAAACCACGACATTGTGACACCCAAAAGAAACCTTTGTGACGTCTCCAGTTGTTGAAACACATGATTGGGAAAAAAGTGAGCGAACAAGATGAATTCCACCCCTGATGCCCTGGGCCTTGAAAGTATTGAGGGAAAAGCAACGAGCTTCACAAATAAATCCCTTATGGATTTTAAATGTCCCTAGTGGCTGGAGAACCAAAAGGAAACTCGCATTTGCTGAGGAGTAGAGATTGCACTGTGCTATTTTGGGATTTTCAAGTCAAAATGGCCAACTGGTATTAGAGGATAATGCCTGACAAAAATACAACCCTGAAAGCTAGCAGGCTATTTTACAATTCCTATTTGATTCACAGTGTAGCCACTGTTCATACACTTACTAGTGTTCTGACTCTGAAAGCCCTTCACAGGAAAGGATATTAAATGTCCTCCCTATATAGAATCTAATCCATTTGATGATCATGTACTTACTTGTTGCAGAATAAATTAGAGTGGGGATCAAAAAATGAATGGGAGAATGACCAAGCTCAAACTTGGGTTGTGTGTCTGAACAGTTAACAAAGACATTTTCCCAGGTGACTAATTGTAGAAACTCTGAAGAATTCTCAATTGGAATAGTTTGGAATTAGTCCTCTAATCTAAAAGCAACTGCTAACCAATCACCTGTGCTAGGGCTAACGGACAAATGAGAATAATAAAGATATCAAGTGACTGGGAAACTAAACCTCTAATTTGTTTTCTAGACCTAGAAATTGTTTGTTTTATTGCCAACGTAATCCTAACCTGGAAATATACAAAACAAATAAATCAAACCCCCTCAGCACCTACTGCAAATATCAAAATGTAGTTCAGAGAAACACACAGTTGTAATTAAAATGAAAGGCCATAGAGAAACCTGCCTGGATCCACACTTTAAAAACACCATTAAAGGATGAAAAGAATGGAATCCTCCACAATTAACCTACAGTCTCTAAGGCAAAGATCCCTCAATCAAAACATTTCTTTATCTTTGTGCCACAGAAATAAGGGGTTGTGTATTGATCCCCAACACTAAATGACAAGAAAATGTATGGTTTCTTAACAGAAAAGTTCCTCCTGAAAGAAATTAAAATACCGGATGTATTTTTAGAAAAAGAAAACCCATCTGATGGTTATAACAGGCCTGTCCCTCATTTTGGGGGATGGGGAACAAGTCTTATCAGTTGAAAATAATAAAATGTCTTCTGTTATTATTCACGGGCTGGAATTGGTGGGATAATTAGGACATTCTTCCATCAATCTCTAACACAAAAGCTCTGTGATTATTCTAGGGGTTTCTGTTGTTTGTAATTTTTTTTTCCTCACTGGCAGATATAACTCAGCATAATCTCATTCCACCAGTGCATTGCAAGAAAGAGACTATGCTCTTTTTTTAAATGAACATGGACTAAGCATCCATAAAGCATAATAACGCTAATGAGAATTATGAGCACTTACACTTATTCATCACTGGGAAGGTAATAGGGATCATAAGACATAAGTATAAAAGCCCAGTGTGTTGAACCTTTTCTTATGGAGTACTTTCTTTGAGCAGATTTTTCATTCATGGTTCTATGGCTATTTTTTCGGTGTCCTTTCTCACTGAGGGTACTGTGGACCTTTTGAACAGCATGATTCATTGTTGCCTGGCATTCTGCAGGGCATTCGAGTTCCTGCCTCTGCTCGCTAAATGTCAGTAGCCCCCTAGTTATTGTCATAACTCAGTCCACCCCCGTACATTTCCAAATGGCTCCTATTGGGTGATATCTCCCCTGGCTGAGAACTACTGCCGGTGGTTCTAGTGTGGGGCTTGGAGAATAAATTGAACCCCATTTGGAATTTCCAGAGAGTAGACTTTAGAATTTTAAAATGAGATATTGGCTGTAGGATTCTGAAAGAATTAATCTGCAGCATTATACCTCCTGATTCAAATTCAGAGATGTATAACCACTCATAGTCTGTGCCATAACTTGGTTGTCAGTTTGGGCCACTGCAAAGGTAAACTCCAGTGCATCACAAAGCAGGCTAAAGACTAGGCTGATGGGGTGAGGGGGAGTGGTGTCCATAAATTAATCACCCTTTCTTATTAACTAAAAGGGGTTTTTTTTGTTTGTTTATTTTTAAGAGGGTTGTATCTGTATATGTGTATATTTTAAAGCTTTGTCTACATGATCTTTTCAGAGAATTTTACTTTTTCTTTTAGCTATTTCAGTTGTCAGTATATTTAAACCATTTCCTTCCCTCTTAGAAAAATAATTTCAGCCCAATTTGGGTTACATGTAAAATGAAACAGAAACATTAGCAAAGAGTATCTGTGCTTGCCTGTTGAAACAGCCTGTGCATCTAACAGGATTCTGTCAACACTTTATCTTGGCCCCATTATGTTCACAAGGTACAGTGCCCTCTCCTCAACAGCACTTCTTACTGCATGCAATTACTCTCAACTCAGGCAACTCAGGTAGGGGCGGAAGGCAAAAGGTTTCCTCTTCCCCATTAAGAATCAGTGGTCTAGCATTTCTATACACTAATGATAAACAAGCTGGAAAGGAAATTAAGAACACAATTCCATTTCCGATATCATGAAAAAGAATAAAATACTTAGGAATTAACTAAGGAGGTAAAAGAATTGTACAATAAAAACTCCAAAACATTGCTGAAAGAAATTTAAGAAGACATAAATAAACAGAAAGACATCCCATGTTCATAGATTGGAAGAATTAATATTGTTAAAATATCAGTATTACTCAAAGCAATCTACAGATTCAATGTAATCTGTATTAAAATTCCAGCAATAATTTTTGCAGAAATAGAAAAATCCATCCTAAAATTTGTGTAGAAGGTCAAGGGCCCTGAATAGCCAAAAAGAATCTTGAAAAAGAACAAGTTGGAGGACTCACACTTCATAATTTCAAAACCCACTACAAAGCTACCGTAATAAAAAATTATGATACAGGCATAAAGATAGACATAGACCAATGGAATAGAGTAGAGAGCCCAGAAATAAACCCTCGCATATATAGTCAAATGATTTTCAACAACAGTGATGAGACCATTCAATAGAGAATGAACAATCTTTTCAACAACTGGTGCTGGGAAAACTAGATATCCACATGCAATAATAATAATAATAAAAATAGAGTTGGACCCTTACCTCACACCATACACAAAAATTAACTCAAAATGGATCAAAGACATAAACATAAGAGCTAAAACTATAAAACTCTTAGAAGAAAATGTAACGGAGGAAAACATTTTGCTATAATTACCTGCATTTCTAACAAAGATAACCACAATAAGACTAACTTGTTCACAAATTAAGTCTAATTTCAATAAACTTGGCCTGATTATTTAGTGATTAACCATAGAGACTCTTTCAAAGTTTGCTTTGCTGGAACTTTTTATAAGAAATCTCAGATTAAACTCTTAAAAGCCTCTCTAGGCTAGGAAGCGAAGCAGAGAATTTGCTGTCAGACTTTGCTTGCAGTAACTATAGATTTGGATGCATTTTTCTCTTTTTGAAATCAGCAAAATATCCTAAGGCTCCCAGACCTGCCAGGAGGTGACGTTCCTTACTCACCTGGTAAGGCTGCCAGGAACCCTGTAAACAGGGTTGGCTGATTTTTCCAAGGCGTTTTATTGGCTCCATAAAGTCAGCTTTAGTTCCTTAAAGCTTTCTGGTCATATTTGAGTCTATGTTTGTCTCTCTCAAATACAACATTCCAGTCAAAGCCTTGGACCAATGTTTCCAATTGTGTCCTGTTACAAGGAAAACAGATTCTTATTGAACTTATGCAAATAATTATATTGCCATGAAAATAAGAATACTCATTGAGAGTTTCTTAATTCCTGAGGGACAAAGTAGGGAGAAAAAGTAAATGTTTCATCTTTGTCCACAGAGGTATAATTTACCAAATTGCTCTAAGTCACGGGTAGCTTAAGAGAAAAGGGAAATTTTTTTCCTGAAATCTGGAAAAACAAAACATTAAAGAACCAGCAGTGTTTCAAATGAAAAGTCATAAAAATTATAATCATCCTCTTCAGTTCATTCAGTTCCATGTATAATAATGAATTCTTGTCGATCTTGGTCTTTTGTTAGCAGTTTTGTGAATCCAGTTTTCCTTAGAGTTCTATAAATCCTTACCCAGTTCAGTGGTATGATCTAAAAGTTATCAGAAGTCTGTATTCCACAGTACTTCTCAGAGTCCTTTCCATGAATTTCTCCGAAGATGAAACACATTTGCAAAAGTCATCAAAGTAAAACAATAAGTATAAATGACAAAAGACTTTAAAATGTCCAGGGTTAAAGATCTAATGAAAGCTCATTACCATGCTATTAACAAGGAAATTTAGTTATTTCTGTGACATACATTCTAAGATAATAACTAGTAATAACATTATACCTGGACATATCAGATTTCTAGGAATTTCATATAATTTCTGGAACACTTATATACCTATACAAGTATAACATAAAGCAGGCCTGTATTAACTTATAATTTGACAATGCTTCCCATGCAATTTAACATATCAAATAAGCCTAATTAGTTAAACATCTCCTTTTTTTTTTTATAAGCAGAGAGAACAAACCTTTTGAGATGTTCCAGGGAACCTCTGGAAAATCCCAAGTTACTTCCAGATCAAAAGACTTCATTTAGAATTTGATTTGGGGAAGTTTGTCAAAAATATCAAAGGGTTTGGACACTTGACTAAATAAGATCACAGATAATTATGAAACAATAATTATTTAATTAAAATGATAAAAGATTTTAAAGGCAAATACAGAAGGTTACATAGTTTTAAGCAGAATTTAGCTCTTATTATTAAGGCTCACTTAGGTTATCAAAGACCTGATAAAGACAACATGAAGCACAGAAAATTATTTTAGTAAAACATAAAATCTTTGCTTCCTAGGCAGATTACTTACAAGTAAAGAAAAACCTTTCACAATCTCTTATCAGGAGCAGACCAAGAGTTCAATAAAACTTGCTCCTTTAAGCAGAAAATTAAACTTTAGTTTTACATAAGCACACTGTTGATATTAAAGCTTATTTTTAAACCCTTATATTAACAATTAATTCATTTTAGCCAACTCCATTACCCAAGGTAAAATTCTCTCTTTCTCTCTCACTTCCCAACTTTCTATTTTCATTTTGCTTGTCCTTTGTTTCTCTTTTTCCCATTGTGAAATAACAAGCCTTACTTTAAGATAAAGTTATCTTCATTTCCCTTAAGAAAAATGCATCTTCATACCTCATACCTTTTTTTTTTAACATATTTATTGGAGTATAATTGCTTTACAATGGCGTGTTAGTTTCTGCTTTATAGCAAAGTGAATCAGTTATACATATACATATGTTCCCATATCTCTTACACTAGCGTATAAGAAAGACAGAGATTTCCGTGCATTAATTTTGTATCCTGCAGCTTTACCGGATTCATTAATTACCTCTAGTAGTTTTCTGGTAGCATCTTTAGGATTCTCTATGTAGAGTATCATGTCATCTGCAAACAGTGACAGCTTTACTTCTTCTTTTATGATTTGGATTCCTTTTATTTCCTTTTCTTCTCTGATTGCTGTGGCTAAAACTTCCAAAACTATGTTGAATAAGAGTGGTGAGAGTGGGCAACCTTGTCTTGTTCCTGATCTTAGTGGACACGGTTTCAGATTTTCACCATTGAGGACAATGTTGGCTGTGGATTTGTCATATATGGCCTTTATTATGTTGAGGAAAGTTCCCTCTATGCCTACTTTCTGGAGGGTTTTAACACGGCTCAGAATAAAAGGGAGAAAAAAGAGAAAGAGGATAAAATAAAATAAAGTTATTAAAATAAAAAAAAATTATTAAGAAGAAAATTTTAAAAAGTGAAAACAAACAAAAAACAGACGGACAGAACCCTAGGACAAATGGTGACAGCAAATCTATACAGACAAAATCTCACACAGAAGCATACACATACACACTCACAAAAAGAGGAAAAGGGGAAAAAATCATCTATCTTGCTCCCAAAGTCCACCTCCTCAATTTGGGATGATTCGTTGTCTATTCAGGTATTCCACAGATGCAGGGTACATCAAATTGATTGTGAAGATTTAATCTGCTGCTCCTGAGGCTGCTGGGAGACTTTTCCCTTTCTCTGCTTTGTTCGCAGGGCTCCCGGGGTTCAGCTTTGGATTTGACCCCGCCTCTGCGTGTAGGTCGCCTGAGGGCGTCTGTTCTTTGCTCAGACAGGACAGGGTTAAAGGAACTGCTGATTCGGGGGCTCTGGCTCACTCAGGCCAGGGGGAGGGAAGGGTACGGATGAGGGGCGAGCCTGCGGCGGCAGAGGCCAGCGGGATGTTGCACCAGCCTGAGGCACGCTGTGCGTTCTCCCGGGGAAGTTTTCCCTGGATCCCAGGACCCTGGCAGTGGTGGGCTGTGCAGACTCCCAGGAGGGGCGGTGGGGATAGTGACCTGTGCTCGCACACAGGCTTCTTGGTGGTGGCAGCAGCAGCCTTAGCATCTCATGCCCATCTCTGGGGTCCGCGCTGATAGCTGTGGGTCGCGCCATCTCTGGAGCTCCTTTAAGCAGCACTCTTAATCCCCTCTCCTCGCGCACCAGGAAACAAAGAGGCAAGAAAAAGTCTTTTGCCTTTTCGGCAGGTCCAGACGTTTTCCCGGACTCCCTTCTGGCTAGCCGTGGTGCACTAGCCCCCTTCAGGCTGTGTTCACGCCACCAGCCCCAGTCCTCTCCCTGGGATCCGAGCAAAGCCTGAGCCTCAGCTCCCAGCCCCTCCCGCCCTGGCGGGTGAGCAGACAAGCCTCTTGGGCTGGTGAGTGTTGGTCGGCACCGACCCTCTGTGCGGGAATCTCTCCGCTTTGCCCTCCGCCCCCGGGTGGCTGTGCTCTCCTCCGTGGTGCCGAAGCGTCCCCACTCCGCCACCCGCAGTCTCCGCCCTCAAAGGGGCTTCCTAGTTTGTGGAAACCTTTCCTCCTTCGCAGCTCCCTCGCACTGGTGCAGGGCCCATCCCTATTCTTTTGTCTCTGTTTATTCTTTTTTCTTTTGCCCTACCCAGGTACGTGGGGAGTTTTTGCCTTTTGGGAGGTCTGAGGTCTTCTGCCAGCGTTCAGTGGGTGTTCTATAGGAGTTGTTCCACATGTAGATGCATTTCTGATGTATCTGTGGGGAGGAAGGTGATCTCCGCATCCTACTCTTCTGCCATCTTCTCCTGAATCCCCATCATACCTTTTTTAACCCTAAACACAACCTACTTTTCTTACACAGAAATGTTTTTCTTATTATTTTTAGTAGTTCCAATTGCGTTTATTAATTAGAATTTTTAATTTGTAGAAACCTTAATTTCTAGTAAAAACCAAGAAGTAAGCAGTTGTGAATTGTACATTATACCAGCATTCTTGGATTGGCAGATTTATGAATACATTTTATAATTTCTAAAAGCATATGTTTCTTTGTATTGTAGCCTTTCAATGTGGTACATAATATTTACTAATAGACCCAAATATCTTTAGTTTCTCTGTAATCAGAAACCAAAAGTGGATAAACACATGTTCAATAATTAATGTCTCTGTGTCTTATTTGGAAATTATCTAGATATTCCATAAATTTCTATCATTTAATTTAACTTAGCAAAACTCTAAGGGTATAAGTTACCAAAGGGAGTTGGGAAACTATTTAAGTATATATCATAAAACATAATTATTATTGAAAAGTTCACTTAAAAATTTTTAGCCCACTTACATTTATTTAATTCACTTGTTCCCAACAGTCATATCTAGATCACTCATGAAAATTTCCTAAGACTTCAAAGTGGCCAGCCATCATTTTAAGTTATTTTTCTTGTTTACAAATTTTGCAATAGAGATAACATGAGCTTTCTTGACTAGTAAACCCAGGTAGAATAAAAGTTGCATGTCTGCATTATATTTAATGCTGATAACTCTGAAGACATGTCTATTTTAACGAACTTAAACTAGCATTTATTTAGCAAAGGGTATCCCACATCACATGAACTTGAAAAACATTTGAGTTAGTTTCTATGTTTCTGAGTTTTAGGAATGCTTAATTCATAAGAGCTTAAGTTTAAGCCAGTTAAATAGAGCTCATTTACAAAATTATTTTGGCAATACCATACAGAGGTAGAAAAATATCACATATACATAACATAGATTTATAGACATATGTAAACATACAGACAGACCCAGAGACTTTATAGCTTTTGTTCTAAAACTTTAGCCATGAATCAGGTACAATAAAATAACACTCACTAGCTTATAAATAACAGTTGAATTCAAATTATATCTCTGTAGGACAGAACAAGTTAAGCTTATTCTCTTAAATGGCTAAAGCTTTTTACTAATGTTTGTGCAGGAGACTTTTAAGATTTGTGTTTGTCCTTGACAAGTAATCTTACGAATGCTGTGGACTAGATTTAGGCAAGTGAGTTTATAGTAGTTTGTATTTTTAAAAGCCTCCCCCCTCCTTTTTTTATCTTGTGTCTCAGGCAATTGTGAGCAGTGTTCTATTTACCTCTTGAGCTGTTTGCTTTATAAATACATGATAAGATTTACATCTTCAACGGACAGGGAAAGAATGTAGGAGTTTGGGAGTATATCTATTATCAAAAGTCTAAGGTAATTACTATTTAATTTTTTCCTTCTTTTTCTTAAGTCAGGACAATTGTACTTCCAGTGTCTTGATTTTTTAATTATATCTGCAAATACCTGAAGGCAAATGGGAAAAGGTCTGAGTGGACTTTGAGCTGCTCTCAGAGCTATGCTTTTGTTTTTCTGAAGATTCAAGTTGCAAATCAAGTATTGTTGATTATAGTTCCTTTTTTTCTCCTGCAATCTGTCTTCAAAGAATTGGGTAGCTGCTTCCATCATAATGCTTAGAGGTTGACTAGTTCACCCAGGCACACTATTTTGAATTTGCCTTTTTAAATTTAGGAGAAAATTTCATATTAAGGAAGAAATTATAAGATTTCTGTATTCTGCAGCTTCAGGGCTTAATGCAGTATGCCTTTGAAAAGTCTGTACAAAGCATTTTATAAAGGCCTTTGGATGTTCTCCTTTTTCTGAGTGTACAATTTAACCTTAGACCAATTCACCTTGGGCGGGAAAGCCTCTACCTTTGCATATCATATATAATATTTAATATATAATATAATGTAATATTTGCTAAACATCAGCCTCCAGCTGGTCCATTTCCTGACCATTTTATAGGAGGGCCTGGGAGAAATTCTGGTCATCTGTTTCCTCTGGGAGAAGGGCTGTAAATGGCCAATACCCTTTTAAATACATCTTTAAATTTGGTAGGATCTTCTGAAAGTGGAGGTAAAGGGCTTTGTCATTTAAAAGGTCTGTTGCTTTCCAGGGGATATGAATTCTTTGTGGTGTTGGGTGGAGGGGTCCAGGGTACATCTACAAAGGACGTTGTATAGAAAGACCTGAAGCTGGCAGAGCCTGATTATGGAGCCCTGGAAAGTAGGAGGAGTTGTAAGGAATAGCAAAGAAAGCCTTACTCTCCATCCTGGATACGTCTGTTAAATTTACTTCCTGGCTTTCGGCATTTGCATGAGTAACCTGTATACTTGAGGCCTAGAGCTCAGAGTGCTCTCTATAAATCTTTTAGGGAATGGGAAGTTAAAACAGGCAGCTGGGTGTTTAAGGGGAAGGTGGAGGAGTTTGGGGAGCTAAGGGAATTTACTGAGGAGATGGGGCCAGATTTTTTTAAGGGGGAATTTATGTTGGATGTGGTCTTTAATTTTTTTTATAAGTCAAATGTCTGTTCTTTCATCTTGTTAAGAGGGTCTCTAAGGCTAGACATTATATTCCTTTGTGTTCTCTTTTTTTTTTTTTTTTTTTTTTTTTTTAGTACAAGCTCATAGGCCTACCCACTCCGCGGCATGTGGTATCTTCCCGGACCGGGGCACAAACCCGTGTCCCCTGCATCGGCAGGCGGACTCTCAACCACTATGCCACCAGGGAAGCCCTTGTGTTCTCTTTTTAATTTGGTCTTTCCATAGGTACCAGTAAGACAGTCGTTTAGAAATAGAGCGCTCTTAAAAAATCTCTTTCTTTCAAATATTGCCAGTTCAAAGGATTCTTTGGCCACTGATGAGGAGGACCTTACATTAATCTCAATAGAGACTCAAACCAGTAAGTCTTTTTACTGTTTAACCATGGATGCAAGAGGCATCACAAAGGACAGTACAAAAGACATAGTCCTCAGAAGATCCAGAAACTTCATTCCAGATTTAACCTAAGAAAGCAAAGACCGTTGTTGTCATAGGTAGTAAGAACGGTATAGTGCAAATAGTGTGTCTGGTCTCTCACAAGAGCATGAGGCCACTCTAGTCACAGACCTACTAATCTATGACACCAGGCAGGCATTAATAGAATGAGACTTTTCCAGCACTAGCAAGACAACGAAGGCTGAGATGACAAAGGCCCCTTATGACAAACTTCCCTGAAAGCTGGCACAGTTGGACAAAGAGAACATTGCTTGTGACTTCATGTCTTGGAATCCAGTCTATTCAACTGGCCACCAAGTGCAAGCTATTACTTGCATTCTCCGGCTAGCAGAAACCAGAGAATATTCTTACTGGTTTCTCACTGCTCATAGAGTTATGCTTTCAGGACATAGAACAAGATGAAAGGAAAACTTCACCCAGTTTTTACATTAGAGGACCCAGAGCAAAGTTTGTCTAAATAGCTCCCAGTCTCTTGAGAACCGTGAACTCACCGGTGTGTGAAACCAGATCAGACAACAGGCTTCTAGAACCTATGCCTGTGTTCTGCCCTATGGTTTTTCTCCTTATGAGAAATGACACAAAAGGCAGAGAAAAAGGAAAACAATAACCATCTCTGGGAGAAAAAGAATAAATAGATAACAAGAGTACTCACAACATATCTTTACAAGTCACCATATCCAAGGAACTAATTCATAAACATATTTTCTCCTACTAATCTGAATTTAGAAAAAGAAAAGGATTCTTACCATTCTCACTTCTATGAGACCTTGCAGGCAGAGACCTGGGAGACTGATTTGGTACGAATTCTTTCCTTCTGCCAGCACCCACCAGAGCTCCCAGGGTCTCTCAGCTGCCACAGCCCGAGAGTGAACAGTGTACAGGCAGGGCAGAGCCCTACTTTTGGCACCAAAACTGGAGAGGAGGAAAACTTTCCCCTTCCTCCATTCTTGATTCTTTGGCTTGTCTAATAATTAAATTGACATAAGATTAACAGGAGAGGGCTTCCCTGGTGGCGCAGTGGTTGAGAGTCCGCCTGCCGATTCAGGGGACACGGGTTCGTGTCCCGGTCCAGGAAGATCCCACATGCCGCAGAGCGGCTGAGCCCGTGAGCCGTGGAGGCTGAGCCTGCGCGTCCGGAGCCTGTGCTCCGCAACGGGAGAGGCCACGACAGTGAGAGGCCCGCGTACCGCAAAAAAAAAAAAAAAAAGATTAATAGGAGAAAAACAAATTTAATTTTGTACATATACATGAGCCCATAAAGAAATGAGACTCAAAGAAGTGACCAAAGCAGGCAGCTTTTATACCTTTTAGACAGGGAAACAATACGTTTGTGAAGAATCAACAAGATGAATGGACCTGGGCTTGGGATAGCAAATTACTGAAGAAGTAACAAGGTTTGTCGATACAGCCTTCTGGGCTCTGAATTTCCTGTCTCTGGCAATAAGGATGCCTTCTACCTTCCTGGTAGAGGGAGGGTGCCTTCACACAGGAGATTATTTCCTGCTTTCAGGGGGACAAATAGAGTGAGGGTATTCTTCTTGCACTGGCTATTTTCTTAACTAACTTCAATTCAAAATAACCAGTATGCCATAGTGACATATCTTAGAGTGGCATATTCTTTTCTCCTTCAAAATAATGGAGCATAACATTCACAACTTTAGTTTTGGCAGTGATTTCCCGGCTCTAACACCAAAGGCATAGGCAACCAAAGGAAAAAATAGAAAAATTTGACTTCATGAAAATTAAAAACTTTTATGCATCAAAGTACACTATCAACAGAGTGACAAGGCAATCCATGGAATGAGAGAAAATATTTGCAAACCATATATCTGATTAGAGATTGGTATCCAGAATATATAGAAAATTCCTAAAACTCAACAAAAACAAACCTGATTTTAAAAGGCTTGAATAGACGTTTCTCCAAAAAAAGATATCCAAATGGCCAATGAACACATGAAAAGTCGTATCACTACTCATTTGGGAAATGCAAATTGAACTATAATGAGGTACCCCCTCACACCCATTAGGATGGCTACTATTTTAAAAAAAGAAAAAAAAAAAGAATGTGTTTATGAGGATGAAGAGAAACTGGAACCTTGTGCACTTTTAGTGATAATGTAAAATGGTACAGCTGCTACGGAAAACAGTATTGCTGTCCCTCAAAAAATTAAAAATAGACTTACCCTATATGATCCAACAACTCCATTTCTGGGTATATACTCAAAAGAACTGAAAGCAGAGTCTTGAAGAGATATGTGTACTCCCATATTCACAGCAGCATTACTCACAGTAGCTAGAACGTGAAAGCATCCCAAGTGTCCATCAACAGATGAATTGATAAAATATGGTGTATACATAGAATGTAATATTATTCAGCCTTAAAAAGGAAGGAAATTCTGACACATGCTACAACATGAATGAACCTTGAGGACATTATGCTAAGTGAAACAGGACAGTCATGTAAAGACAAACACTGTATGATTCCACTTCTGTGAGGTACCTAGAGTAATCAAAATCATAGAGACGGAAAGTAGAATGGTGGTTTCCCAGGCTGGGGGAGAAAGGAATGGGTGTTATTGTTTAATGGGTACAGAGTTTCAGATTTGTAAGATGAAAAGAGGTGTGTGTGTGTGTGTGTGTGTGTGTGTGAGTGTGTGTGATGCATTGTCCAAATGCTTCAAGCTTAGAAGATAAGCTAACTTTTTCTTATTTACCATAGTCACTTTTTAGGAAAATACATACTTCAGTAGGGCTCCAGGACCCAATCCCAGTGTGTGGAGGGGGGCAGTTCCCTTCACACCAATAAACAATCCTCTGACACCAGTTGAATGTCCTACAGTTTAACTTAATTCTTTAATTCTGACACTGCCTACCCAGGGATAGCATCAGGTTCCACAGGTTAAGGGTTTATCTTACAAGACTGCCTTCTCCTCCCCCTACCCACGAACACAATTCAGGCCCCCCATTGCAAGCCCAGGTTGTTACCTGTACTTCTGACTGACTGGCTATAAATCAGAGATTCCCATGACCTCTTCCTTGGTTTTGATTAATTTACTATTACAGAACTCAGAGAAACATTTTACATACTAGGTTACCAGTTTATTATAAAGGAATGTAACTCAGGAACAACCAGATGGAAGAGATGCAAAGGGCAAGGTATGGATCAAGGGTTCAGAGCTCCCATACCCTCTCTGGGTGGGCCACTCTTCCAGCATCTCCACGTGTTCACCAACCTGGAAGCTCTCCAAACCGTGTCCTTTTGGGTTTTTATGGAGCCTTCTTTACATAGTTGTGATTAATTAGATTTAATGGCCACTGGCAACTGATTCAACCTTCAGCCCTTTTTTCCTTCCAGGAGGTTGGGGTTGGGGGTGAGTTCTGAAAGTTTCAACCCTCTAATCACATGGTTGGTTCTCGTGGCAAACAGCTCCCCCATCCTCAGGTTGCCTAAGGGCTTTCCAAAAGTCACCTCATTAACAAAAGACCTTTATTGGTCTTACCACGGGAGATTCCAAGGGTTTTAGGAGCTCTGTGCCAAGAATAGGTCAAAGACCAAATATATATTTCTTATAAATCTCAATATCACATACTTCTTTGGAACACTGGTCTAGGACTGTACAGTTCTTTCAGTTTTCAGGAGGGGGATTTCTTCATTGCTTTTACAGGAAAGCAGCCGGATGTGAAAAAGAGGAAAATGCACTAAGTGATTCTGAAAGTGGCCCTAGATTTTGTTGGGTCATATGGTGAAAGAAAAACATACAGGATCTTCCTAAAGTTAGAAGCACAAACCAAAGCCTTTGTCTACGTTTTTTTCTTAAGTCCATTTAGGTTTTATTTGTTCTCTCCCCAGCATTTCTAATCTTACATCCTGCCCCATCCCTCTTCTTTACCACCTCAGCATCCCACCTTTCCACTTTCCTTCTCTACCTGCACAGAAGTCTCCTTCCATCGTAGGTAGAATAAAGGCCCCCAAAGATGTCCATGTCCCCATACCTGGAACCTGCAGAGTGTTATATTACATGGCAAAGGGAATTAAGGTTGCTAATCAGTTGACCTAAAGATACAGAGATTATCCTGTATTATCAGAGTGGACCCAGTGTGGTTACAATGGTTCCTAATAGTGGCAGAAGGAGGCAGAGGAGAGTCAGAGAGAGAGGTGACTACCGAAGAGGTTAGAGTGATGTAGTGTGAGAAGGAGTCAACTCACCTTTGTTGGTTTTGAAGATGAAGAAAAAAGCCAAGAGCCCAGGAATGCCGGCAACCTTTAGAAGCTATGGGAGGAAAGGAGACGTTTTCCTTTAGACCTCCAGAAGGAATGAAGCCCTGCCAATATCTTGACTTTAGCCCAGTGGGATCTCTTTCAGACTTCTAACCTGCAGAACTTTTAAGATACATTTATATTCTTTAAGCTACTAAATTTGTAGTAAGGTGTTACAGCAGCAATAGAAAACTCATACACTTTCCATCTCAGCCTCCTCGGGACAGCTACAGCTTTTTCCAGGGAACATTAACAGGCATTAGGACATAGACTTTCCTGGATACTCAAATAAAAATAATGGGTTATTTAATCAGTTAATGGCAGACCTGTGAGCCAACAGTAGAGAAACCCTTAATAATAGCGGTGTAAACAAGATAGGTGCTTATTTCTCTTCACATAGATGGCAGCCAGTTCACAGCTGGCATGGTGTCTCTACAGTATCAGTAAGGACCCAGATCCTTCCTGCTCCTCCTGGAGTGTAGCCCAGGTGTTCAAGATGGAGCTCTGTGGTCAATATGACTACCTTCTAGGCCAGTAACAGGAAGAAGGGGAGGCAAAGGGCACATCCCTTCCCTTCACGACACTTCTGCTTATGTCTCATTGGCCAAACTTAGTCATATCAGCACACCAAGCTGCAAAGGAGCCTGAGAATGCATCTTTCAGCAAAATGTCCCCAAATAAAATTCAAGGTTCTTGTGGTCTCTGTTAAAAAGAAAAAAAAAATTGTTATCACTAATGAAGAAGAGGAAAAGGGGTATTGGGAGCAAGCAGTGGTCTCTGCTACAGGTTACTGTGTTATCTGGTTTAGATTCAAGGGCAGAAGAATAGCTGACCAGACTCTGAGAGCTCCCTCAGGCCCAATGAGGATTTGGAAATTCTGTGATAGTCTGTATTCTAGTGTGATAAATTCTAGTTTGGAGGAAACATGAACTTTACAGAACAGTGTCCAGAGGCCTGTAGACCAGGGCTCCTTCCACTTTGGATCACTGGAAGAGTTAGGCTACTCTACTGGATAAGTCAATACTCCATCTTGGCCCTGTGAAGTTTTGCAAGGCTGGTGGATGTCCATTTGATTTGGGGGCACATAATTTCCCTGTGGGGCTAAGATGATTAGGTCCCTAACCATGCTGATGAAATCGCAGTTGTTGTTAAAGCTTCCTTTTTTGTTTGTTTGTTTTTGCATGCAGGATCCCTCCCTTGATCTTCAAGCATTTGAAAGTAGAGTTCAGAGATCTTTGTGGCTTCAAAATTCTTTCAGTCTTCCTTCCCATTTTATTGTCTCCAAACCCTTTGAAAATAAATTGAGGGAACAGTTTACTGTCCTCCAATTTATACTACAAATGTTGTTGGGCTGGCTTTTGCAGTATTCTTTATAAAATAACACTATCCATGAAGGGACCTCTTCGTTTACAGAGAGTTAAATGTCAAAAAATAAGAACCAAAGAAGATAATTTATAGACTTTTGCTTTTTTGGTAATTAAAATAAAAATCATTTCTTGATTTTCATGGATATGTAAAAACCTATGTACTGAACTTATTATGGGTTATTTTTCTTTCTGTAGGTTTTCTATGTGTCCTCTTTCCTTTTTGAGATAGTAGCCTGATCCTACTTTATCCCTAGATAAAAATATTCCCCAAAGCTAGTAGAAGTCACGGTTTTTAATATAATATCTTCGGAACAAGATATGACTGGTGGTGACTGAAGCAGTGTTTAATGTTTCTCATTTCTTGGGTCGTGCACTCTAGTTAAATTGCAGCTCTTAGACACTCCTTCACTATTGGGTGTCAGTGACCTCAAGGGGCAAATTTACATTGACGGTCCTGAAACAGTATATGGCACCTTGACATGGAGCAAGACCTGATGAGAATGTGGGGGAAATGGGTACTGAAAATAAATAAGATACTTTCTGAGATGAGCAACAAGAATACAGTGAGATGGTGGGTCAAGAAATAATTAGAAGAGAAATGAAATTGGGATAGGACTTGAAGGGATTGGGGGACAAGGATGGGAGTGGGTCTGGTAGAGCCAGAGACAAAGAAACCATCTCACCATCTACATAGGTACAGAACTCCACTCTCTAAACATTTATGTTCCATTCCATATTCATAAAAGTATTAAGTCTGTTGTACTTAATTTAGAATACCACTGGTCTACTCATCGATGCAAGTAACAATTTAGACATAGCAACGCCTACCCCTTGACATTATAGTTTGTTCCTGAAGAATTATGAGTAAAGTAATTGGTTGTGAATCAAGCCATATTTCAAATAGACTGTGCCGGATAAATAACACAGAAAAGCCACAAGTCCTGTTGCAGTGTCTCTGCAGTATAATAGACTGAGGTACTTACAGTTAACCAGAGAGTCAGCATTTGAGCCCATCAAGAGAACATTGTAAGCATAGTGTTCTTAGTCCTTAGGGATTATATAATTTGCCATTCCTGCCTCTGCTCACCTTTCATTCCTCATCCTCTGAGGGCACTTAACACAGTATCTAACAATAGCAGTACCCAGTAAATAACAACAGTCATTATGCATACTGTCACCCTTACCATTTTGAACTTATTTCATAAATTGACATAAATTTAATAACTTGCTTTCTTAATGTGGCAGCATATCTTATCTGATTTGATTTGATGAACTTTCTTCTTTTTTTTTTTTCCCCAAAGAAGGATGGAAGGGCAGACGTAGGGAGTTGGAAAAGCAAACCTCATCTTCTGGCCTGCCTGCCATGCAGACTCAGTGCTGGATTGGGGATGTAGATGGCTGGAGGAGCCTGGCCTGACTATAGCCATTTTGAGGGGATCCCCCAGCTATGATGAATCTGCACATTTGGCAGCTGGAGAATTCTCTGATGCATTTTTCCTCCTTGTTTTCTTTCCCAGTGTGTCTGAAAAACCCACCCAGCATTCCAATGGCCAGCAACAACACCGCCAGCATAGCTCAAGCCAGGAAACTGGTAGAACAGCTGAAGATGGAAGCCAATATCGATAGGATAAAGGTAAGGATGGCGTAACCCACACAGCTCAGCTAGCCTTTACTGTCAGGAGCATGACTTGCAGCCATGTGTCATTTGGCTACTTTTCTATGGAGAGTGATGAAACCAGTGATGGTGGAAGAGAAACTTAATGGTTAGGCAGAAGTTCATTTTTCTAATGTGTCTTTGCCTCCTCTGGATTTCTCCAGAATAAAATGGTAGTATAAATTAAAACTGGTTCTCTCTGTGGACATCAAAACAAAACTTAGGCTCATGGCTGAATTCTAGTCAAGGGATTTGGAAAACCCATAAAACATAGAAATCTACCAATTCATTTCTCTGACCTTGTAAAGAGCCCCTTCTCACTTGGGTTTAATTTTTTCTGTCCTTATGTTGGTTCTAATTTTTAGTGTCTATCTTCATGTCTAATCCTTCTGTCCACCACTGCCTGTTATTTTTTTTCTTCTTTATACCTTACTGGAGTTTTTTTTCTTCAGAACGCAAAAACCACTTGTGGTCTCCCTGAGAAGTCAAACAGCATAGAGGTTTCATGGAACTTAATACTCCACTTCTTTCTTTCTCTCACTCCCCAGATCTAACCTGACAGCTTTGCCTTAAGTTGGACCTAACATATTAAGCCAGGACTATAAACCTTTTGTTGGCAGATTTTCAGTGTAAATTAACCCACACAGATAGCTACTGTAGGTTAGTAAAGTAAATTTATGTCAACTATCAAAGCTTCACTTTCCCAGAAGACCTGAGCATTTTATGAAATGGAACTCAGCAACATATCTCATTTTACTAAAATTAGAACATTCTTTCAGATGCCTTTTTTAAACTGGAAGATTCGTCCATACCTGACTTAGCAATCTGAACAATCCAGCCATCCTTTGGAATGTGATTCTAAAACAAGGGTCAATAAATTATGGCTCATGAGCCAAGTCCAGCCCACTGACTGTTTTTCTCAATAAAGCTTTGTTAGAACACAGCCCTACCCATTCATTTACATACTGTCTGTGGCTACTTTCACACTACAGCAGGGTAGAGTAGTTGCAGCAGAGACCCTGTGACCCACAAAGCCTAAAATTTTTACTCTTTGGCCTTTTAGAGAAAAACTTTGCTGACCACTGGTGTATAGCAGTGGTTCTCAGCCCACCTGTATATTCATATCACCCAGGGAATTTTATAAAAGGACCAATTCTAAGACCACACTGTAGACCAATTAAATTAGAGTCTATTAGGGTATGATTCAGGCAGCAGTATTTCTTTTAATTATCAGTTAATTCCAATGTATAGTTAAGGTTGGGAACCATGGTCCTATAGGAAGGGGTTTGCTCCTTACAACTCCCATCAGGTCTGGGCTAGAGCATGAAGGGAGAGCTGGTCTTCCTCCATAAGTAAACTGAGCAAATTTCCATCTATCCTGAATCTGCTTTGTAAAATTCAAGTCCTGGTAATGGACCACAAAATGTAAACAGCTTCTTTCTTGCAATAACTTTAATTCTTTATTTATGAATATGATAAAGGGTCTTCACCATCTGTCTTGTGCTTTTTTTACCTTCCTCTTCTCCTTTTTTGCCTCTTCTTTTTTTATTTCCTTTCTTAAAAAAAGTATAACATGGCAAGTGCGCACAGTACCTGCTGAGAGAAGTGAGGTGTCCCAAAGATTGTGGCACCAAAAAGAGTCATTCGGTTCTTTGTTTGTTTTTGGTTCTGCCCATGGACCTTCTGGAAAATGCCACCTTGCCTTTTGGCGTGGCCCAACGAAGAAAAAAGTGTTTGAAAAGCACTGCAGTGTTTGGCATTTTCTGTTACTACTCAGCATCCCCAGGCCCACATCCTGAAGGAGGGTGTGATGGTGTTGGTGGTGATGAAAAGCTGACAGTGGGAAGAACAGGACAAAACCAAACCTTTTCAGCCATAGGTCAGACCTTCATCACCTCTCACCTGAATTACTGATTGAAAGGTGCTCTTAGCTGATCTTTGCAATCCTGTCTCAACCCCATCTCCATCCCTGCTGTTGCTTACTCTCCATGTGGCCACAGACAGCTTTCTACAAGAAAACCTCATTAGGTTCCTCTCTTACTGAAGATCTTTTCACGATTCCCATCACCTGGAAAATGAAATTCAAACTCTATAGCAAAGCCCCTGCCCCACTTTTCGGCTTCATCCCCTTTCTCTCACCCACATACTATATTGAACCATTTTTAATTCCCTTGATGGCAATTTCAAATGCCTTTAACATTCACTCTCCTCCTCTCTACGTTTCTGCTTTACCAATTCCATGACTCCTTGAAGACTCAGTCATTATATGCTTTAAGACACTTTCCCAAACCTTCATCATTAGGTTGGATTTTTGCTATTTTTCGGTTATTCATTTATTCCTTTAATCAATAAATATTTTATTGAGAGTGTTCTAAATCGCCAGGCCTTGTCAGATCTCTGTAGATCTAGCTCTATAGAGGTATAGAGCTAGATGAAAAAGAAGACACGATTCTTGCTCTCAAGGATCTCCTAGTCTGGTAAGAGGTTGCCCAAAAAATGAACAAGACCTATTATTAACACAAATAAGATATCCAAAAAGCATAATTACCAAATACCATGAGAAAGGAGTCCACACCACACCCTGATTCCCTTTGAATACTGCTTCTGAAGACACCAAATAAATCACTATCTGTTTTAGAGCGACAAAGCATTAGCCTAATGAGCTGAACAATGAGTGACTGCCTTCCTACATGATCGTCACTTTCATATCTCTGAATTCCTCTTGACGTCATTAGACCTGAAATTGTTGGAAATGCAGTGGCAGCCTGTATCTCAGCATTTGTTCTGCGCATCAGAGCCAGGCAGGCATGCTGTGGTGAAGTGTCAGATTATTTTTAGTTTAGCTCTTGGGTAAAACTGCGACTGTGTTGACACTGTTGGCAGCTAGCTGGTTTAGGACTTGCCCTTTGGAGTCCCTTCCAGGCTTCTGAGTGGTCAGGCTTCTCCACCTACTTTTGGTACATGATCCCGTCAGCAAGAAGGGGCTTCTCTCTGAAGATCTCAGGTTTCTGATTTTCCAATTAGAGTAGTGACCTCTTCAAGCTATAAAGGTGGCAGTGGCTTTATGTCCATCTGGCAGAGCCTAGTACAGCTGAGGCAACAAGGAACAAGGAAAAGGAGGGCCTTCCCTGGTAGTCCAGTGGGTAAGACTCTGTGCTCCCAGTGCAGGGGGCCCAGGGTCTATCCCTGGTTAGGGAACTAGATCCTGCATGCATGCCGCAACTAAGAGTCCGCATGTCACAACTAAGAAGTCTGCAGCTAAAGATCCCATGTGTCACAAGTAAGACTCGGTGCAGCCAAAATAAATAAATAAATAATTTTTTTAAAAAAAGGAACAAGGAAAAGGGGACACAGCTGACACTGGAGCTGTCAAAAGTCCCTTAAGCAGGGGGTGGCCTTATCCCTCCTGTGGCCTCCAGAATAACCTGGAGAGGCCCTACCTTGAGAGGGTCTGAATAACATATTCATTTTTAAACCTTCTTGTTTCCTATCCCTTTGCATCACAGATCCTGAGAGATTTGGACTAATGAACCCATTATCTGTTCATAAGCCTCAGGCATATATAAATGATACTCCCAGCCTCTCTGTGTTTCTTTGTTAGCATTTCATTCAAGGAGAAAAAGGAAAGAGAAACCAAAGAAAGCTGAGAAGGGCTCTGGGGAAAGGAGCAGAGAGAGGTTGTGGAAACTGTGACACTCAGATGTACAAAACAACAAGGTACACTGCTGTCGAGCAAAGGCCAGTGAAAGAAAGCTTGTCCTGAGAGCGCAAGTTGAGAGAGCATGTGTAAAAGCAAAGGACAGTAGGACTTCAGTTAAATCGATTTATTCATCATTATGTTAGGACTCTGGGTTTCTAATAATAGAAACCTAACCCAAGCTGACTTAAGCAGAAAGAAGGGATGGATTATAAAAGATACAGGGTGTCTCAGAATCTAAGAGCAGAAATGTAGTTGATTAAGCAGGGGGAGTGAGAGCTGGAAGGCCAGCGGGAACTGCAAGTGCTCTGTGATATGCCTCTGTTTCTCCCTGTATAGCTGCCTCTTTCTTTTCCTGAGAGGAATAGATTTCTCAGCTGCCTGTTCCATATGGCAGACACAAGGTGGCTGCCCAGGGCTCTGAGGCTCACATGTCATACTTTCAGCTCCACGAAGAAAGAGATAGATTCACGTCAACCCTTTTAATCTCACTCCCATATTCCTAGAGTGGTATATTTGTTCTACCAAGGATGAGCCATGCAGCTTCAGTCAACTGACGCTAGAATTGAACCACGTTGCACAAACATGGCTCCTAGGAACCAACCCACCCATATGGTTGGGAAGGGAACAGATAGTTAAGGAGGGGTGAGAATCATTGTAAGCTAGAAGAACGCCCTTTAACAGAGGGTGTTGTTGACATCATGAATAATGTAGATGTAAGTGCAAAAGAAAGCCAAGGCCAGGAGCCTGGGTGAAATGATTGCTTCTTATCTAGTTGGATGCTCTTTAAATTGCACATAAAAATGTCAAATTTATTTCTCATTTCTCCCAAATGGTTCCAATAGACCTTTCCAACTGGCTCTTCTCACTATCTCAAGAATATGCTATGCAGATTCCCATCTCTCTAGTTATTCTGGATCCCTCACTGAGAACGCCCTTCCTCTTATTCTTTTCCTATGTCCTATAGAACTAATGTTTGTGTCCCTCCCAAAATTCATATGTTAAAATCCTAACACCCAATGGAATAGTATTTGGAGGTGGGGCCTTTGGGAAGTGATTGGGTCATGAAGGCAGAGCCCTCTGGAATGTAATTAGTGCCCTTATAAAGACTCAGAGAACTCCCTTGCCCCGTCTACCATGTGAGGTTACAGCAAGAACACGGGCATCTATGAACCAGGAAGCAAGACCCTCAACAGACACTAAACCTGCTGGCACCTTGATCTTAGACGTTACATCCTCCAGAGCTCTGAGAAATCAATTTCTGTTGTTTACAATCCACCCATTTTTGGTATTTTATTACAGCAGCCCAGCTAGACTAGGGCATTATCCAAGTCTTACTCCTCTCTTACAGGTCAGCTTAAATCCCCACTTGTTCATGAATCTCCTTTTCCATTCTGATCCTACTTACTAGTCAATGCACTAAATAATTTTACCTTCATCAGATAATTTTTCAAACTAGACTACACAGTCCTCAATGTCAAAGACCTTGTTGTCTAATTCTTGGTGATGAGATATGCAGGCAGTCAGAAAACATTTTTGTTAGTGGATAGCTTTAAGTTCACAGACTAAGAGTGTCATATAACAAGACATTAGGAACTATATTTTGCAAGACATTTCCAATTACATTTATAGTTTGGGAAATTCCAAGCATGATGTCACTGGCCAAATGAAACTCATTGTAACAGGATAAAATTCAGTGAAATACCAAAAAGAAGGGCATAATTGATCATTTTAAGACAGGTAAATTGTTTCATGTCAAATGTATGATTATAAGCAGCCAGCATTTATAGTATACCTTCTTTCGAAAACAGTTCAACATAAAAAGAACAGACCGATTTTCATAACTGACAAATATGTTTAATTATGGAACCAAATATAAACGTTTCTAATAAGTAAGTCATCTTTCTGACAATTGACTCATAATACATTGGAACTGAACTTCAGGGAAAGCTGTAGTGAGAAACAAGCCAGGTAGACATCATGCTTCATTCTAGAGAGTGGACAGACATCTTAGATTTGGGACTTTTCAAATACTTTTCCAGCATTTGAATTGAAAGTTTTAACATCTCTTCCCTAAAATTCTTGCATTCAACTTATTAGAAACAAGTAAGATTCAACCTTCCTTATAGGCCAATTGAGAGTATTTTCAGGGTTAATAAAATAGGTATAGTATGTCTAGGACTTATAGAGGAAAAGGCTGTGTTCAAAGATATCCAGTCCTAATTCATTTGATTTGCTGAAAGTGGAGCAAAAAATTTAATTTGAACCCAGGCATACATTAATAATTGAGCATGAAACTTCATTTTTATGAGGGTTGATATAATTTTTAAAATTCAGTAGATATTTGTTAAGCACCAAGTATATTCTTAGCCTTGTGCATTATACCTAGGAGCTAGAGAAGCAGTACTGTTAAAGCTTGATTATTCAAAATCCCTAGGAAATGTAGTTTTCTGAATAGACTAGTTTTCAGGCCACATAAAGTTCTCCCTTCTTAAAAAATATAACTATTTTGGATGATAATTTTGAATGTCTTTCCTTTATTGAGATTTATCAATTAAATATCATGTACTTTTCTTTTTTTTTTTTTTTTTTTTTTTTTTGGTACG
>NW_020185330.1:992185-1121055 GCF_003031525.2 Neophocaena asiaeorientalis asiaeorientalis
GTGGAGCACAGGCTCCGGACGCGCAGGCTCCAGATGCGCAGGCTCAGCGGCCGTGGCCCACGGGCCCAGCTGCTCCGTGGCATGTGGGATCCTCCCGGACCAGGGCACGAACCCGTGTCCCCTGCATCGGCAGGCGGACTCCAACCACTGCGCCACCAGGGAAGCCCATCATGTACTTTTCTTGATGCGTGTTTTGAAAATTAATTCTTCTATTTCCTTTTTTAAAAAAATCCTATCAATGTGTATCATCAGTTTAATATCTCCTTGGAGGAACGGGGAGGGCAAGATAATTTAGAATATTCACTTTATTTTACAAATTTAAAATAGTAGATATTTATCCATACAATTATACTTTCTCTATATCACAGTCAAAGTTTGATCCTGGGTGCTTTTCACAATCATAGTGGAGAGATCCTTTAGGCTCACCTTTGGCCACCAGCAGTGATACGGGCACCTGGTGATGTAGGACATCACGGTGATATGGTGCTTTCCATTTCTGGCATTCCTAATCTTGCTGACCATTCCACCTGTTGTATTTTCAGTATAATTCCAAGGCATAGCAAAGAATACGGATGTTTCTTCTGCATTTACTAAGGATCAAACTAGATGTTTTAATTTTCCCTTACTTGAATTACATATTAATGATTCAAAGAAAAATAAAGACTTTAAAGTAGCCAGCAGCTTTTGACCTGAGTAAAAAGATCTTTCTAGACAAATATCAGGTCAATCTCTCCTAGTGTGAAAATCTTATGATCTCTTCCCAGAGGTGTGGCAGTTTCTTTTGCCTTCAGCTATCTTGCCAGGCTCGTGGCAGGCAATGTTCGATGTTCACAATAATTTCTCATTCTAAGCCTTCATCCCAGCGTGATCTTTCAAGTCCTTTTAAGCATCAATTTAAAGTTGTCAACCCTTGATGGCTCCATTAGTGCAGGCAACTCAACTGAAGGAGTGATTGAATGAATGACTGATACCCTTAACACACAGGCAACTTCCCACGTGCATAGGCAGTGACGACGTATCAGTGCTTGTTGGCCTGGTGGCTTGCAAGCATTTTGCAACATTAATTTTAAGATGTGTTTCAATTTCAGGATGTAATGAAGACGGAGCTATAGGCTTACTCACCATTTAAATTCTTGGGTCTGGTTTTTATCCTTACTGGCAACTACTTCTTCTTAAAGCTGTCAGGGCATTTGCCTAGAATGGGTTCCTATTTTTTCAGAGCCTAAAAATCACAATCTGGTGGCTTTTATTGGGACTGTCTAGAGTCCCCCTCCCCTTACTCCCTGGTTCTCAGCCCCAGTCTAGTTTGGTGAGGTTGCTGGATAGCTGGGTTTCAGCAGTTGTCAATCCAGGGAGATCCTTGCTCTTATCAAAAGTAAATTCCTTCACTGCACACCAGATCTCATCTCCCTCATCAGGAACGCACTCCAGCAGTTCACTGCCCATTCTGAATCACCAGTTTTGGTTCTCTATTTCATCCTTTCCAACAACATTCAAACATAGTGTTATTTCTCCATCTTAAATAAAATTTAAATTTCTTCTCTTGAACCCCCCATTTCCTCCTCCAGCAACTGCCTCATTTGTTTGCTCTGCTTTGCAACGTAACTTCTTGAGAAAGTTGTCCATATTCACTGTTTCTAATATCTCTTTTCCCTTTCTTTAGAAAAAATATTTTTACTCCAGAAGTAACCTCAAAGGTACAGAAGAGTTTCAAATACAAGGCAAAAATTTTTGTTTTTCCCTGAACCATTTGAGAAAAGTTGTTAACAGGTGCCCTATCACCTCTGGATACTTTAATATTTCCTACAAGTAAAAACATTCTTCTACATAATCATAATATAGTCATCATGCATAATTAACATTGATAACATCACTACCTTCTACTCCTCAGACCCCATTTAAGTATTGCAAATCATCCCAATAATGTCCCTTTGAGCAAAAGAACCCAGTTCAGAATCATGGGTTGCATTTAGCTGTCCTGTCAGGCACAGTTCCGTAGACTTCTTTGACTCTTATGACCTTGACAGTTTTTAAGATTATAGGCCGTTATTTTATAGAATGTCACTCAATTTAGGTTTGTCTGCTGTTTCTTTATGATTTAATTAAAGTAACGAAACATTAATAGCAGAGAACTGATGGGGTGTCCATCTCACTGCATTCTATCAGTGGCACATGATTTCAAATTGTCACTGGTGATATGAACCTTAAGTACTTGATTAAGGTGGTGTCTTCCAGGTTTCTCCATGTAAAGGTATTCTTTTTTCCTTTGTAGTAAAGAAATATTTGGAATTTGAGGGAAGGATTTTGAGGCTATATAACTATCCCATTCCTCATCAAACATTCTATTTTTTTTAATTTATTATGCACTTGTGGTTTCCTCTTTTATTGAATGATTTATAATCTGATACTGTCATCATTAATTTTGTTATGTTTAAATTGGCACAGGCTAAATCATTGGCTACTGTGTCCTTTGAAATGTCTCCCTCATTCTTTGAGTACTTCCTTAGTTTTCGGCACAAAAAGATTCTCTAGGGTCCTCTTGTTATTTCCCTGGCCCAGCCCTGGAATCATTCTTTTCTCCAAGAGCGCTAGTTCCCTTGAGAATGGTATTTAGAAATCAAGATCTCAATGCTAAGTGTGCTCATTGCTGAAGAGTTGCTGCTCCTGGGTCCTCTCAGTGGACAGAGCTAGAGAATTCACACACACCTGCACACAAGGACATGTGTGCGCACACACACACACTTTTACATCTATATTTCTTTATCTGTACATATGTGTATAGGTAACCATGAGTTCACATCGACACCACCGGGTCCTATCCTACACCACAGGGTTCATTCCAGCTTTCTACTTTCCATATTTGTAACTCCCCTCACTGTTGGTGAGAAACTTGGCTCCCCTTATCCTTATTTGATCAACTCCCATGTATGGAACCAAGCTCCCACTCCATAACCTCTCTGCCTGATGCAGATACCTTCACATCCCACTTGGGCTCCCATACGCCTCATCAGGCTGCCCCCTGCACAGATGCTCTCCTCACATTGCTCCAGCTCTGACATCCCACCATGGGCCCCTGACCTACTGTAGAAACTATAATACCTTGCTTGGTCCTATCCTAAGCCTTTAAGATTGAATTGTTCATAAAGAAGAAGGAGGAGGAGGCCCCATTTGCTCTACACCCATTTCACTCCACCATTCCACTGAAACTTCTCTCATCAAGGTCACCAATGACTTCAAATTGCTAAATCTAGTAGTCAGTCCTCAGTTTTCATCTCACTTGACCTATTGACATGGTTGATGATTCCTTATGCCTTGAAGCCCTTTCTTTTTTTGGCTCTCAGTACTCCCCACTGTCACAAGCTACTCCTTTTAAATTTCCTTTGCTGTTCCTCTTAGGCTCCCCAACTTCTTACATTGAAGTTGTTCCAGGGTTCAATCCTTGTTCCTCTCTTTTCTATCTAAATGTACTCCTTTGGTGATCTTGCTCATTCCCAAGGCTTTATGTACCATCTAAATGGCCTCAAGTCCCAAATTTATGTCTCTAGTCTAAATCTTGCTTCTAACTCCAGCATTGTATATCTCATTAACAAATGTTTCCATTTCAACCTTTCTAAAACTGAATTCCCAGTCTTCCTCCCCAAATCTTCTCTCCCTGCAACTGAAATGATGGCAACTCCATCTTTCCATTAGATCAGTCCAAAAACTTAGAGTTATCCTTAGTTCTTATTTTTTATTCACACACTATCTCTAATCCATCATAAAATCCTGTGATTCTAGATTCAAATGCTGTTTATCCAGAATTATACTTCTCATCACCACCTCTGCTGCTATTTCTCTGTTCTGAACCACTGTCACCTCTCACGTAGATTACAGCAATAGTCTCCAGGAATCTCCACTTCTACCCTTACTCCCATAGAGTCCTATTCTCAACACAGCATCCAGAATCTTTAGAATACGTCAATGGCTCCCCATTTCTCTTACCATAAGCTTTATTGTATAAGTTTTTGCTCAAAGATTGATTACCTTCTCAATTAAGCCTAACTATTGCAACCTGTCTTCCATGCCCCCCCGCCCGTATATACACTCTTAATCCCTTTTACCCTTCTCTACTTTTCATTTTCTTATAAAACTTACTACCATCTAACATTCTCTATAGCTATTTATTATGTTTCATTTTCTTCTCTGCATCCTCCTACTCAAATACTATATAAGCAATTTGATTACGCTGTGCATTGGTGTGGTTTGATTCATATTTTTTCATTTGGATTTTGTTGACTTACTTAAACCTGTGGGTTTATAGTTTTTATCAAATTTGGAAATTTTCAGTTATTAAGTCTTCAAATATTTTTTCTTTCCTCTCATCCACACACCATCTTTCTCCTCTCCTCAGAGACTCCAATTATATGTATATTAGGTCACTTGAAGTTGTCTCCTAGCTCAGTGTGTTCTGGGATTTTTTTGCAGGGCGTTGTTTTTTGTATTGGGGGGGTTGTTGTTGTTTTCAGTCTGTTTTCTCTCTGTGCTTCACTTTGGAAAGTTCCCATTATTGTCTTCAAGTTCACTAATCTTTTCTTCTGCAATGTCTAATCAGGTGCTAATTCCATTCAGTGTGTTTTTTATCTCTAGAAATTTGATTTGGGTCATCTTAATATCTTCCATGTCTCTTTTAATCCTATTTTGCTTTCCTGTATTTTCTTGATTATATAGAAAATATTTACAATAGCTGTTTTAACAGCATCCTTATCTATTAATTTTATCATCTATGTCAGTTCTGGGTCTTTTTCTCCTCATTATGAGATTAATCAATTTGGATTAATTTTTCTCCTCATTATGGGGTAGATTTATTCCCCCTACTTATTTGTATGTCTGGATTTTTTTTTTTTTTTTGATTCCAGACATTGTGTATTTTATTTTGTAGCAAGCTGAAATTTCTTGTTTCTTTAAATATTTGGGGGTTTTGTTCTGTGGTCCAATTAAGTTATTTGGAAACATTTTGACCTATTCAAGGCTTACTTTTAAACTTTGATAGGTGGGTCCACAACAGCCTTTAACCAAGGCCTACTTGGCACCACTACTGAACACACCCTTTTTAAGACTCTACTTAATTCTCTATGTGTTATGAGATCTATGTACTCTAGCCAGTAGAAACACAAACTATTCTAGCCCTGTGTGATCACCAGGGATTGTTTCACTTGATCCTTTCTGAGATTCTTTGCACAGCCTCAAGAAGTTTTCTCCCACATATGTGCTGATCAGTAATTAGCTAAAGACTCAAAAGGAATCCTCTGGAGGCCTCCAGATTGCGCGCGCTCTCTCTCTCTCTCTCTCTCTCTCTCTCTCTCTCTTTGTTTGTGTAAGTGTGTAGCTCTTTCTTCTCTGTCACTCTCTCCTCAACTCAAGGAGGTTCATGAAATCTGTTTGGGAGCTCCTCCCTGTGCTGTGGCCTAGAAACCATTTTCAAGCAGTACTGCTGAAACATTCTTGGGGCTTTTCTTGCCTCCCTTCTCTCAGAGATCACTGTCCTCTGCTGCCTGTTCTCTACTATTTAAAAAACATTTGTTCACATATTTTTTTTTTCAGTTTTTAAGTTAAAGCAGGAGGGTTTAATTGGTTGCTGTTCCTCCATCATCATCAGAATTGGAAGTCTAGAATACTGCATAAGTTCCACAAGGACAGGAAGCTTTGTTTATTTTGTTCCCTGATTATGCCAATCCCCCAGAACTGTGACTGGCAATTAGGTACTCAGTAAATATTAGGTGAATGGAATATTTGTTGATTAAGATTGTATTTGAGAACTTCTTCAACAATTATTTGAGTGTTTCCTATAATGCTGGTACTGATGACACAGTCGTGAATAAAATAGATATGATTGTTGCCTTCATAGAGCAGAATGCCAAAAGGGAAACATCAAATAAACAAACAATGGTTGTAATTGTAAATTGTAATAAATTTTTTCTGTGAAGGAAAAGAATGGGATGCTCTGAAAGAGACTAATGATGAAAGTCATTATTGGATGAGGTAGTCAGTAAAGACTCTGCAAAGAATGCTATTTCACCCCTGAAGGAAGAGAAGGAGCCAGCCTGGTGAGGAGATGGGGAGAAGACCGTTCCAGGGAATTGTATATGTGAAGCTCTGAGGCAGAAAAGAACTTGGAACTTTCACGAACTTAGAGAGAGGAGACCTGTGTGGGAGGAAAAAAATGCTACAACATGAAATTGGAGAGATGGCAGGCCCAAAGTAAGCAGGACCCACAGGCTGTGTTTATGATGTCTTGGCTTTCCACAAAGTACAATGGGAAGCTCTTGAAAGTTTTAAATAGGGGAGTGATATGAGCCAATTTATATTTTTAAAATATCTTTCTAGCTGTAGTACAGAGAGTACTACTCCTGGCACAATTGTAAAAGTAGAGAAGTTATTTACAACTGAGATTCTTAAAATCTTTTGTGCCCCAGACCTGTTTGGCTGTCTGCCGAAGCATATGGTCTCCTTCTCAGAATAATGCTTTTAAATTACAAAGGAAACAAATTATATTAAAATATAGTTTATCAGAAAACATTTGTGGTACAGCTAAATATATATACTTCTTTATTAACTGATTATATAGGATGTAATAGTGGGTCTATACTTATAAATCAAAAGAACATAAATAAATGTTGAGATATCTGCAGTAACTGTAATGTGATGGAAAAGATCTGATTTTTATTGGTGACTAAGTCACAGAAACTGTTAATGCTAATTGTGTTGTCTACATCTATAATGGAAAGAAATGTTAGATTTCCATTTCAGGTTAGTGAAAATAAAGATGTAATTTTTTTTTAATCATTGAACTTAACAGACCACACCCTGCATTCTATTCACGGATCCTGTCTTAGTCCATTTGAGCTACTATAACAGAATGCCATACACTAGGTGGCTTATGAACAGCAGATATTTATTTCTCACAGTTCTGAGACTAGAAGTCCAAGATCAAGGTGTCAGTAGATGTGGTGTCTAGTAAGGGCCTGCTTCCTGATTTGTAGAAGGCTACCTTCTCTCTGTGACCTCACATGGTTAAAGGGGCAAGGGAGCTCTCTGGGGTCTCTTTTTTAAGAGTACTAATTCCATTCGTGAGGGCTCTACTCTCATGACCTAGTCACCCCACAAAGGCCCCAACTCCAAACACCATCACACTGGGGATTAGATTTCAACATATGAACTGGGGGGGGGGGGACAAAAACATTCAGTCTATAAAATATCCCTTGGAATTTTTTATTTAAGAGGTTATTTCAGTAATTGTGGGAAAAGAAGATGGAGGCTTGGACCAGGGTAGTTGCAAGAGAGGTGACAATAAGGGGACAAATCTGAGATATTTTTCTGGGAGCATCCCTATACAGTCTGCATGTACTCAGTGGCTTTGGTAGGAGAGCTGGATTTGACGTGAACACAAGTCATGTCTTTCCTCAGGGTGTGCTGGCAGCTATCACCTTGGTAGGAGGTGGGGCTGGAGGTGGAGAGGCTAGGGCCAGAGCCAGGTGTGAGCCAAGGCTTCCTGTCTGCTCAGTGGCTGTTACTGCCCTAATTGGGGTGCGGGCAGGTCCCAAGTTGCTGGAGCAGAAGCTCTGAGGGTCAGGTTTGAGCTGGCTCTGTTCCCTTTAAGTGTGAATTCTCCCCTCTCCCAGCACCAGCACCCTTGGGAGCAGTGCTGGAGCAAGAGGGGCCCACTTGGGCTCTCAGCGTCTGACAGGGTACAAGCTGCAGTGGTCCAGCCACAGAGTTCCAGGCTGCTTCTGATGCATTGCCTGTGTGAGTGCCAGTAATGGCTGCCCCCACCCTGCCCATACAGTGCTTCAGGTCTGAGCCACCTCTGTGTCTCTTAGCTGAGCTCTTTCTGTCATGGCAGCCCTCACTCCAGTGTGGAGCTACGACATGAAGTAAACAGGGCTAGAGCATTCACTCCTCAAGCTGGAGAGCACCAGGCAGACATGGGAAACCAGCCAGCCACCCACGCAGTTTGTCAGCCCTCTCCACTCTGTCTCAGGAGAAATCAAGCACGTATGTGCATTCCTCACAAGTAGACAGAGTCCGGGCTTCCCACAGCCCTTGTGTTAGTCCCCCCCAGCCCTCCAGTCAGCCAAGGGGGCTTGTCTTCTCTGTGCCAGACCCCAGGACTGGAGCCTACAATATGTAGCTCGAACCATTCACTCCCCAGGGAGGATCTCTACCCCTATAATCTCCCTTTTCTTCTGAGTCCCCTCCCTGGGCCACAGGTCCTGACCTGATTGCTTCTCTTCCCTTCCTACCCAATTCCGTGTACATCTTTCTTTCAGCCTTGGTTGTTCAGGAGTTTTCTGCCAGTTTCCATTTAGTTTTCAGTGAGAATTGTTCCACATTTAGGTGTTTTTTTGTTGTATTTGTCAGGGGAGGTAAGTTCCAGGTCCTCCTACTCTGCCATCTTGATCACCTCCCAAATTTGAGATATTTTTGTAGGAAGAATCAACAGGATGGAAAAGGGAGAAATTACCTAAAGTTACTGGTGAAATCTTCATGGAAGAACTAGGCCTAGGAATGTGAAACGTAAAAGAATCTGTATGCACAATGTTAGCAAGGATAGTTAGAAAGCAAGAAGATTTGCCAGGCAGACTATTGCTGTGACTCACTGAAAAGTAAGGAACAAGGATGAAGCTATGGGTTCGAAAGAAAGAGCATTCATAAAGAATAAATCAAGAACACTGAGACTCATGACTCAGGTACTCACGAGCTGTGAGAACTAGGGCAAATGTTCTAATGAAGCCTCAGCTTCACATATTAAAAATGAGGATAATAATAATAGTATGATAATAATAATTTATTAATTTTATTTATTTATAATTTATTAATTTTATTTTATTTATTTATATTAATTTATTATTAATAATAATAATAATAATTGTGACCCATAATGTTGTTGTAAGGATTAAATAAAATACTGTATGTAAAGTGGTTAGCACAGTTCTGACATGTAGCAAGGGCAGATAAATATTAGCAATTGTTCTAATTACTGCTAGGATTCTGACATTGTATTGGACCATCACCCACAGGAGATTGCAATCTAGTTGAGGAAACATGATAAAACACATGATATATTTTTAGAAGGAAATTGTTCAGAGTCAAGTGTTCAAATACAAGATATGAGCAACTCTAAGCTATTAAATTTTGCCCAGTATAGTACTTCCTGTACCATAAAAAGATTTTGAGAGTTTCTACCACATATTTGTATGTGAGCATTGCAGATGAGTAGGGATACTGTTGGATCTCTTGTTAACAATTAAGTTTTACATATTACTATTGTCCAGTCTCTGCTGCTTGCAGCTAAGCTCCCATTTGGCTTAATAATGACTACAGCTCAAACAATTAAAAACAAAACAAAACAAAAAAGAGGTAATTGAGATTCTGAAAGTCTGTTCTTTGCTTTCATTTACAGGAGCTAAGACAAGAACAGGCTGTTTCCTTTTGTTCTGTCATAATACCATTTCATAAAGATGCACAAAAAATTTCAATCAACCTTTGGAACTACCCCTGCATTTGAGTAGTTTGTATGTAGATGGCTGTGGCTTAATGGCAAAACATTAACATTCAAGTTCTTCTTCTGCTGTGTACTTTGCTATATGACATTGAACCACTCATGCAATGTACTTAGCCTAAATTTTTCATCTATAAAAGGAGGATAGGGCTTCCCTGGTGGCGCAGTAGTTGAGAGTCCACCTGCCAATGCAGGGGACACGGGTTCATGCCCCAGTCCGGGAGGATCCCGCATGCCTCGGAGCATCTGGGCCCATGAGCAATGGCTGCTGAGTCTGCGCGTCCGGAGCCTGTGCTCCGCGGCAGGAGAGGCCACAGCAGTGAGAGGCCCTCATACTGCAAAAAAAAAAAAAAGGAGGATAATAGTTCCTACCTCCGGATTATTTTGTAGATCAATAAAGAAAACTTAATGTCTGGAACAAAATAGAAACACAATAAAAATATTTTTATAAGCAATGTAATACCTATTAAAGAGTGAGAATTTAAGTCAAAACTTGTAACAAGAGACAAAGAAAGTCATATAATAACTAGGTTAATTTATTAAAAGGTTACAATAATCATAAATATATACACACCCAAAATCAGAGTACCTATTTAGCAAATATTAACCATTAGTACCATTAAGCAAATATTAACAGACCTAAAGGGAGAAATAGACAATACAGTCATAGCTGGGAACTTTAATACCTCACTTTCAACAATGGATAAATCATCCAGACAGAAAATCAATATGGAAATGTTGAACTTGAACTATACTTTAGACCAAGTTAACCTAACAAACATATACAGAACATCGCATCCAACAGCCACAGAATATACATTCTTCTTAAGTGCACATGGAACATTCTCTAGGATAGGTCAAATGATAGGTCATAAAACAAGTCTTGGCAAATTTAAGAAGCTTGAAATCATACCAAAAATCTTTTCTAATCACAATTGTATGAAACTAGAAATCAATAACAGGAGTAAAACTGAGAAGTTCACCAATATGCAGAAATTAAACAACACACTTGTGAATAATCAGCAATGGATCAAAGAAGAAATACAAAAAATAATTTTTTTAAATCTTGAAACAAACAAAAAGAGGAAACAAAACATACCAAAAGGGCTTCCCTGGTGGCGCAGTGGTTGAGAGTCCGCCTGCCGATGCAGGGGACGCGGGTTCGTGCCCCGGTCCGGGAGGATCCCACATGTCGCGGAGCGGCTGCGCCCGTGAGCCATGGCCGCCGGGCCTGCGCGTCCGGAGCCTGTGCTCCGCAACGGGAGAGGCCACAACAGTGAGAGGCCCGCGTACCACAAAAACAAAACATACCAAAATGTATGGGATGCAGCAAAAGCAGTTCTAAGAGGGAAGTTTATAGTGATAAACACCTACATTAAGAAAAAACTAAAAATGATTTCAAATAAACAACCTAACTGTATACCTCAAGGAACTAGAAAAAAATAGCTTAAGCACAAAATTACCAGAAGGAAGCAAACACAAAGAGCAGAAATAAATGAAATAGAGACCAGAAAAACAACAGAAAAAATCAGCAAACGTAAGGGTTGTGTTTTTTGAAAAGATGGAACAAAATTGACAAACCTTTAGCTAGACTAAGAAAGAAAGAAAAGACTCAAATAAGTAAAATTGGAAATGAAAGAAGAGACATTACAACTGATATCATGGAAATACAAAGGATCCTGAGACTACTTATGAACAATCACATGCAACAAATTGGATAACCTAAAAGACATGGATAAGTTTTTAGAAATATATAACCTACCAAGACTGAATCATTAAGAAATAAAATATCTGGGGACTTCCCTGGTGGTGCAGTGGTTAAGAATCCACCTGCTAATGCAGGAGACATGGGTTCAAGCCCTGATCTGGGAAGATCCCACATGCCACAGAGCAACTAATCCCGTGCGCCACAACTGCTGAGCCTGTGCTCTAGAGCCCATGAGCCACAACTATTGAAGCCCGTGTGCCTAGAGCCCATGCTCTGCAACAAAGAGAAGCCACCACGGTGAGAAGTCCGTGCACCACAATGAAGTGCAGCTCCCACTCTCCACAACTAGAGGAAGCCCACACACAGCGATGAAGACCCAATGCAGCCAAAAATAAAAAATAACTAAAATTATTTTAAAAAAAGAAAGAAATAGAAAATCTGAACGGACTAATTACTAGTAAGGAATTGAATCAGTAATCAAAAATTTCCCAATAAAGAAAATCTCAGGACCAGATGGCTTTCCTGGTGAATTCTACCAAACATTTAAAAAATTAATGCCAGTTCTTCTCAAATTCTTCCAAAAAATTGAAGAGTAGGGAACACTTCCAAACTATTTTAAAAGCTAGCACTACCCAATAACTAAAATTATTTTTAAAAAAGAAAGAAATAGAAAATCTGAACGGACTAATTACTAGTAAGGAATTGAATCAGTAATCAAAAATTTCCCAATAAAGAAAATCTCAGGACCAGATGGCTTTCCTGGTGAATTCTACCAAACATTTAAAAAATTAATGCCAGTTCTTCTCAAATTCTTCCAAAAAATTGAAGAGTAGGGAACACTTCCAAACTATTTTAAAAGCTAGCACTACCCTGATACCAAAGCCAGATAAGGACATTACAAGAAAAGAAAACTGTAAACCAATATCCCTGATGAATATGAATGCTAAAATTCTCAACAAAATATTAGCAAACCGAATTCAACAGCACATTAAAAGGATCATATACCACAAACGAGTGGGATTTATTCCTGTGATACAAGGATAGTGCAATGTATGCATGTCAATAAATGTGATACATCACATTAATAGAATGAAAGATAAAAATCATATGATCATCTCATTTAGATGCAGAAAGAAAATTTAACAAAATACAACACCCTTTCATGATAAAAACTCTCAACAAATTGGGTATAGAAGGAATGTACTTCAGTATAATAAAGTCCATATATATATCAAGCCCACAACTGACATCATACTCAATGGTAAAAGATGAAAAACTTTTCCTGTAAGATCAGAAATAGGACAAGGTTACCCACTCTCATGACTCTATTTAACATAGTACTGGAAGTCCTAGCCAGAACAATCAGGGAAGAAAAAATAAAAGATATTTAAATAGAAACAAAAAAAGTAAAATTGTCTCTGTTTGTAGATGATGATCTTATATAGAGAAAACCCTAAAAATTTCACCAAAAAACCCCACAAAATCCTGTTAGAGCTAATCAATGAACTCAGTAAAGTAGCCGGATAAAAAATCAACATACAAAAATCAATTGTGTTTCTGTACACTAACAATGAAATAACTGAAAAAGAAATAAAGAAAATCCCATTCACAATAGCTTCAAAAATAAAATACTTAGGAATAAATTTCCTCAAGGAGTTGAAAGATCTGTACACTAAAAATTATAAGACTCTGATGAAAGAAATTAAGACATAAATAAAAGATATCCTGTGTTCATGGGTCAGAAGAATTAATTTTTTTTAATTTTTGAATTTTATTTATTTTTTTATACAGCAGGTTCTTATTAGTCATCAATTTTATACACATCAGTGTATACATGTCAATCCCAATTGCCCAGTTCATCGCACCACCACCACCACCCCCCCATGGCTTTCCCCCTTTGGTGTCCATACATTTCTTCTCTACATCTGTAAAATGTCCATATTACCCAAAGCCATCTATAGATTCAATGCAATCTCTATCAAAATTCCAATGGAAGTTTTCACAGAAATAAAAAAATAAATCATAAAAATTCATATGGAACCACAAAAGACTCCAAATAGCCAAAGCAATTCTGAGAAAGAGGCACAAGGCTGGAGGCATTACACTCCCTGTTTTCAAACTATATTACAAAGCTATAGTAATAAAATCAGTATGGCATAAAAAATAGACACATGAAACAATGAAACAGAATCAAGAACCCAGAAATAAACCCTAGCATGTACCATCAACTAATATTTGACAAAGGAACCAGAGTGCTTGATGGAAAAATGATAGTCTCTTCAATAGTGGTGTTGGGAAAAATGGATAATCACATGCAACAAAGTGAAACTGGACCCCTGCCTTATCCTACTCACAAAAGTTAACTCAAAATGGATCAAAGACTTCAATATAAGATCTAAAACTGTTAAACTCCTAGAAGAAAACATAGAGAGGGTAAGTTCCTTGACATTGATCTTGGCAATGATTTCTTGGATATGACACCAAAAGTACATGCAAGAAAAGCAAAAATAAATAAGTGCAACTACATGAAACTAAAAAGCTTCCACACATTAAAAGAAAGAGTCAACAAAATGAAAAAGCAAACTATGGAATGGGAGAAAAATGTCAAACCTTGTATCTGATAAAGGGTTAATGTAAAGAATTCATACAACTTAATGGCAAACAAGCAATCTGATTTAAAAATGGGCAGGGCTTCCCTGTTGGCACAGTGGTTGAGAGTCCGCCTGCTGATGCAGGGGACACGGGTTCATGCCCTGGTCTGGGAAGATCCCACATGCCGCAGAGCGGCTGGGCCCATGAGCCATGGCCGCTGAGCCTGTGCATCTGGAGCCTATGCTCTGCGATGGGAGAGGCCACAACAGTGGGAGGCCCATGTACCACCAAAAAAAAAAAAAATGGGCAGAGGAACTGAATAGACATTATTCCAAAGAAGATATAAATGTCCAATGAATGTGTGAAACGATGCTCAATACCACTAATCAGGGAAGCACAAATTAAAACCACAATGAGATATCACTTTACACTTGTTAGAATGGCTATTACCAAAAAAGACGAGCAATAACAAGTGTTGGCAAGGATGTGGAGAAAAGGGAACCCTTGTGTACTACTGATGGGAACATAAATTGGTACAGCCACTATGGAAAACAGTACAGAGGTTCCTCAAAAAATTAAAAATAGAACTATCATAGGATCTAGCAATCCTACTTCTGATATATATATATATATATCCAATCAACATCTCAAAGAGGTGTCTGCACTTGCATATTCATGGCAGCCCTATTCACAATAGCCAAGTCATGGAAACAGCCTAAGTCCATCTGCAGATGAATAAAGAAAGAAGATGTATCATGTATTATATATTTACAGTGGAGTATTATTCAACCATGAGAAAGAAGGATATTCTGCCATTTGGGTGGACTCGGAGGGCATTATGTTAGTGAGACACGTCAGACAGAGAAAGATGAATACCGTCACTTATATGTGGAATCTAAAAAACCTGGACTCAGAGAAACAGAGTAGAATGGTGGTTGTCAGGGGCTGGGGGTGGTGAGGGATATGGGGAGATGTCAGTCAAAGGATACAAACTTCCAGTTATAAGAAGAATAAGTTCTGGGGAGCTAATGTACAATGTGGTGACTGGTTAACAATACTGAATTACATACTTGAAGTTGCTAAGAAAGTAACTCTTAAATGTTCTCACCACAATTAAAGAAAAAGGTAAATATGTGATGTGTTAGGGGTGTTAACTGACCATACTGTGGTAATCATTTCACAATATAGAAGTGTATCAAATGATTACACTGTATACCTTAAACTCACACAACATTATATGTGAATTATATCTCAGTGGAGCTGGAATAAAGATAAATAAAAAATTATTTACAATTTAAAAATAGTGAGACTGACTTTTACACAAATATGCTATACTGGGTTGAAGAGCATCCCCTAAAATTGATGCCCACCTAGAACCTTAGAATATGATCTTATTTGGAAGTAGGGTGTTTGTAGATGTAATCAAGTTAAGTTGAGGTCATACTGGACTAGGGTGGGCCTAATCTGATGACTGGTGGGTAGGATATTTGGACATAGGCAAAGAGAAGAATGCCATGCGAGGACAGAGACACACAGGAGAGAATACCATGTGAAGGTGGAGGCAGAAAGTGGAATGATGCATCTACAAGCCAAGGTACTCCAAGTGCCAGCGACCACCAGACACTGATTGAGAAGCATGGAACAGATGCTTCTCCATCAGAGCCTCCAGTAGGGACCAAGCCTGCGGACACTTTGATCTCAACCTTCTAGCCTCTAGCACTGACTGAGGGAATAAATTACTGTTATTTTAAGCCACCTAGATTGGGTTTTGTTTAGCCAGAAAGAGGAAACTAACACACATATCAGTACCTATACCTGTTTATATCAGTCAGCATAGACTCGGTTTTGTTGCAGTAACAAAAGGCTCTCTCCTCTGATTCTTAGAGGCTACAATAGCAAAGATATACTTTTCATTCTTCTTCTCACCCACATGTCATCACAGATAGCTGCCACTCCACACCATGTTACCTTCAAGCAACCTCTACTTGGAATATTGCCTCTATCTGGTATGAGAAAAATGGAAGATAGAGTCCAAACATTCAAAGTTTTATGGGATTAGAAGATGAAATTGATTCTCATTTCCAACCTGTAAGCTATAATATTGAAAAGCCTTTAAGTGACAAAGTTCTAATCAACTCAATCCTGGGACAAGGAACAAATCAAGAGTATGGCCACCATGTTTTACTAAAACCTCTGAATCAGTTAAGGTGGTTTACAGTAAATTATTTCAGTTAGACAAAACGGCAGAGGCAAACTATGCATTGGTTCTTGAAGCTTCTGCCCCAAAGTGACTCACATCACTTCTACTCATGTCTCATGGGCCAGAGCAAGTCTGATGCCATTGTATGGGTATGTATAACCCACATATAGGAGGGGCAGTGAATCTTTTCAGAAATACTGCAATCTCCCCACTCTTACAGAGGATTATCCTTTCAGTAGTCACTTTGAGAGGCTATTTTAGTAGTACAATGATGTGGAAAATGTTTGGAGTGACTTCCAGAGCAAACGTATGAGGTCACATAAGAAGTTGACTCTTGACTTTATGATTTTTGACCCCCAGTGGCATCCCCCAGATGGATCATTATCCACCTAGTCTCCAGATGTGGTTACGAATAACTTTTAGTTTACTACCCCAAATTAAATCCCCTCTCAAGTAGTGAAAATTTGCCACTGTCAAAGCTGATCAAAGGAAGGTACTCCAGAAGACTCCCAACAAGGAGCTACAGAAGCGTTGTGAGAAGTGTTATGAAACAACAGCATCGCTGAGATGAGATCACTGACCAGCCTCCCAGTGGGACTCCCTAAAAGGTGCAATGCTTGATTGAAGGAATATATATAATGTGTAATAAATTATAGCATATTAATATCTTATCGTACATAATACATATAAAATATAAAAATGCATAACGTATAAGGTTATGTGTGTATGTATAAGTATATAATCTCTCTGATGTGTTTGTTAAAAAAGGAAATCAACATGGCTTTAGGCATCCCTAGCACAGTTTCTGAAGCAGAGAGACACAACTACAGAATGATAATGATGGCCAGCCTATGTGGAAATCTTCCTATGTTCCAGGCACTAAATGATTTATGTGAATTACCTCACTTAATCCTTGCAGCCAGGGCTGGGACTAGGATGAGGGAAGCAACCTACCTGGGGCACAGAATTTGAGGAGACACCCACTCTCAGGGCTGGACAAATACAAGGTTGACATTTGCATGACCCTGAACGCCTCCTTCAGTGTTGTACCCTCAGAGCCTCACCTCACCCTAATCCCGGACCTGCTTGTAACAATCCTGTAAGGTCAAGATCATCAGCTCCCTTCTTCGCAGATGAGGAAACAGAGGCTTATGCGACATGAGTATCTTGCTTCACTTGAACCCAGGCAGTTTGGACACCCAGGCCTTAGCCTTGACTCGTTGCGCCTGCATCGATGCCTTCGTCGACGCCCCATCTCAAGTTTTGGTTGTTTTTGTCGTCTTTTCCAGGTGTCCAAGGCAGCTGCAGACTTGATGGCCTACTGTGAAGCGCATGCCAAGGAAGATCCCCTCCTGACGCCTGTTCCGGCTTCAGAGAACCCATTTAGGGAGAAGAAGTTTTTCTGTGCTATCCTTTAAGTCTTCAAGAGGAACCTGAGGAGCCTCGGGGCTCCAGGGACACTGATGTAGAGTTTTTAGCAAAGTGGGCGCCTTTCTAGTCCACAGCATTTAAAGAGAGGGAGGAGAACCATCCTGGAGACTCCAGGCTATGCATGTTTAAAGAACTGGTCCCCTTTATGAGAATGAGAGCTGATCCACACCCCGAGTTAAGAGATCTGATGTCTGCAGAATTGCCTGGAGGAGGGGAGTATGTAAAGATAAAATCGGTGTCATTTCTTTCCTGCTATCCCTCCCAAACCTTATGTTTCTGCTTCATATTTAAAAAATAAAACAGACAGCTGTACTGAGCTCAGATATGTATGACCTTCTTGGAATGAATATTGCCTTTAGAATACCCTTTGACGAGCTGAGTCGTCCAGTGTAGGTGCGGTTCGGTTTAATGGCGTTGATGTTTCGTCTTTGTGCCTTTCTTTTTCTTTTTCCCTTCTCCCCTACCCCTCCTTCCACCCTTCCCCATTAGAGTAGTAAAGAGATAAGGCTGGATTTGTCTGTGAGATTGAACTCAAAGGATGAGCGCCCAAAGGGTTTAAGGAGATGTTCCCCGTGGTTTATCCTCATGGTAGCAACAACAACAAATGCCGGTTGTCTGTATTCTTTTATCACTGTTCCTAACATTTGTACATGATAGCTTTGATTCTGCAAGTAAAAGTAAATCATGTGTTGTGACTGGTGCTTTCATATATTTGTGACAATTTTTGAGTAATACTGCATGAAAATGTCCCCATGTTACATCCATTCAGTTTTACTATAAAGTAAAGAAAAAGTTTTACTATAAAGTTTAGAAAAAGAATGAAAGAGAAAGGAAGCTGGGGAGGAAAAAACTCAGTATCTTGAAAATTGAGCCTTAGCCATGCCTAAAATACCTCCTAGTTAACAGTGGCATCCACACCCCTTCAACATATTTTCCAGAATCCAAAGCATTTTGGTTTGATCCAGGACCCAGGGCAGCACAGGGAGGGCCAAGTGACAGAGGCAAGGATTCACCCTCAGTTGGGAAGTGCTTTAATCGAAGAGTCAGAGCAAATTCCCTTTTTCCCTGAATCACAGAAACTCTAGATTGAAAGAAGCCTTTCTGTGCTGTTCTTAACAAGAAAAGACGTGGCCCTTGTTTAAGTATCAGGAGAAATAAACCCACAACTCCAGACCAGACCCACTCTCAGAACCTGGCTGCTCACCGGCTAGGGAGAAGGGGGCAGCTGCTGCCCCCAGCAGCTCCACCAGAAAGGGTTCTGGCTCTTTTTGCCCCTGAAATGACCTTTGTTTTTTACCCACCAAAATTTTCAATAGAATCTTTTCTTTGTTTTTGTTCTCTGCTTTGTTTGTTAGAGTCTTATTTACAAACTTCCTTGCAGCTCGGGCTCTCTCTTCCCAAGAAATGATGTTGAAAGTGATTTTTCTTTGTGGCTCCACCAGTAATGGGAGGTCTGGAAGTCTGTCTCATTTTTTTCTGTGTCATTCCCAGGCAGGTGTGGGCTCTCTTACAATTCCTTATTTGCTTTGAAATCCCGAAAGACCATTTCTGAATTAATTTTATTCTCTTTCCATTCTCTGCCTCCCACTAAAAAAAAAAAGATGGAAAGGAAGGGAAAAAAGAAGATAAAAAGATGTAATATGCCAAGGACAGATCTTGAAACAGACTTGATAAACATTCTCCTTAGCTCCTTGTATGGGCATGATGGTAAAAGAATAAATACATCCAGTTAAAACTCATGCCTGGGGAGGGGGAGGAGAATATTAAGACATTGTGAAGTATATGAATGCACTCCTATAACCGGATACTTCTGTTCAAACCTTGGGATTTTGCTACAGTCAGTGGGACACTGAAGAAGGTTTAGAGGGGAAAAACCTTGGCAGAGTATTTATTAAACTACAGTATTGTACCATTGGCTTAGTAATACTGTGGAATCAGCTAAAACCCAACCACATTTTTTAAATGAGCAGAAATATGAATTGAATATGTGGTCACATAAAAACAACTGTGAATAAAGCACTCTTTGGTGGTGATTAAGGCGTCATTAAAAGACCCTGATGCTTTTCATAATCCACACCATTTACTTTTCTCAGAAGGACTCTATATTTTCATGTAAAGCTAGGTCTTTGGAGCAATTAAAATGGAATTAAAACTTTTAGGAATACAGCTCTGGTAATTAAAAGTTAAGGAAGTTCCAAACTTCATGTGACCTTGTTTATCAAAGGAGAAAGAAGGCAGAAGATACACAGCCCATCTGAAATTAAACTTAAGAAAAATGTTTGACTTTTTCATAATTTCATGTGCTACAGAAGGGAATTATAATCCCAGAGTTTTTCTATGAGTTTTGATTTAGTGGTATTTTTACTTGTTAAGGGGGAACTAATCTTTTGATTACTTATGCCTCTAAAGAGTTTTAATTCTTTTAGAAATTTAACAATCATTTTCACCAGCATAATTTTATCTTAAGGGGTATACTAATAGGAAAACTTAGCTTAATTATTCAAGGCCCAAATTTACATATATAATATATTGGGTAGTAATGAAAATCTGCCATGGAATTCTTTAAACAGTAATAATAAAGTTCATATTTAGAATGCAAACTCTATTAAGAAAAAAAAACACTCTTATCCTCAATATTAAATCTGTTTTCTTTTTTTTTTCTTTCCATTTTAAACCAAGTGCTATTTAAGTCAGAGTGTGTGAATAAGTACTTTGAACTGAGGCTAATTTTGCTAATAATATTTGAAAGAGATTGCTCACCAAGGAAAAGTTTTAAACCATTTCTCCATATACTCATATTTACAAAAGATATTTTGAGAAGCATGCTGTCTTAAGGGATTTTTGTACTTTTTTTTTTTACTATTTGCTTCTAGCTGCTCCTGGCAATGGTGAATTGTTACGTATACATTAATGTTTTCCCAGCCCTAGAATTGTTCACATTTTTCCTATATAAGATCTATGGAGTGCATCTTTCAAAGAGAGGGAAATACAGAAATGTTAAAGCGGAAAAACCTGAATGTGATGTGTACATTTTCATCCCCCCACGGACAATGTATTTGTTTTAATAAATGGAATTTTCAGATTCATTTCATATGCAGTCGATTTTATTGTGAAAGCCCGTGGACCACCTCGCCCATGGATTCTATGGTTAATTTGAGAAGGATGATGACACATAACAAGATGGATGAGGAAATAGGAATTCATGAATTTTCTTTAGGGGTTTGTTAATAGAGGCACCTAAGGAGGGGAAATCTCACATGAGGCTCTTTAAAAGCCTTTCTCCCTGGGTACAGTGCCTGGGGACAGAGAAAGGTGATGGGGAAGAGTCCAGGCTCTGGCAGGCTAGACCGTGAAGAAACAGGAGATGCATTTACACTTGAACATGTCATGGGTATGCCACACGGGGATTCCTCCTCTACAAAAAGAAAAAATTGAACAGAAAACATGCTGTTCTCCATAAGCTGCTCATGATTTAAAAGGAGTACTAGAGAAGATAAAGGCTTAGAACTCTAGATTCACAGCTTCTTGGAGATTTCTCAGTCAAGATACCCTTCTGTATGTCCTTCAAATTATGCCAGTGAGTAACAGAGCCAGTTAGTAAGGAGATGCTGGATCTCCCAGGATTCGTGCCTGCGACAAAAGCATCTTTAAACTTCCAGTGAAGGGGCCACTTGGAGTTTGTGCATTTGTCCACTTACATCATTGTTTCTCAGACTGTGATCCCTGCATCACCTGTTTCAGAATCACCTGGAATGCCGATGAAAAAGGCAGACATTGGGCCCCCCACTAACTCAGAATTGCTAGCAATGGTGCTTAAGACCGTGCACTCCGTTGCATGCTATTGAGGACCACTAATTTAAGAACTACGACAGCTGGCTTTTCATCACGCCTCACGAAAGGCACAAACTAATTGACAACACGCTGGCTCTTATTCCCACAGCTGCAGGAAGTGGCTGCCCTGGAGTGAACACGTGACCCGCGACTGAGAATCTCGGCAGCTCCCAGACGTGCGGCACAGAGAGGAGGAAGCTGGTGGGTTTTAACTCTGCTCCTGTTCTGTTGAGCCCCCAGGGGAGGATTGCCTCCAGCTCTGGTTCTTTAATAAGCTGCTAACATTTTACACAGCACAATGACGTGGGAATTGGAGCTGGGTCAGCTCCAATCCACAAATTGCAAATAATTTGCCAAGGGAAATCCCTTTCCCTTCGGTTCTGCCCCAAATCTACATTCTCTTCTATTTAGAACCAGGAGACTCAGGCAGAATTTATTTTTAATGAAGGGGGTCACGGGCTCCCGGGCCTTCCTTAGTAAGAACTCCTACTGCTTCTCCATGTCCATAATAAAAGAAGCCCAGAGGCGGGGTGTACCTCCACACCAAGGTGACAGACAGATGGTGCCTGGTGACCTCAGTTCATACTGTCGGCAAGCAAGAGCCCAGCCAGCACGAGCTGGAGAACAGGAACAAGGCCCCAGAGTTCCATGTGACCTTGGCCAAGTCCTTTAACCTCTCCATGCTATAAAATGGGGACAGTGTACCTGATTCACTTGCCTCACACAGTTGTCTAAGCCAAATGAAAGAGGTAAAGTGCATCGTGAAGGAAGAGGTGATAAAGAATCACTAGACCCTGCTTGCACAACTTGCCTTTTGACGTACTGCCTTTTCTCTCTACCCCAGGGCTCTGTAGTTCAGACCCTCAATGCCTCATGTCCACCCACTGGTGTAGCCAGTCTCTCATCTCCTCCCACTCTAAGTCATGCCACTTATCCCTGAGCATTCATTAATCAGGAGTCCTCTGGATGCAAGTGGCAGAAATCTAGCTGAAACTGGCTAATAACCGAAGAGCTCAGAAACAGATCCCAATTCAGCCTCAGCTGGATCCAGGTGCTCAGATGATGTCATCAGATGTCTCTCTCATTTCCTTGGCTCTACTTTCTTTTGTGCTGGTTTAATTCTCAGACAGACTCTTCCCCTGCAGCATCAGGATGGTATCTGCAGCTCCAGGCTTACATCCCACCAGTTTAGCCATCACAGAAGAAAGATAATGGCAGCTCCAGCAAAAGTCCCTGGCTGTATCCCCGAAACACTTCCTAAGACTCTTATTGGCTGGATCTGGTTCATGTGCCCACCCATCCCTGAACCTGGCCATAGAGATCACTCTGCCACACAGGCAGAACAGTGGTTCCAAGGAGACTGAAGTACTTGTACTAGAGGATCAGAGATTGAAGGTTAAAGGCAAACATAACTGGTGCCAACCACATCCTGCCTGACTCATTGATGTAACTCAGACCTCCCCACATGCAGCCACCCAGAGTAACCTGGCTCACGGAGCTCTTATCAACCCATCAGGTCCACACGCAGCTTCCTGGCGGGCAAGGCCCTGGGGAGGCAAATCCACCCGACTAGTCCTACTTTGTTTTCTAAACTCTCCTCTGATTCATCCTGTCTCCTGTAAATGTAAGATCTTCAACCCTACCTCCATGCCTTTGCCTATGACATTACCCCCTCGGGAGTGCCATTACTCAGCTCCTCAGGTAAACAAATCTCACTAGGTTTCAAGCCCAGTCTGAATTCCACGCTGTCTGTGAATGACTTCAGGGAATACTCATCTCTTTCCTCGCTCAAATGCTGTTGCCCTTGTCATCGGCACCAAAAAATCTAGTATTTGACTGAGTCTGAGGCATTGTGCTAAGGTGGACACCATGGGCCCTGCCTTTGTGGAGCTCCTGGTTTAGTGGAGGAAGTATGCAAGTAGACAGTAGTTATCAGTCACGGTGAGAAGTTCTAGGACACAGGACGCCGAGGGGAGGAGGGCAGAGGTGGATCGCCAGCCAGAGGAGGTGACGTTGGAGTTAATGGCTTCTTATATGAGAATCTTGTCTCTCAGGGTGAACTGTCATTTTCTAGGGAGCAGAGAACACCAGCTGAGCAGGCCTCTCTTTAATCCTCCTCGGTGTGTAGCACAGCACTTGAGGACACAGGAGGTACTCAGCAATGATCGTTGATGGATTGAGCACAGGGCAAATGCCTGCAGAGAAATGGGACAAGGAAGAGGCATAACTATTAAAAGCCGTCTTGTGAGCCTGAGAATGAAGCTCCGCCCCCAGCTGCCCCCACCCCCGATGGTCAGCAGTCGGCTCTGTGCACAGAATGATGGACCAAGTCTCAGGGTGCCTGTGGCTTCTCCCCTCTAACTGGTGCCAGCTCCATGTCCCCACGACTTCATTCTCTTTAGCTAGCAGCACCTTGGTCTAGAAGATACCACCACTTTCCAACCTGGAAGTGAGATTTGGGGGCCCCTGTGGGCCCAGGGGCCAGAGGAAATACTGCTAACTGTATCGCCTTAATTTTAGCCCCAGGGAGGGGTCCATTCCACTCTACACTGAGAACACTTTCTCTAATTGCCCTCCACTGTGTCTACATGTGGCTTTTTTAAAAATTTGAAGTATTGTTGATTTACAATGTTGTGTTGGTTTCAAGTGTAGAGCAAAGTGATTTGGTTATACATACCACACCAACCATAGTTTCAGTGTCCAGGAGCCACGTGCAGCTAGTGACAAGTGTATTGGACGGCAGAGACATAGGACATTCCCATCACCCAGGAAGTTCTATTGGCGAGTGCTACTCCAGAGCACTGGTTAGCAACTTTTTTCCACCCCACACAACTGACAGAATATGCCTTTTCCTTGTACCCAAATTTTGACAACACACACACACACATACACACACAAAGGGAGAAAGTAAAAATACTGTAACAATCCACGATAACCATAACAACTGGCCATAGGTCATGGTAAATGATGGTATGAAAGAGACAGGCTGTAGATTATGTTCATTCCTAGAGTCCTCTACACCGTAAACTTCCCCCTGTCTCTCTCATCCAAGAAAGTGCAGTGATAATAATCGTGATGATGATGATAATAAAAACAGCAGCAGCAACAGTAAAGTGAACAACTTATTAGGCACTTAACTATGTGCCAAGCCTGATGCTAAACATTGCATAGACGTCACTGCATTTAATTCTCACAGTAACTCCACGACATGGATATTACTGCTCTCGCGGAGCAAACATCTTTGTTGCCTCATGTCACATCTGGTGACCCACTTCTGATTTCAGCCATAGCAGCAGCAGAAACTCATTCTTGTCCAGAGGGGGGATGGGGGGAGGGGAGAATGAATACCCTCAGGGACAATCCCCAACCAATGAGGGATGAGGCGCCCGCCTTGCAGAGTCTGATTTAGGGGTGCGTTTGGTAGGATTTCTCGGATGGTCTCTGGCAGGCCTGAGTCTTAATTGACCAGAATAAAAACCAGGCAAATAACACATGACATTGGTTTTTTTCCTCCTTATCTGTTTCATTTTCTTTCCTCCTACATTTCTGCTTTCTGAGATCACCAGCCCCAATGAATTACCTGCATCCAAGTCCTTGATACAGGCTCTGCATTAGGGGACTCAAACGAATTCACCCCCATTTTATAGACGAGGAATTTGAAACTTAGAACGTCTGACATTTCCCCAAGTTCCCACTGCTATTAAGTGGGAAATCGAAGACATGAACCTAAATCTGCCTTGATTCTAAAAACTTAACTCCCAATTACTATCTTATAAATTAGAATGCAAGTGTGTCAGAGGGAGGTGATTAAAAAATTCTGAATCTGTTCTTATCTATAGAATAAGCAGATTGTTTGTAAACTTCAAACCTCCGAATCACTTCTCTGGAATGAAGAAATCAGTGAATTCTTTCTTGTCAATACTTAGCTTTTCTTCACTGTAGTCATTTGGTACCAAGAAAGTATTCACCTGGCACAGAAAATATATCCTGGTATCGAGAAGCCTGAGCAAGGAAAACCAAGAAGGGTGATTTTTAACAGGGAAGGTCGGAGTGTTTCTTTTCCTTCAGGACTTTCGGGAGGGGAAAAATCCCTTCCCTTTCTAGCAACTGCTCCCCTGCGATCTCAGAGCCCAGTAACCCCCCAAGGGTCAGAAGCAGGGTCTGAGGGGCAGTGTAGGCTTCCAGGGGTTTCACTGGAGAAAAGGGTCAGGGAAGAAGCCCAGGAAAAAGCCTCTTGCAAATGTAGCTTCAAGGTCTCACCCAGTCCCTCTTTGGGAAAGGATGAGAATGGTGCTCATTTCCTTCCCCCACCCCCAACCCATTTTCTGTCCCTACTCCAAGAATATGCAGTATCCCACTCAAGCTCGGAATGCAGATCCCAGCACAGATCAACAGAGGTTGCTGCGCTGGCATCCAATGCACGCACACGGGAGGAAAAGCTTTTACTGCTCCAGAGCGCCTGCAAAAGCAAACTGGCACCCTAAGAAAGGGGTCAGCGTGAGGTACTGGTACATCCCATCACCACTCCCACCTGCGGGTTATCTCCATCTACTTTACAACAGCAGGTCTCAAAGAGTGTTCTGGGAATTCCTAAGGGTCCCTGAGATCCTTTCAGGGGGTCTGCTAGGTCAGAATTATTTTTATAATAATACTGGGATGTTAGTTGCCTCTTCTGCTTTCATTCATGAGTGTGTAGAGTGGAGATTTGAGAGGCTACAATGATATCGATGTCACAACAGATTGAATGCAAACACACATGAGAATTCAGCAGCCTTCTATTAAGCTGATCACTAAAAAGATTTGCAAAATTGTAAAACAAAGCCACTCTTCTCGTTATATACATTTTTTGCTTTGGACAACATAGTTATGTGTGTTAACGTGTAATGGGTTTGTTATTGTTATTTTCAATGAATTAATAGATGCATATGTTAAGAAAAATTTTCAGTTTTAATTCCTAATATGGTAAACAGAATAGATACGATCCACCTAAACCAGTCTTCATAATTCAAAGAGGTTATCAATAATTTTTAAAAGTGAAAAGGAGTCCTTAGACCATAAAGTTTGAGAAATACTGCTTTATCAATAGTTTTCTAGTCCAACCTCTTCTTTGGCAGGTGGGAAAATTTAAGCGGCATTTAAAATCATGCAGCTATTTTGTGGCAGAGTCATGAGTAGAATTTGAGGAGAGAAGATGATTTGATTCAAAAGGGGAAGATAGAAGTGTTTTAGGTTGTCCCCTTGAATGCTGTTCAAATGTCTTCTAGGAAAACATTCCTGAATTCAATTTCACAATTAAACAGCGTGTTAGGAGATAATTTTCCACCAAAAAAAAACCAAACGGTAGAATCATGACTCTCACACAGGTGTAAAATAAACACATATCAAAGATTTGATTTAACTCATTGTTGATAAGGAAACCAGGCAAGTGTTACAATAGGTACAAAGCCACAGTCAAACAGCAGAGACATTTACAGATCAGGAATACTGAAGTGGATTTGCAAATGGATGTAAAACTAGCCTCTTTCACAAAGAGGGAGAGAAGCGAATTGAACCTTCACTAGACAGAACGTAGCTGCTTGTCTAACCAAGAGCTATTTCACAGTGCTATCAGTTATCTACAACTCACAGAGTCATACAGTAGCTCAAAGGCAAGGAAAGGGACAGAGCCCCCAGGAACTAGAACTGAATAACTCAGAGGAGTGTACTTTCCCCTGAAGCACAGGTTTTTCCCTACAACTGAGATCCCCTTGGATGCCAAGCACTGAGCTAAACTGAGTAAGAAAAAGATGAACTTGGTGTGTACCCTGCTCTCAAAAGGCTTTTACAATCCATTTCACGCCAGAAAAAGTAGTTGTGGTGACCCTTGAGAATCATGTGTTTTTAATAACTTCTGAATTTTCAACAGCTCTGTGCTCAGTAACAGACATAGCAGGACCTCAAAGAGATGTTTGGTTCCTTCATCTTTCTTGGAGGCTGAATATTTCTACATGATCCCAGAGAGAAAAATTTACAAGGATATTCCCTCAAAGAGATATAGAAATTACAGATGGAGTTAAAAGTTTGTGTCGAGAGATAGCTTAGAGTGGGAGTTGGCAAACTGCAGTCCATGGGATAAACCCGGCTGGGTTTTGTATGGTCTATAAGCTAAAAATAATTTTTGCATTTTTAAATGGTTGAAAAAAACAAAAAGAAAAATTGTGACCTGTGAAAGTTATATAAAATCCAAATTTCAGGGTCCCTAAATTAGGTTTCATTAGAATACAGCCACGCCGACTCACTTTGTATTTTCTGTACCGGCTTTTGAGCTACAACAGCAGATTTGAGAAGTTGTGACAGAAACTATATGGCCTGCAAAAGTGAAAATGCCTATTAGTACCAGAAAAAGTTTGCCAACTCTTGGTTCAGAGTGACTTTCTGCTTAAATATTGAGAATAATTTCTCAGGAACCCAGAGTAAGTAGTTCCGAAGGACTTCAGCGTGGCATGACCTAAATGTGGCAGGTTTCAGAATTACTTGGGAGGAAATCCTGTTATTGCAGGAATCTTTAAGAAGGCAAAACCCTACTGGAGGCTTCAAATTCTCATCTGAGTACCACTTTGGGTAGGTTCTTCTGCTGGGTTTCGCGCCTTTGGCACCCCTATCGCTCCGTGGCTGTTCTGGTTTATGTCCTGAGGAAGCTCTGCCTGCATTCACCATGAATTACAATAATTAAAATTAAGTGGTGCCTCCTGTGTGGGAATTTTCCAGTCCCTGACAGGAAAAAGCTTCCAAAGGATTCTTCTTTCTCAAGAGCACCCTCTGCTGGTCAGTTCTCAGAAGGCACCTTATCATCACGCTTACAGCTGCAGGCGGGTTTTGATGCCAGGAAGAAGCCAGAGGCGGGTTTTGATCTAGAGACGAAAGCATTTTGGATACTGTCTCCATGCCTGGCCAAGTTTTTCACAGTACATGGGCATTAGCATCTGAAGATATAGAACTTATTCATCGTTGAACTTGGTGAGGGAACAAAACTCTCGTTGAATGCAAACGAACAATCCCTAGTTAGGCAGGAGAGTACACACAGCCTTGTTGAATGAATGCCGGCTTTCAAACCACCCGTTACTATGGCAAAGCTGTGTTCATTGTTTGCCACCCTAAGGAAGGCTGATAGTGTCTTGATAAGGGAAGGGCAAGGTCTGATTAAGACCTGCTTTTCCAAGGTAAGAGTCTCTGGACTAGTAAAGTTATGCTAATTAAAGTGACATAATGTAGACAGGAAGCTGTGGAGGTTAGGAGGGATGCTAGTTTGGGTTCTAGGTTCTGTCGACTGAAGCTGAAAGTTCAGTGAATAACCTAAAAGTTAAGAATTATGTTTTACTTGGCTGACAAAACTGAGGACTTAAGCCCGGGACGCAGCCTCTCAGATAGCTCTAAGGGACTGCTCCAAAGAGGTAAGGGAGAAGCCAGGATAATTTTTTGCAACAAAGACCAGGCAGTTGGAACTTCAAAAGATTATTGTTAATATAAAAACAACCAGGGGCTTCCCTGGTGGCGCAGTGGTTGAGAGTCCGCCTGCCGATTCAGGGGACACGGGTTCGTGCCCCGGTCCGGGAAGATCCCACATGCCGCGGAGCGGCTGGGCCCGTGAGCCATGGCCGCTGAGCCTGCGTGTCCGGAGCCTGTGCTCCGCAACGGGAGAGGCCACAACAGTGAGAGGCCCGCTTACCGCAAAAAAAAAACCAAAAAACAAAAAAACCCCAGATATCTCAAGTTAATGAATTTAGCACTTTCCTATGTATGGGAACATGTGAGAACATGGGAACATGGGCTCATTGAAATCATTCCTTTGATATGCACCTTAGCTATGTAGGGCCACTATCCTATTCTTTCCCATCCTGAGTCCCCTCAGGGATCACTTTTGGGGCGGCTATATTGGCTTGATGGCTGCCACATCCTTCATTTACTGATATGGCGGGTGGCATTTTTCATTCACACTTCTTAAGATGGTCAGTGTTGTCTAAGAGGTCTAGTGTGGATGGGAGGTGGGCTTAGTGCCCTGGTGACTTCAGACAAAATGTTGGGCCTGCTCTGGACTTCCAGTTTTGTTTGGGGTGAATGGAACTGTGTTAATAACTCTCTGTGTTTGGATGTGGGCACTCTGCAGCTATAGGGGAGCTGGTGAGAGAAACCAGACTATGTCACCCCAAATTATGCCTCTCTGACATAAAAATTATTTTGAGCTGAAGGCAATTAAGAAGCAGCAAATCCAGGAAAACCTCTCCCTATTTTTGCCCAAAGGCAGGAAATAAATTCTCCTTTTACTGGAGATAGACTCTTATCAGCCCAGAGATGGCACCAGAGGAATCTGTAAACAAACCTCGTTAAACGAACACTTACCCTTATTAAGGAAGATAAGGGTTGAGGGAGATAAGGACTACCTTGGCCTGGTTGAACCATCCCTAGCCCACACTCCTTTGTTTTGTCAATTCTTCACAAATGTATTGTTTCTTTGTCTAAGAAATATAAAATTTTCCTGCTCTGGTCACTTCTTTGAGTCTTCATCCTCTTGTGAGGAATCTCACATACATGTAAAAATTTTTTTTAATTCATATGCTTTTCTCCTGTTAATCTGCCTTTGTCAGTTTAGTTTTTAGACCCATTCAGGGACCCTAAGAGGGTCAAGGAAAGCTTTCTCCTTCCCAGCACCTGTCAGGAAGAGGGTTGGTCTCTGTAGGCTGCTGAGTGCTGGTTTCACAGGAGTATATGCATTGGGCCCTGCGGGGGCCAGGGTGAGTGAGAGACCACCCCTCTGCAGAAGCCCTGCCCTCACTGAAGAGATCCTGATGGTGCCGAGGACAGGGCCCAGGCTTGGCTGGATGCAGGGAAAAGTCAAGGAACCTGCACAGGGTTGACATGAGAGCTGGGATTCCAGGGATGGTGGGAAAGGAGAGGCTTCGGGAAGGTCTCCCAGACCAGGAGGCCAGAAAGCTCCCAGCATGTCCAGTGTGCTTTGGGATCAAGGTAGGAAAAGAAGTCTGGGGCCGGGTGCTTGAGGGCCTTATTTGCAAAGGTGTTGAACTTGACCCTGGAGGTGGTACGGAGCCCCTGAGAAAGCTTTAGAGAAAGTGCTAAATATGCTGGTGATTTTACTTGTTATTTAGAATTCCACTCCAGCCTGGAAAATAACAATAACATATTGAGGGCCTTCACTAAGAAAGTGGCTTCAGGATGGAGAGGAGGAAAGATTCAGGATGAAGAGGTAGAATCACCATGCCTTGAAGACCCCTTAAATGTGGGAGTGAGGAAGAGAGAAGGTTTTCTAGCTTGGATGATACAGTAGACTTTGGTTCCGTAAGCTGAGATGGGAAATGCAAGAGAACAGGTGGATTCATCACAGGCAGTGCCCCTTTGGTATATGGATTATTTTGAGCTGATTGTTTTTTAAAACAGCAGATAGCAGATAAACTCTGAAAGTAGAGTACAAGTTACTCTTTCGTATGGGAAATTTATATTTATAAAGGAACTCTCCATTTGTTAAGGGTGTCTCCCTCTCTGTACCAGGAAGAGAAGGGTGACCAGAAATCACAAGACACTCTTGTCCATGGAGAAGGCAGGGACTTAAATCTGCGTAACAAACCACTGTGCTTTCCCTGGTCTTTGCCCCCATGACCGGCCTTCCCCACACCGGTTTTTTGTTTTTAGCGAAGATGGTATTTCAGCCTGAATTCTAAGCCACCTCTTGGAGAGTTATTCATTTTTTCCTGGATGTCTCCCATATACGTATACATGAGGTATACCTGTGAATAAACTTGTTTGTGTTTCTCTCATTAATCAATCTCTTTTGTAACGGGGCCCCAGCTGAGAATTTAGAAGGCTAGAGAGAAGAGGTTTTCTCCTTCCCCACAAAGGTGAAATGTTCAGCTTTGCAGTTGCTGGCTATGAGGTACAGAGGATGGGGCTAGCCTGGGAAATGCAGAATTAGAGCTTATCTGAGAGGTGGGGATTGGACAGACAGGTTTAGGCTTCACAGCTGAAGCTACAAAATAGCTGAAGTCAGCAAAGAAGAGAGTGCAAGTGGAGAACAGAAGTGAAAAAACCCTGAAGGAAACAGTGGTGCCTCTGCTGTAGTGTCAGGAGCTGAGCAAAGCCAGATCCTTACAAGGTCCTATGCTTCTCCCTCCAGGGACGGAGGCTCTTGTCAAAGGACAAGAAAGTGTCTTAGAGCATCTGTGGACATCTGGGGGCCTCCTACCCCCTGCCCAGTGGTGAGAAGGCCATCAACCACATGGAGGACCAAGCTGGGTCAAAGAGGAACAAGGACTCCCACATCTCACAGGACAGAACGAGGAGGACAGAGAAGGTAATTAGTTTTTATGGAACAGAGGATGTGACCTGTTTCTTCCTCTGAAGTTGATCAACTAAATGCTTGAAAGATTGGGAAACAATAGAAGTGGGAAGGAAATTGTACCAAAAGAAGCTGCCTCTGTGGGAACCCAGCTGTGTGAGCTGCAGGAAAAGCAGGTGTGTGCTCTCATGGTTGTTCCAGTCTCAGTTGTTGAACGGGGACAGATGAATAGCCCTGAAGGAGGCAGGGCTGAGCCGAGGCTTAGGAAAGGGTCTGAGTGAGGGACTCCTGTGTAGAAGCGGTCAGCTCATGACGGCCCAGAAATGTCTCCAACAGCTCTTCTCAATCTTGAGCACGTCACCTGGAGGGCTTGTCAATACACAGATTGCTAGCCTCACCCTCCGAGACTCGGATTCAGTATGTCTGGGCTGGGGCTGGAGAATGTGCATTTCTAATGAGTTCCCAGGGGATGCTGATGTTACTGGTCCAGGGATCACTCTTTGAGAACCACTGGTCTATGAGATCCCCAAAGGGTAGTGTGCATACCTTTACCCAAGATGATGGTAGACAGTATATAGGGGAACGTTACACACTGAAACAGTTGTGTATATATTTTCGTGTGTATTTAAAAAGTACTACGTGCCTATAAAATTCATGATTTTAAGAATATTCTGGTTTAGAACAAGGCTAAAGTGGGTATAAGCAAAAAGTGATTCAAATTTAAATTTAAAAACTTAGCCAAAAAAGTAGTGTAGGTAAAGTGAGAGTACAGGGTAAATCAGAAAGTGGTATGCAAATGACTAATATTTAGTAAACATGAACATCAAAAGGATGTGACCATACATTTATACTTACTACGTAGTTAGGGGTCAGGGTGGATATTCAAAAATTAACAAATAGAAAGGCATGGACACTGCACAGTCAGAACAGACATGGTCCAAAGCAGTCAGTTCTGCCGTAGAAGGGACTGCAGATAAATATCAACCCAGTCAGGGCAGTTGATTGGGTCTCTGTTTTATAGATGAGAGAACTGAAGTTTCGAGAATTTGTTTCCCAAGATCACAGTCAAATTAGGAGCAAAGCTACAACCAGAGCATATAGAGCATTGCAGAGGTAAGAACAACAGAATGTGCCCAGGATATTCACATGCAAAGCTGGACATACTCCTCTGTTAATGCTGTTCCTTCCACACAACCTCCACCCCCAGAAATAGAGGGGCTTCTTCCTTCGTGCCATGGCCCACACTGGGCCCTCCTTCCTCTCCTATGGATGACCCAGGCCCTCCACAGGGGTCACTGGCCCATGTGTACATATGTATATACAAGTCCTGCCTATAAGTCATTTTGATTGTTTACACTTTTCAACAAATATTTCTAGAGCACTGCTGGAGCCAGGACACTGTGCTAGATGCAGGATACAAAACAATGAAACACAAACCCTACCCTCAAGGAGCTCACAGTCACTGATGGCAGCAGACTAGAAATGATTACACGGAGTCATGATGCACTGAGGGAAGCTGCACACCACCAGGTGGAAAGAGGGTGGTCCAAGGCACCTCAAAGGTGGTGACCTGACCTGGGTCGTGAAGGCCAGGAGGACTTCCCCAAGTAGAGGAAGGATACTAAGCTGTTCCAGGCTGAGAGGGGAGCAAGTGCAAAGGGGCAGAGAAGAGATGTCATGGTGCACTGCGGAACCAACATTGGTTCAGTGTGGTTCAAGCACTGAGTGTGGGAGGGCATGATAGGAAAATAGCACAGCGTGTGCTATGTGCCAGGCACTGCTGCAAGCACTATGTACACACACACGCACACACACATTCTTTGCATATCAATTCATATATACACATACACGCACAAATGAATTAATATACATGTATACATATAATTAACATATGCACATATCATACATATATGCGATGCATGTGCATTATATGTTGATATATAAATTCATATACACATGTGTATACGTGTGTCATATATGTAATACGTTGTTGATGAATAAAGATAATTTTAATCTTCACAGCCTACCAGGTAAGTACTAATCCCATTTAAAGGACAGGAAACTGGGGCTTCCCTGGTGGCGCAGTGGTTAAGAACCCGCCTGCCAATGCAGGGGGCACGGGTTCGAGCCCTGGTCCAGGAAGATCCCACATGCCGCAGAGCAACTAAGCCTGTGCACCACAACTAGTGAGCATGCACTCTAGAGCCTGCGAGCTACAGCTACTGAGCCCTTGTGCCACAACTACTGAAGCCCGTGTGCCTAGAGACTGTGCTCTGCAACAAGAGAAGCCACTGCAATGAGAAGCCCACGCACCACAACAAAGAGTAGACCTTGCTCACTGCAATTAGAGAAAGCCCGCACACAGCAACAAAGACCCAGCACAGCCAAAAATAAATGAATTAATTAAAATTAATTAATTAATAATTTAAAAAAGACAGGAGACTGAGGCACAGAAAGCTTTAATAATTTTCCCAGGGAAAATAATTAGTAAGTAGAAAAAATATTAGTAGTAAAATTATTAGTAATATTCCAATGAAAATTATTAGTAAGTGGCACAGCTGGGATCCCTGAACCCAGGCCATCAGATTATAAAACTTGAACTCTTACCCACTAGACTATACAGGACCCAGGACCAACAGAATAAGGGTGGGAAGGAATGTAGACAGGCTTCAGACATATAGGGCCTCAGACCCCATGCTAAACGGATGGGACTTTAAGACTGCCAGCTTGAAGTGTTTTAAGCAGAGGAGAGACAGAATTCATTTATTCAGTCAGTCAGTCAATACATAATTATTAAGTGCTTACAGCATTCCGGGTACCATATACCAGACCCTGGCAATAGAGCAGCAAACAAGGTAGAAACGATCCATACAGTCAAGGGGCTTATCTGCTATCAGTGGGAACAGTCATAAAAAGAAAAAGTCCACAATTAATTAACTTCTGACCATGGTGGTAAGTAAACAGAATAGCAAGTCAGTTGGATGAAAGTGTGTGGCCAGGGGCCCAGCCTGTTCCAAGGAGTTAGTGGCAGCTTTCCGGAGTAAGGGAAATGCCATCTTAGGGCTGCATAGGCAGGAACTGGGCAAAGGGAAATGGCGGGGAAAGGTGAGAGGGAGTTCCAGGCTGGGTCTTGTCATGTTCAACTGGATCTGGAGCACAGAATCAGAGATTGGGGAATACGAAAGGAAAAGGAAGAGAGAGTGGGCTTTATTTTTGGAAACACTGAGTTTGAGGCGTCAAGAGGGATGGAAATGTCCAGTGGACATTGGGTACAAAGACTGGATACAAGGATCTGGGCTTCAGGAGAGAGGCCAGACCTGAGGGTATAGATCTGACAGTCGGCAAACATGACAATTCAAACCCTAAGAATGAATGAGATTGTCAGGGAATGTTTGAATAGAGAGAGAAAATGGCTGCAAATGGTTCCCAAGGTAGAATAGGAGGCAAATATCTGAACTCTTTGGGGCAGAAAGGAGGGGAAATCAGCCATAAACCATCAGAAGTGGGTCTTCCTACCACCGAACTCAACCCCCATCCCAGGCCTCATACTCACAAACAGCCTTACATACAGACATTGAGCTAAATTTCCACATGAGGCTACATATGCAGTCTTCTTATCTGTGAGAGAGAGACAGAGAGAGACAGAGAGAGAGAGAGAGAGAGTGTGTGTGTGTGTGTGTGTGCGTGCAAAAAGTGGTAATTTGCTGTACCTTAAACATTTAATGTATACCACAATTTTTACATGGTTTGGTGGTCCTTGATTTTAAAAACATACCTAAAACCTCAAAAACTAGAAATAGTCTGACCTCCCTCAACTTCAAAGAGGCCCTGAAAGGGTAGGCAGGGTTCTCCACATCTTTGCTATCGCTCCCAAGCTGCCTGGTTCCTTCATTGTTCCAGCTCTCCAGGGTGTTCTTTTCCAAGAACAGTCTCTCTGAAGCTGGATGAACTCCTGACAGCAGCCGCCTTAGTAATGTCCCTTTTGGATTTCTCAGTCCTCTGGAGTCCCTCCCCCGCCCCTTTTTTTTAAGCTGGAAAGAGAATCAGGAATGACCAAATCTTGGGTGAATGTGAACCAAGGTAAAAGAACATGTGGATTCTAATTCCAGGGACTTTTCATGTGCTTCCTCAAGGTGCCTGAGCCTTCATTCAAATTCAGTAAGACATTCAGATTGTCAAATTTCATTTGGCAATAATAAATAGACCTATGGTTTTCTTCTGTTCACCAGATTTTTCTGTGATGCTCTATAATAGAGATCTCAAGTTTTAAGGCTATATTTCTGAGAATTCTTGAGAATGAAACTAAGAGCCTGAGTTTTGTTCCCACCTCTGCCACTAATGCTATGTGAGCAACCCAGTGGATCTTTGTTTTTTTGTTGTCGTCTTTTGTTTTTTAATTATTTTATTTTAGTTTACTTATTTTTGGCTGCATTGGGTCTTTGTTGCTGTGCGCAGGCTTTCTCTAGTTGCGGTGAGCAGGGGCTACTCTTCGTTGCGGTGCACGGGCTTCTCATTACAGTGGCTTCTCTTGTTGCAGAGCACGGGCTCTAGGTGCGTGGGCTCAGTAGTTGTGGCTTGCAGGCTCTAGAGTGCAGGCTCAGTAGTTGTGGCACATGGGCTTAGTGGCTCCGTGGCATGTGGGATCTTCCTGGACTAGGGATCGAACCCATGTCCCCTGCTTTGGCAGGCAGATTTTTAACCACTGAGCCACCAGGGAAGTCCTGGTATCTTTATTTTTTTTAACTGAAGTATCAAATCAGCAAGTATGTGTTGACAGCTTACTAGATACAAGGCTCTGTGTTAGTACCATGGGAAAGAAAGTCCTCAAGCTCAGGAAGTGGAATATCAGGCCAGGGTATAATGACACCAGTACACTATGATCATAATACAATGCCCAAAGGATGACAGTCAATCTGTGTTCCATGGGGGCTCAAAGAGCAGGAAAGATGCCTCCTAGCAGAGATGGCATTTGAAAGGACCTTGGAAGATCAGGAAGTCTTGAGAAGAAGAGCATGGTACTGAAGGCCAGGGAAGGCAGGGAGGGTGGACAGCAATGGGCAAAGCATTCAAGGTGGAGGAACAGCATAAGCAAAGGCACAGAAGCAGAGAAATCTGGGAGTTGTTCAGGGCCTTTCTTACAACTGCTACTGATCTACAATGAGTTAAGTAGAGAAACTGAGAGTAAGCATTTTAAAAATTTATATAGTAATTTGAAAGAGTAATTTTCTGTTCAAACTAATACTTTTTTAAAAATTGAGCTTGTGTTTATGTCCTTCTTTTTCATTTTTCATTTACTGTTAAACTCTTTTGTCTTTTACTATTGCAATCAATTGGAAATTTTAAAATTGGTCCTTCGCCACAAATAGTTTAAGAAGCACTGGGGTTCAGGGAATGTCAAGTCTCTAGTTCCATACAGTGTCAAATGTGAAGCAGAACTGGAAAAAGTAAGCTTGAAGTGGTATTTTGAGGCATATCGCAGGGGGTGGCTTTTTAAAGGTGATATAAGTCTATTGGTGGGCTCAGAGAAGGCAAGGAGACAGGAAGGGATGGGAGGAGGATCTGAAATATGTGAAATCTTCTGACTTCTAAGTGTTGGATCTAATTGTAATTTTGTAGTAGTTCAGATGAAACAAAACATATCTGAGGACCACGTGTGGGCCACTGGTTTGCAGTCTGACATAGGCAGATGGGGCTGAGTTACTCAGTGAAACAGGCAGCAGTAGAGGATCAGCGCTGCAGTCCCCTGGGTCCCAGAGGCCATGGAAGTGGAGTTCTGTCACTTAGATGGTGCAAGAGCAGTGAGATGTTCCAGAACAACTGAGGGCAGTACAGCACAGAGAACCTAGAGACTCGGCTGTGGGCATGAAGGGGGCCAGCAGTGACTTGTGCACCAACAACCAAAGACTGGGCAGAAATGAGAACATCCTGGGGTACTGGGGGTGGTCTGTGAGGGCACTGATCCACCACCCACTCCTTGGCATTTCTGAATGTCCCCCAAATTCAGGCATAACCCTTGGAAACGAGATCATAATGGACTCATCATATCATAAGTTGACTGTGATTGAGCTTCTACCACAAGTGGAAAGGAGGTTCAAGCAGAAATTCGGTTCACATTTGTGAACTGTTTTATTTCACTTTCTCCAGCAGTGCTTGGATTGGACAGGCTGGCACCTACTTTATTTCCCATGAGTGCCATCAAAGAGGCCCATGGTCAGAAGCAGATCTGTACTTTAAAAAAAAAAAAAACAAAACCCAGGGCTTCTCTGGTGGCGCAGTGGTTAAGAGTCCGCCTGCCAATGCAGGGGATACAGGTTCGGGCCCTGGTCCAGGAAGATCCCACATGCCGCGGAGCAACTAAGCCCACGCACCACAACTACTGAGCCTGCACTCTAGAGCCCGTGCTCCGCAACAAGAGAAGCCACCGCAATGAGAAGCCCACGCACCGCAACGAAGAGTAGCCCCCGCTCGCCGCCAACTAGAGAAAGCCTGCGCACGGCAACGAAGACCCAACGGAGCCAAAAAGAAATAAATAGAATTTATAAAAACAAACAAAAATTCCAAATACTTCCTGACTGTGAGGAAAGAGTGTGAAAAAGGCAGCACTTTAAAAGACACACACTCTGCTGAACTCTGAAGACTAGGGCTGCCAGAAGGTTGGGTTCATTGGGGAAATAGCTCAAACCCTCATTAACAATCTAGATTATTTATTCCTGCATAGTCATTAGTGGGACCAGTGAGGTCAGGTCTCAGGTTCCAACACCACCATTGGGGAGATTTCGTGATGACAGCTGGAGAGGAAAGGATGAGAGAGAATGCCGGTCCCGGAGGCTAACACCCGTGCCCAGCGTGGGATGTTAGGCACTGGACATGGAATTCCCAGGAGGCTGCTGCCGCTGCTCTCATTGGCCAAAGCTAAGTAAGAATGATGCAGCAAACATGAAAAATAAAGAGAAACAGTGTTCAAGTGGGGATGAGAGTGAAGAGCAAAATTTTTCCTCTTTATTATTAAACCCCAATGTAGTAGCACATTTACCATATTTTCCAGGGAGCTTTTTAAAAGAAAAAGCTTTTCCTGAGCCGAGGAGAGGAACTGGGGCCTGCATCTCACTGGAAAATAGGAAAATCTGTTTGAATTAAGAGTCAAAATGGGAGAGCTGAGAAATATGTCTTGACTGACAGGGGCTGTATTTCTCCTTTTCTATCTAATGTGCTCTTGCTGTTTAGAATGTATTTTACTATAAAGGAAAAATTATCCAAATGGCTCTCCAGCTCTTCCAGCAATGCTGAGTAATAAACAGGAGTTATGAGGGTGAATAGTTTATAGGGATGACACTCCATCATCCATAAACATGGCTGAAAAGAGGGGAAAGGGTAATTTGCAATAGCTAATCCCCTCTCATATACATGAAAATATACCAGACAGCCTGCCCTGAAATTCGCCCCTGTTCCCTAATCATTGCAGCAGCCTCCTAACAGGCCTCCCAGTTTCTTATGCTTTACCAGCTACCTTCTGTTCTCCACCCACCCAGCAGCCAGGAGGATCCTAAAGCCCAAGTCGCAGCTTGTCACCCTCTATTTAATATCATCAATGGCTTTCTTTTGCACTTAGAAGAAAATCCAGATTTCTTGGCCTCCAAGGCCCTGCTGACCTGTGTCAAAGATAAACAAAGCCAGACGCTAGTTAAAGTGGTAAGGACAGATTTTAATCAGCAATACATTTTGCAACAAGAAAGAGTCCACCATGAACGGAACTCAACCTGGATTTGCCAAGGAAGTGCAAGATTACAAAGCGCTAGTCAGTATAAGTGCAATTAGACTAGCTGTGTCTGTTGGCTGGCCACTATGGAAGTTAGGATACTATCTTCCAATAGAGACTGAGAGACAGAGGTCTTATCCTCAGGTCATGGCCAGAACAGACAGCAAATTTTTTGACAGCCTTGAGTTTTCTTAGGTAGGTACTTTAAGCAGGGGGGCGGGGGGCTAGGGTTATCTTAGGGATGTGGCCTTGAGCTGTTAGAAAATATGTTAGTGTTTGTTCAAGTCTTCATAGATCAAGCTTGAGACCTAGTCGAGGAGAGGGCTCCGAGGAGCCTGGCTCAAGGTAGGCTGAGAAGAGAATCTTTATCACCTGCCCTTTCCCTACCATCACTCCCTCCCCACTTAACACAAACATACCCACCACCCACCTTGCTCATGCCTTCCTCCACCCTGCTCTGTCTTCGGTTCCACAGTATCATGTCCTTCCTGCCAAAGAGATTTTTGGTTCATGCTATTTTCTCTGCCTTTTTTCTCATTTGGACATCTAGTAATAACCCATACTTTACGACTCAGCCCGAAGGTCACCACCTTCAAGAGTCCTCTTCTAACTACCCTGTCTAAATCAGAGACCTTTCTGTTTCTTTCTATCTCCTTTGCCTTGTTGCTGTTTTCTGTCTCCCTGTTGGGCTATAAGTTCCATGAAGATAAAGATCAGATCTGTCTTTATCATCAGTATATCTCAAGTATCTAGCATGGTACAGAACAGATGCTCAATAAATATCTGCTGAATGAATGAATGCTCTCCACCTTCCCCCAGGTCTGACTTCTTCCTAGATTGACCCACTGTGAGTTACTTGGGGTTTACCTGTCATTTGAGCACAGAATAGTTCTGCGAGACTTTGAAGTACAAGGTAGAGAATCTTGTGTTCCTGCACCAAAATAAATTTTACATAAAATGTCCTCGTATCTGAGAGCCAGTGTAGGATTAGGGCAAGTCTGGAGGAGTTCCCCATCTCCTCCCTTCTTTACAGGCTGCAGGCTGAGCTCCAGTGCTGTGGTTTGCAGAGAGGAACCCTGGGAAGTCTGGCTCCAATGTGAAGCCTGCATTTGGAGCCCACTTGTCAGGACAATGCCCTTTACAAGATGATCAAAGGGCCTTTGACAAACCTGACTTCCCAACACTATAGGGAGCCCTGTAGTGGCAGCCCCTGCCCAACTCCTAGTATCCTGGAGAAAGACCAGTTCTCAGAAATTTGAAAAAAGGACGATTTAGCCAGTACTATGCTTAGTGAAATAAGTCAGACAGAGACAGACAAATATCGTATGATACCACTTAGATGTGGAATCTAAAAAAATAAACTAGTGAATATAACAAAACAGAAACAGACTCATAGAGAACAAACCAGTGGTTACCAGTGGGGAGAGGGAAGAAGGGAAAGGCAAGATAGGGGTAGGGGATTAAAAGGTACAAACTACTATGTATAAAATAAATAAGCTACAAGGATATAGTGTACATCACAGAGAATATAGCCTATATTAAATAATAGCTACAAATGTAGTATAATCTTTAAAAATTGTGAATCACTATGTTGTACATCTGAAACATATAATATTGTACTTCAACTACACCTCAATAAAATAATACTAATTAAAAAATATTAGAGGGGGCTTCCCTGGTGGCGCAGTGGTTGAGAGTCTGCCTGCCGATGCAGGGGACACGGGTTCGTGCCCCGGTCTGGGAGGATCCCACATGCCACGGAGTGGCTGGGCTCGTGAGCCATGGCTGCTGAGCCTGCGCGTCCGGAGCCTGTGCTCCGCAACGGGAGAGGCCACAGCAGTGAGAGGCCCGTGTACCGCAAAAAAAAAAAAAATTAGAAAAAAGGGAAATGACTAAGCCTTTGTGGGTGATTCAGAGAGTTAGCAAATCTACCTGAGGGTTCACTGGGGTGCCGAGGAGAGGAAAGAGGGAATAACAGTGTCCACAGGAGATCTGGAAAGCAGATTATTTAAATTTATATGTTAATATATGAGATCATAAGCTCTGCCTTATTCATTACCTGCTTTCAAGCATTCGGAATTGGCTCTTCTATAATGTTTAGGGAAAGCTTTGTCAAAATTCTGTCAACGCAAATGTTGATCTCCATTGCCCTGCTCCCAATGCTGCCTCTCCAAACCCTGCCTCTCCAAACCCTTTCCTCGCTGCCTTTTGGGACGTGACATATTCCTGGTTTTCTTTCTCCTTCCAACCATTTTTCTCATGAAAGTCACTTTTCTGTGACTTTCCCTCTTACTCCCACTTAACTATGAATACCGGGTTTTCCTAGGATGCAGTCACCAGCACCCTCTTTTCTTTCCGTGGTTTCTCAGGGAGCCCATCCTCACGGTTCAACTACAGCTTTATACTGACGGCTCCTCAGTTGACATCTCTAGCCTGGACCACTCACTCAGGCTCACTCCTGAATCTCAGGAGTGTTCGCGGGTGTAAGCGAAGAAACATCATAATTCTCCCTCTGCCCTCTGAGTTCTTGGCTGAAACCCCTATAACGACAACAACAACAAAAACAGGTTAACCAGAGAAAACCAATCCAGTTATTAACACGTGCAGCATGCATCATGCAGGAGAACCTAAACCAAAAGTAACTCAAAATGGCAGCTTAGAATTCCAGCTTACAGAGCATTTTCGACAGAGAACAGTACATTTGTAGAGAAATAACAGGACAGAGCAGTTTTAGTCTTCCAAGGGTAGCCAACTAAGGAGGGAAGATAAATACATGGGAGGAAACTAATGGAGTAAGGTTTGTTTGCAGATTTCTCTGTTGCATCTCTGGGCTGATGAGAGTCTACCTCTAGTAAAAGGAGAATTTATAACCTGCCTTTAGGCAAAAAAAAAAAGGGGGAGCTTTTTCTGGGTTTGTTGCTTCTCAATTGCCTTCAGCTCAAAACAATTTTTATGTCACAGAGGTACACCTATTTGGCAGTGACATATTCTGGTTTCCTTCACATTTACATCAACCATCACCTCAAACTCAGTAGGTCCTGAAATTGATTCCTCATGTTCCCCAGCTGGGTCATTTGTACCAATGTTCCTGCTTCTAGGCCTGCATTCACCATTCTTCAATTCTCTGATGTGTGACATTCCCGAGGTCACCTTTAAGCCATCCCCGGCTTATCCCATGCTGAGTCCCACCAGCTCTGGATTGTGTCTTTTGACTCTCTCTGGCCTCTGTCCTCATGTTAAGACTATTTCAATCATAAGTGACAAAACCCTAACCCAACCTGGATCAAGCACCCAAAGGAATTTATGGGCTCACATATCTGAAAAGCAAGACATTTTCAGGAATTGTCTTTTTCTACCTCTTGGCTCTGTTTTCTTTGTGTTGCTTTCATTGTCAGGCAAGCTTTTCTCCTGAGTATCAAGTATGGAAGGTGACTCCTTCATGCTCCCTGTATAGGACTAAGGAAATTCCTATTCATTCCTATTCCATTTCTACCATTAAAATTGAGATTCACTGGCCCGCTTTTTGCTTTTAATGTTAAATCATGAAATTCCAGAGCCTGACCTAAAAAAAAAAAGGTGCAAGTCTTCATAATTAACAGAAGAGTCTCAGAAAGAGATGAAGGAGATGTTCTCTCCCAAGGAAGAATAAAGACCTCTCTGCATTTACATCTTGTTAAAAAAGATCTGATTTAATGGGGCATTAAATTGACAGCATTCATTAGAATATCAAACTTGTCTTTCTATGTGATAGAGACTTGTTACCAACTTATTCTGTTGTCTTCGGAAGAATAATTTGAACAAAGTGGTCTAGTAAAAACTGCTAAGACTTTAAAAAAATGTTGCAAGTTGTGAAAATAACCTCAAAGATCAACCTGTATCTCTGATTTGTTGTCTGACTTGATAATGCGTTGGCCTGGTAATAATGTTGACATTGCCACCTCTGCATTTCTGAAACCATATGAACTCTTGCAAATATTCTAGGCTCTGTGAGCCATGTGTCTCTGTCATAGCCATTCAGCTCTACGCTTATAGCACCAGAGCAGTCAGTAAGCAAATGGGTGTGGCTGTGTTCCAATACCACTTCATTTAGGGACACAAAATTTGAATTTCATATAATTGTCATGTGTCCTGAAATATTCTTTTGATTTTTCAATTATTTAAAAATATATAAACCTTCCCCATTTCTCGTTTACACTGAGTACTCTACTAGAACTGTCTTCCCCCATTTATTCATGTGGCTAACTCCCTTACCTCCTTACATCTCTACATTTACCTTCTCAATGAGGCCTAACCTGACCATCCTGTTGAAAACTGCAAGCTGCATCGTTTCCCACTGCCTCCACTGTCCCCACCTCCCCTCCTATTCCTCTTATCTTATGACTTTCCCATAGGACTTACTGCCTTCTAAAATATGAAATAATTTACTTATTTATAATTATATTGCTCATCTTCCCTTGCCAGATGGCAAGCTCTCCGAGGGCAGAGGTTTCTGTGTAAAAGTTCACAGGTGCATCCAAAATGCCTAGAAGACTGCCTGGCACACAGACAATATTTAAGAACTTTGTTGAATAATTAAACAGATGGATTAATGACCTATCAACCCCCTGCTCAACTATTAGATTGGAGTTCAGGTCATCTGATAATAAAAGTCGACTTCCCCTTCTTTTTTTTGGTACGCGGCCCTCTCACTGTTGTGGCCTCTCCCGTTGCGGAGCACAGGCTCTGGACGCGCAGGCTCAGCGGCCATGGCTCACGGGCCCAGCCGCTCCGCGGCATGTGGGATCCTCCCGGACCGGGGCATGAACCTGTGTCCCCTGCATCGGCAGGCAGACTCTCAACCACTGCGCCACCAGGGAAGCCCCTACTTCCCCTTCTTGACGTAAATACATAGAGGGCTCGGTCTTCAGAAATGGAATTGTCTAAGATTCACTTCTTGTTGGACACTTCATTCAAGATAGGCCAAAGGACTCCTTCAAATGCAGGAAAAAAAGACAAAATGGTTTGTAAATAAAAAAGAAGTTGAATGCTTATAATCTGCTATACGTCTTTTCCAAAATTAGCTTTAACCTCTGCTCGAGTCTGGGGGTCCCTGCAGCCTTCTCTGTGTCTGAATCCTCTTCCAATCTTCTCACACCTGGTGGTGATGACCAGTTTCAAGTGGCTGATAACTTTGGGCCTGAAATAGACATGGTTAGGAGCAAACAACTTAGTTTTTTGCACTAAAGAGTCAATTCCAGAAAATAAAATTGAAAAGCTGCTTTCCCCCACTTTTTACCTTAGTGTGGCATGAAAGGTCTTTCTTGATCAGGTCCTTGCCTCTGTCCAAGTCTCATCAGCTGTCGTTCTCTCCTACCCTCCAGCTCCCATAAGCTCTAGCCCCTCTGGGCCGTGCTGCTGCTCACTCCTTCCCTTTGTACATCCTCTTCCCTCAAAACAAGTTACCCTTTTGACTGCAAAAGAGTGTGTCTGTGTGTCTGTTTATTGCTTGTTTTCCCTCAAGGGCCTTTTGAACTTCATGAAAGTAGAAGCTTGGTCTGTCTTGCTCACTGTTGTCTCTCCAGTGTCTGAAAGCAGATGGGACTGGATCCGAAAGGGTGTTAAATAAAAGTTTTGATTATTACTAGAAGGCAACGAGGACCCACTAAAAGATTCTAAGCATTAAACTGTTATGGACAGGTTTTTGTTTTAGAAAATCAGTATCATTGCTGTGTGGGGGAATGGATTGGAGAAGGCAAGACTGGACCTAAGAAATCAGACAATTAGAGTAAGCAAAAATGATGAGGGCCTGATTTGAGGCAGCATCAGTGGGGTTGGGAGAAGATGAGGGATTTGAGAGAGACATGAGAGAGAACAGCAGAAATCAATGAACTAGTGGATGTTGTAACTTCAGTAAGAGGGAGTAAAGGATAAGTCCAGGTTTCTGGCTTCAAGATTCTGGCTGCTGGTGATGTCTGGAACTATCACACAGTATTACGGTTGTATGTTTACCTGTGGGTCACTCCCAACGAGTCGTAAAGGTACCTTGCTAAAAGTCTTTGCATTAGCAGTGTTAGAAGAACACCTATTATGTAGGAGGCATATAATAATTAAATGAATGAATGAATACACTGAAAATAGTAAACAGTTTGTATGATCAAGACGGCGAGGAAAGCAAGAGGTAACTGGCTTCTCAGTTGCTTTCTGCCTATTGTACAACTAGGAGGCTGACAATAAAGTTTATTTGAGCGTCGACGTGCCCCGACGTGGCCCCGCCTTCGCAGCCGGAGCCGCTATTGGTGGGCATTGGCCAGCGGCGGCCGTCCCTAAGCTACGATTGGCTAAGGCCGCCGTCATTTCGGAGCGCCCGGCGCCCGCCCGCCCTCTCGCCGCGTCGCCGGTGTCTGTGCCGCCCGCTCCTACTCGCCTCTCCTCTCCCGGCCGCAGCCCGGGGGACCGGAGCGAGCAGCGGGCACCATGTTCCGACGCAAACTGACGGCCCTCGACTACCACAACCCTGCCGGCTTCAACTGCAAAGGTGAGGAGGCGGTCCCGGGCCCGCCGCGCGTCAGTGATTCCCCCCCCGACTTCCCCGCCGCCGGGCCGCCGTTCTCTCAGCGCCGACACCTGGGCTCCCCACCCGGACCGTCCGCGGCCTTGTCTCCCCTGGACTCCTCTCCTCCCGGCAGCCAAGCACCTCTGCTTTCCGCCTTCCTTCCCCGGCTTCAGAGCCCCGCCACCCGCTCTTGCCTCGGCATCAGCACTTTCTGCACTTGCTGAACTCCAGACCCCACGCCCACCCCCCTCTCGCCCGCACCCTCAGCGCTCTAGAGGGAAAGTCTTCGCTTTTTGACGTAGCCCTTCAGCCCCGTGGCTTCCGGGTGATTGGGCGATACCTTGAGCACCTGCTGGGGGCCAGCACAGTGCTGGAATCCGAGGAAGATGCTGAGTAACTTGAAGACTCGTTCATTGCCCCTTGGGAACTAAGGGGTGAGGTGGGGGCAGTGGGAGCCCATCCGGCAGTTTGAGCTCGAGATAGAACGAAGTCCAGGACTGACAGTGTCGGGGCAAGCGCGTATAGGAACGAGCTAATGACAGTGTGTGAGTCGTGCAAAAAAAGTTAATAGCAGACGAGCGGGGCGGTTGAATTGTAAATACAAAGGTATTTGGGAATTCACCGCATTAAAATCGTAAAAAGTATTAACATTGCTACCCACTGCTACTCACCTACTACCCACTATTCATTTTCTTCCAGAGTTCTTGGCCTGTGGTAGACTAATAAGTTTGAAAGTGATCAAGCACAACCTGGGATGTTCAGACCATTGTATAAGTCTCAAGACTTCATAAGGGAGGCCTGAATTTGAATTCAAGCTTGAATTTTGTAATTGAAAATAATTTCCAAGCAGGATAGCAGTGTTTTGTTGATCTGTAGAAGCATGTCAATTTATAGAAACTTGTTTTTCTGCTTTGCCTTTTATGTAAGAAAAAAGGTTCAGTGGTAGTAGAGCTTAGATCTGAATTTGAATCTTTGAGCCTCAGGTTTTTTCACTGGTAAAATCGGGATATTACCTACCTCGAAATGGTGTGGGAGGATTAAATGAAACAACATCTGTACTTTTTCATGAATGCGTTTAATGTGCTGTAACAGTAAAAGACAATGGTAGTCAGTATCTTCTTTCTGTTTGCCATTTAATTTCTTGTACATTATGATTGCTGTAAATTTAATCTGGCCCAGTCCTTCCTCCTCTTCCCCATAGGAACTGGAATAATAACTGACACTTAAATAGCAAAACTGTGTGCTAGACACTGTTTTGATCCTTAAATATTTTATTTAATCTTCATAACAACCCTATGAGGTAAGTCTTACTATTACTCCCCATTTTGTAACTCAAGAATCTGAGGCCTGGAAAATTTAGGTAATTAGCCCAATTTCACACAACCACTAAATGTCTGGAGTCAATTTGAATTCAGGCCAGGATATGAACATAAGTCAATCCAAAGTCTGCACTTTCAACTCCTACTTCAAGCAGCTCAAGTAACTTCTAATTTTGGAGTTAAAAAAAAAAAAGTTCCACAAGACTGTTTGTGAAGGAAGTGTTTTACCTGTTACCTAGTGCTTCTCGTGATTTATATGGTGTTTTTATTGCAGATGAAACAGAATTTAGAAACTTTATTGTTTGGCTCGAAGACCAGAAAATCAGACACTACAAGATTGAAGACAGAGGTAATTTAAGAAACATCCACAGCAGTGACTGGCCCAAGTTCTTTGAAAAGGTAATGAGTTAGAAAGTAAAATAAAACGTACAGAGAACTTGTCTAAAAATTATATGAAGACAGGCAAGCATAAAATTACTGTGTTCTTTTAAAATAAATGACACTAATAATGATCAGTGTTAGAAAAGCTAGACTTCAGGGATTTTACTTTTTTCTTACCATGTTTTTTTGTTTTTAAAGCAGATTATATTATCTCTTCCTACCAAGCATTCAGTATTAGATAGAAATAGTATGGTGAATCATTAGGCATGAGGGTGGAGGGGAGTATAGATAGAGTAGGCTGAGGATAGAGGAAAGCTCATGTGCCATAAAGAGTTTGAACTTGACCCAGCTGGGGAGCTGTCACAGTTTTAGGTGATATGACTGGACTAGTCTTCCCACTCCTCACCTTTCCCAACCAATTCCTGGTTACTCGAAACTGTCAGCTTTAAGCTTATGTAGCTGGAGAGGAGGTGCTTATCCCCAGTACTTAGATGTGTGCCTGACATACAATAGAGAGACCTGTTTGTTTCATGAATTTATATATTTGTGTGTGTTTATTTGTATACATATATGTGTATGTATGTAAATGAATGATATATGAATATTCATTTCTCCATTTTCTCTATAGCAAAACTTACTCTGTATTCACATCCTTTAGGGCCCTATACCCGACTAGCCCGCTGCCCATTGAAAACTAACTTTATAGACTGTTAACTAATAAAGGTAATGGCACAAGTAGACACTCAAAAAAAAGGGAAGAAATAGTTTTGTCCAGAAACACTGAGACTTCTTAAATAAACAGTGACACGTATTCTCTAAATAGTAAAAATGGCAAAAATTAGAATTTTTACATTACATTAAAAATAGAGCAGAGATACAGTTAGAGTATTATATTAAAATAAGACATTATTGACACGCTTGAAAACTAAGATTATGTCTTGTTTTTGCTTATTTTTAACATACACAGTTGTCCCTTGTTACGTACAATAGAAATAATCCTAAAAAGATCTGCGTGTGTTATTTTTGTGGCTGGAATAACTTTCCTGTTGACCTAGTTTAATTTTAGTAATGTTTTTGCAGAAAACAGAGTTGTTTTCAAATTAGAATAAAAATTACATTTTACAGTATCATTATTTACATTAAACGTTTTTATTAGCTCTATTACTTTGACGAGATCTCTTTAAGAATATGAAAAGTAATGGTCACTTCAGCAGCACATATACTAAAATTGGAACAACGGTATAGAGAGGATTAGCATGGCCACTGCGCAAGGATGACATGCAAATTCGTGAAGTGTTCCATGTTTTTAATTGAGTTATTTGTAGTGAGGTGGATGGACCTAGAGACTATCATACAGAGTGAAGTAGGTCAGAAAGGGAAAAACAAATACCATATGCTAACACATATATATGGAATCTAAAAAAAAAAAAAGTTCTGATGAACCTAGGGGCAGGACAGGAATAAAGACGCAGACGTAGAGAATGGACTTGAGGACACGGGGAGGGGGAAGGGTAAGCTGGGACGAAGTGAGAAAGTAGCATTGACATATATACACTACCAGATGTAAAATAGATAGCTAGTGGGAAGCAGCTGCATAGCACAGGGAGATCAGCTCAGTGCTTTGTGACCACCTAGAGGGGTGGGATAAGGAGGGTGGGAGGGAGATGCAAGAGGGAGGGGATATGGGGATATATGTATACGTATAGCTGATTCACTTTGTTATACAGCAGAAACTAACACACCATTGTAAAGCAGTTACACTCCAATAAAAATGTTAAATAAAAGAATATGAAAAGTGACTAAATTTTCCTTTACTGGTGTTTAGGTACCTAAGTTTCTAGTTTTATGAATTAGAGGATTGTGTAAGTTACATACTGCCTCTGACAGTGGGCAAGTTTATTAACCATTCTGTGGCTCAATATTGTTATCAATAAATGGGAATAACAGTGCTATCTATCTCATAGGAGTGGTATGTATTGTTATTGAAATATACCTATGTACCTTTTCACAGAGGTGCCTGGCCCATAGCAAGTGCTATATGTTTATTAATTTCCCTGCCTCTACTACTATTATTGCTACTACTGGATTATTTTCCTTTGCCCTTCAAGAGTATTTTTGAAAATTTTGATAGCCTTCTTAAGACTTTGAAATATATTGTGAGGATTTTATATTTCTTATATTACATCTGTGATGGCCCACTCACGTGTACAAGACAATACAGAGTTCCACATGTGGAAGGGTATTGAAGAATATAAAAAACTTTCTGATGAAAAACACCCAGAAATGACAGTAAAGTAGTATAATCTAAAGATAAATATATTGGAACTTACACAGATATTATCTTTCAAGGTGGTTTCTTTGGAATGATGATGTCATTGCCTAAAGCATATTTGGAACTTTTTTTGGAAATACTTTTAGATCAGGAGACATCTTTTGAATATCCTTAATATTGACAGTTTTTTTATACTTTTAACATGGATTTGCTTTTTGCCTCATGACTAAATCTTGTGAATGAGGTGCTTTTTTTTAAAGCAGGGGAATAAAATTTTTGATTAGAAAATAAGTGACGGCTAAAAAGTGCTGATTCATTAATTATCCCCCAAAGAATTTCCAAAAAGGAGTTCCAGAAGTTTTGAGTAATGTCATTGTCGGTGGAATTAGATTTTAAGTTCCTAAGAGACTTATTTTAAGGACATACTCATTTGAATATGCAGCTTCTGACATTTATTCAAAACGCTTGTATGTCACATGGCTTACTCTATTCAGAAGCATTTCCACGATATGAAAGCTAAGGTTTAGATAATAATTGGTTTTGTTTTGTTTGGGGTTTTTGGTGTATCCTCCTTTTTAATTAAAGTCCTTTTTATTTACCTGCTCTATGTGTATTGAGACCTGGAATCAGAAAGTTTAGATTCAGCTCCCCGATTTAAGTCGTATAACTGTCAGCAAGTGTTGACCTCTAGGCTTCGGTTTTCTCATCTACAAAATGAAGTTATTCTACATCTAGGCAGTGGTGCCCTATCTGGAATCTGCAAAAGTAAAAATTTCAAAAAGCATGATGGGCCTACTTCATTTTTTTTCCCTGAGTAGTACACTTAAGTGTTTCCTTCCTTTGGGTTATATAATTGCATCAAAGTTTTAGTAATGTAAATGTTATAAGAAATTCTTAGAGATCCAAACCAAGGTCTCTTTCAACTCTACCATTTTTTTTATTTTGTGACTTTATAGTAATAATGAAACCAGACTTTTTATTCCCCTCACAGTATCTCAGAGATGTTAACTGTCCTTTCAAGATTCAAGATCGACCAGAAGCAATCGACTGGCTTCTTGGTTTAGCTGTTAGACTTGAATATGGAGATAATGGTATGTTTTGTGGGGAATGTCTGTTTTAAAGAGAGAGAGGAAAGGTGGGAAAGGAGTGTAAAAATGTAGGGAACTTGCCAGTTTGTCTTACATTGTTTTACCTTTGGTTCATTTTAAGTTTTGTACATCCTCATCTCACTTTACAGCATCTGTTTAAAATTTTACTTTTTGTAATTATTCTTCTGTATCCAGCTCCCAAATTGTCTAGGAAAGAATTTTCTCTTCTAAAATTAGAGAGTCTCCTTACTGTCATAATATATTAAAAGCACTGGTTTCCATTGGTATTTAGATTTTTCTTTTAGAATTTGAAGGTGATGTTTTCTGAAGAAGAAGGCTAATTGTTTTCTCACAATGTCACATTACTTTGGTGAATTTGCCATCTTTCAGTCTGTACCTTAGCCTTTCAAGTTCACTTGTTGCTGCTGTCCCAGAATTGATAGGATTTCAAGTGTTGGTTGCAGCAGGTAATTTCACAAGAGACTGAAATATACATCTAATGCAAATTTGCAGTATAGGCCAAAATGTATTTATTATTATTGTTTAATGTTATTTTATTACAGATACTTGTATCATTGGAAGGTTTTGAATGTTAGTACCTATAGTAAAAATAGTTTTCCAATAAACTGTTTTCTCTCAGGCCATTTCAGTTCGAAAGGCCTGCTAACATCTGAATGTAAGATCTGATTATCTTACTTTACCTCCATCCCCTGCATTTATGTTGTTCTCTTTCATGGGACTGTCAGTTCCAGTCCTCTTAATGATTTACGTTTGAAGCCTTTTTAATGTCTTTGGCCTCTCCCTTTTCCTCTCATTCTGTTCCATCCTTTTTTCCCTTGTCGTATCTTTCCTTCTCCATCCTCACTGCTGTTGCCCTAATTCAAGCTCTTGCCACTTTTTCCTGAGATTATTGGAATGTCTTTCACACTAGTCTCCCATCTATGTCACCCTCTAGTCTCATCCACATGGCCCACCAAGCTAATTTTTTGAAACATAAATGTTTTAGAATGCTACACTTTGTTTCCAAACAATAGTTCCTTTTACGTATTCAGAAACCATTGCTTTCCCATTTAACCCTATAGCTTTTTGAGTCATTCGCCACTTTCCATTTTGCTTATGTGTTACTTGCGCCACTAAATTGTAAGCTGATACTCAGCTTTGTTTCCTACATGGTACCTCTATTAGTTTCCTGTTGCTGCTGTAACAAATTACCACAAACTCAGTGACTTAAAAGACTGTTTATTATCTTACAGTTTTGGAGGTCAGAAGTCCAACATCTGTATTAGGACTGAAGTCAATTTGTTGACTGGGTTGGTTCCTTTTGGAGGCTCTAGGGGAAGATGCATTTCTTTGTCTTTTCCATCTTCTAGATGCTGCCTGCATTCTGTGACTCTGGCCCCTTTATCTTCAAATCTAGCAGCATATCATCTTCTAAACTCTGTGATTCTGCTCTCATTGTCACATATTCTCTGACTCTGACCTTCCTGCCTCCCTCTTATAAGGATGCTTTGGTTACATTGGGCCCACCTAGGTAATCCAGGATAACCCCTATACCCCCAATTTCAAGGTCCTTAATTTAATCACATCCACAAAGTCCCTTTTGCCATGTAAGATACCATATTCATAAGTTCCAGGGATTGGAATATGGACCTTTTTTTGCGGGGGAGGGAGCAGTCATGATTCTCTCTGCCACAGTACCTGACATAGTTTCTGTGTACAGTAGATGTGCTTATCAACTATAATTGCTTGGTAAATTCAATATATGAATGTTTATACATACTGGTGTGGAGCATCAACCAGCTGTTTTTTTGCTGGTTCTTCAAACTTAAGTTTCAGATGCCTTATGGCAGAAATCTTAAGGAAAGCTCAAAGACTTTTTCTTTACTATGGAGCCTTTAGCAAAATATGCCTGTTCTGGTCTGAGTTGGTGGGAACTCTGTTAGTTAATTTGCAACAAAGTATTCTCCAGCTTTTCAAGTGTTTTTCAGCTATTCCCACATAAAATTATAGTCACATCTCAATTCATTTCTATTTTACCCTTATTTAGTCCATTTGTCCCATTTTTATAATACTTCAACTTAGGTTACCTAGGTTGTACCAAGAACAGTAGATGCCATATGATTGTGTATCCTTGTAGTTGACTGTATTACTGTTAAGTACAGTTATTTCTCAGTGATAGCATGGTCTTCTTTAATGTATTAAAAAAACTGAGTTTGCATGAGACACTGCCCCTTATCTGTAGGAGGCACTGCTGTGCTTTTATGGTTTTACATTAATAAGTTGCATTCTTCTTGACTTTTAAGTTATTTAAAATTTTTATTCTTATTTGATAAAACCATTGTGAATTTTTATTGTTTATGCCTTAACGTGTTTTAAAGCCTTTTGCTAGCTTGTCAATTAAGGTGATTAAAATCTGATTTAAATTCTTTTAACTCTTTTGACATAATTTTAGATTTACAGAAAGATTGCAAGAATAGTAAAAAGAATTTTTCCATACTCAGATTCTGCAGATATTAAGTTTACTTCATTTGCCTTATCCTTCTCTCTATATATATATACATACTCCTAATTTTTTTGAAACCATTTGACACTAAGTTGTAAATGATTTCTCTTTTACCCTTATGTGCATTTCCTAAAAAAAGTCATTGTCTTACATAGCTACAGTACATTTATCAAAATCAGGAAATTAACTTTAATTCTTTACTGTTATCTGTACGTGAGATTCACATTTCACCATTTGTCTCAGTGTTCCTTATGGCAAAAACAAGCAAACAAAAACCTCCAAAGCAGTCCTGGATCATGTGTTACATTCATTCTCCTTAGTCTCTTTAGTCTCCTACGGTCTGGAATAGTTACTCAGTGCTTCAGGACACTGACATTTATTTTGTAGAATGTCCTTCAGTTTGAGTGAGTCTGATGTTTCCTCATGATTAGATTCAGGGTTTGTAGTTTTGTTAAGAGTAACACAGAAGTGATGTTGTGTTCTTTTAAGTGCATCATATCAGGAGGCATGTGTTGGTGATATGCCTCAGTACTGGTCATGTTATTCTGATCACTTGGTTAAGCTTTCTTCAGTGTAAAAATTACGCATCTTGTGGAGAGATATTAGATGATTTCTATATGCTTCTCCTCTTCAAACCTTAGCTTTAGTATACATTTGATGATTTTTGCCTGAGTCAATTATTATGTTGATTATAAGGTGTTTTTCTAATTCCATCATTCCTCTACATTTATTTTTTTGTCTTTCCACTATAAGGAAGAGCTTTCCCTTCTCACCAGTTTATGTATGTTTGTTTATTCAGATCAGTGTAGATATGTGGATTCTTATTTTACTCAGTGGGTCTTAATCCTTTTTTGTCATCGTGTATTTTGATGTTTACATTGTTCCAGGTTTGGCCAGTAGCTCCTTTAAGCTAACTCCTGCCTGATTTAAATTTTAATCCTTTTATTTTCCCTTTTTTTTTTCCATTAGCAAATCATATAAGCACTATAGCCAAAGATGGCATTTTGGGCCTTAAGTTTGGTGAATTACTATTAAATATTTTTATTTGTAAAGTCTTTTAAAATATTATTTAGTATTTTTCGGGTAAGAGTAATAAAATCTCCTTTTGGAATTCTGCATTTTAAGTCTCCATAAAATAAGTTTAGGTTTGTATATGATGGTGTATTTGAAGTGATTTTTTTTTTTTTCTTTTTGTGGTACGCGGGCCTCTCCCATTGCGGAGCACAGGCTCCAGATGCGCAGGCTCAGTGGCCATGGCTCACGGGCCTAGCCACTCCACGACATGTGGGATCCTCCCGGGCCAGGGCACGAACCCGTGTCCCCTGCATCGGCAGGCGGACTCTCAACCACTGTGCCACCAGGGAAGCCCTGAAGTGATTTTTTTTAGAAAGCAAGGTTTTTGGTTTTGTATACAGCATTCACAAGATTTGCGAAGAAACTTCTTAGTGTGTTTGTATTTAACCTCATGTGACCTATACTTACCCTTGTCCCATTCTTCTACCCCTACCAAGTTTGACAGGAAGCTGAAAAGCAGATTTTCTCTTCTAAAATTTAGATAGTGTTTGAAATGTTTTACTTTAAGAAATGTTAATGAAAAGATATTTGTGTCTGATAATCATTTCAGCTTAATTAAAAAGCTAGTCACATTGTCTTCTAGTAGATTTTTTATTATAGCATTTTTGTTTTTGAATGCTTGGGTTGTCTTATGCTTATAACCAGTTTGGCTCAGTTAAATTCAGTAAATAAGCAACGTTTGTTTTACCTTAAGTTGAAGCTCTGCAAATTGTATTTTTGCCTATTTTTACAGCTGAAAAATACAAGGACTTGGTACCTGATAATACAAAAAACGCTGACAATGCAGCTAAAAATGCAGAGCCATTGATCAATTTGGATGGTAAGTTTATAAATGCATAAAAATGATCATCAACATTTTTGGTTTCTTAAATGTTTTTTACTTCCTAGAATGAAGTCTGGGTTTATTTGGTTTTAGTAGATTAAGAGTGTTTCATGCAGACAACATTTGTGTTGATATTTTATTCTCTGTGCTGTTTTTTACTGTCAGTTATAGTGTGCTTTCTTCCTCCTCTTGTAGCTGAATATCTGAAACTGAAAATGCTCTTCTTTCATCTGCTCATAGTAACTTGGGGGTTTTGATTTTATTTAATCATGGTGGTGATTGTTTGCCTTCCTGGGTGCAGAAAATATTTTTTCTAATCTAATGACAGTATGAGACAAGTGTTAAAATTTTTCATTGTTTTAAGTCCCAGATGTCTTTAAGTAATTCTTTCTCCTTTTAAAAGTATTAAGATTCTAATTACTTAGATTATAATATGTTAAATATTCTTTCACTGACTGACTGACCTGTAATTTATGAGTTACCCTTAATGAATTAATAAGCTGCTTGGATGCTCTAGAGCTGCTGCTTGGAGAAAAGGTTTTGGGAAAACTGTCCATTGAAGGGAATCTGTGTATTAAAATTAATAGCTTTGGGAAGAAAGGTTAATTAATAGTGTTATATAAATGGGCCGTGCAGAGAAAGTTACAGAACAAACCTCATGTGAGTTAATTTAGTCATTTATTGGATTGTTCACTTTGGTTGATAAGTAGGAAAACCATTGATCTCATCAGTTTACCTAATTTACCCCATACTGCTTTTGTCAGCAGCAATTTTAGAAATTAAAGAGATTTGTTGTTACTAGAAAATAAAAGTATTTTTTTAAGTTTATATGTTTACATATACGTTTGTAATTACATGCTTGCAGAGCTGTAAGTTTCCATTTTTAATCTTTTATAGTAAATAATCCTGATTTTAAGGCTGGTGTAATGGCTTTGGCTAACCTTCTTCAGATTCAGCGTCATGACGATTACCTGGTAATGCTTAAGGTCAGCTTCATATTCTCGATTCTTGACAAAAACTCTGTATATAATTTTAAAAACTTCATTTTCTAAAAATAACTGTGTTTGATATTTAAATCTATGGTAGAATGAGGAAAATGTTAGAGGAATGTGGGACATAAAGCAGATTTCTTGAATTCATTGGTTTTAGCTTACCTAACAACTAATATCAAAGAGTGTTTACTGTGTACCTGCCACTGCAGATGACTCATTCAATCCTCCCAGCAATCCTAGAGGTGGATGCTAGTGTCTTTTTAAAATATGTATATGAAGAAACTGGGACTTAAAGATAATAGATAAATAATGTTCAAGCTGACATAGAAAATGATAGTCAGGATTTTAATCTAGGCACTGGACCTTATGCTCCATTCTTTTCTTTTTTGGCCGCATGGCATCTGGGATCTTAGTTCCCTGACCAGGGATCGAACCCACACCCCCTGCATTGGAAGCAGAGTCCTAACCACTGGACCGCCAAGGACGTCCTGGTCCATTTTTTTTTCCTATATCACCCCACTTCTGTTTAATCAGTCCTTTTAAATATTCATGGTCTGTATTCATTAAGATTGTAGAAAATGCCAAACTTGTAATGGTGAATTTGGTCAAAAACATACCCCCAAATCTCTTTGAGGAATGAATGTTTCTGTCCTCCAAGCCCCCCATCCTAGATAGGCCACTCAGTTCATACCTTACAGCAGGGAACCTGATGGCCTAAAAGAGGCCTCTTATTTCTGAGTGGAAAAATATACTTATGCTTCAGAAGATTTATGTTGAGTAATTATGATAGTCTAGTGGGGGGAAGGGGAGGGGCAGGGGAGTGGTACTACCAGACTTGGAAGTTATTTTAGAAATTATTATTGATTTTATGAGAAATTAAAGAGCTTTAAATTACTTTAAACTGCTTTGCAGGAAATTGAATAATTTCACTCTACCCACAAGAGATCATAATTTATTCTCCTTTTTAGAATTGTATTTATTAAATGACAGTTGTAATATGGGAATATTCTTCTATTCCTAGATTATTATAATTCTCTATACTGAATCTGAGTGTTAACTCAGATTTTCTTAACTCAGATTGGACGCCAAGAGACAAAAGTTGTTTTTAGTGAAATTTAGCTCTTTCAAAGGCTTGTTCCTTACTCAGGCAATTATAGAAATTGCTTTGGAACAGTTCTACAGTGGTTATGTCAGCTTTAATCATAAACTGAGTGAGAGGAGAACAGACAATGCTAGCATATTTGGGGTACTAAAGTACAATATAAGTCAGTTATAATCAAAAGCTTTATAAAATTCTAATCCTAGCATGTTTGTCCTTTTGAGTTATTTTAAGAAGCATTCAAATAATACATGACAATATGGAGAACATCCATATTGCAGCTGTGAGAATCAATACATTAACTGTTTGGCAACTGGACTGTGTAAATACATTTGCAGTTACTGTTAGATTGGTTTAATTCTTTTTCAAATGTAGCATTTGGTTTGTTTTTATTAAAAATAATTTTTCAAATTTTCACACTTATCTTGGGGTTGCAACTGTCATCCACTAATTAAAATTCCATGAAAAATCTTACTGAGTGTGAGCAGGTGCGTGTATGCATTTGTGTCTGCAGTGGTAAAATGCCTTGCTAATGAAAAAAATGTGTCCTTTGAAAGATCTGAAAACATTTTACTGTAATAAAGTGAAGAAAGCAGGGACAGTGTGTATGATATGCTACCCTTTGTATCAAAGGTGCGTGTGTGTGTATGTGTGTGAGTGTGTGTGCGCGCGTGTGCACGCGCGCGTGCACGCACTTGCATATACCCCTGAGCGTGCTTGTAATTTGATAGAGGCCTTGTGAGTATACACAAGGATCTGGTAGCAGTAATTGTTTTCTGAAAGTATGGCTGAAGCTTGGATAGAAAGGAGACATACTTTTTCGCCATGTATCCTTCTTTATTTAAAAAAAAATTTTAGCACACACAAATTACCTATTCAAAAAACGTAATTGTTATGAACATCATTCCACATTATTAAATATTAGAAGTGAAAACTTTCATTACAGTAGCTATTTTTTTAATTTTTAATTTGCTGGGGAGTTTGTTAATGAATTAGGTATTTCTAATTTCATTAAATTGGGCATCCTTATTCTGTAGTCTCAGAGAAGAAAAAATAAGACAGCCTATAAAAAGTAAAAATACTATTTTGGGATTTCTTAGGCAATTCGCATTTTGGTCCAGGAGCGCCTGACACAGGATGCAGTTGCTAAAGCAAATCAAACGAAAGAGGTATGCTGTTTTTTTAATTTAAATAAATTCTAAATTAATTATTACTGAAAGTTTCTTTTGGTTGTCATGAGTTTGAACTTTGCCTGAGAATGCTTAAGATATCTGTTCTGTGCTAGAACTGCCCAGGGAAAGAATAGCTTACTTCAGTGGAATTGAATTTGATTCTGAAGCAAACTGTATCCAGTCTCTTTTTTTTTTTTTTTTTTTTTTTGACAGTCATTTTTGAGTGAAAAGTGAACTTCATGTTTATCTCACTTCATTACTTTTAAGAAGCCTCCAATAGCATATCCACAGTCTACCAGTTCAAAACCATGTGCCCAGTTAAAATTTCAAAGAACTTACACTTGTGAAATTTACTGGGTTATTTTGACTAACTGCTAGAAAACAGGACACACCTTCTCTTTTTTAGTAATTCATTTTCTTTTCTGTTTAAGTCTTTATCTTCACCCTTTTGTTTCTTCAGAGAAATCTCAGTTTATTCTATTTCCTAGCATAAATCATAAAAATGTAACTTGTTAATAAATCTAGGATATTTTTAGATGAACTGTCCTAGAAACCCAAATGCCCCTGAAGTCCTCTTGACTATGGGTCAGTACAGAGAATGTCCTCAGGGGTTAGCAGCTGCAGGTGTCTGATAATGCCCCTTCCTGCTACACAGATGAAGGTCTTGGGTACAGTCCACATTCTGGACCCTGGTCCTTCTATTGTGCCTCCCTCACCCTCCAATTCCCCAATGTCTTTTGTCCTCTGATCCCATCTTTATCGAAGCCCAACAGTATTAAGGTTATTAATGCCGGGGCAGTGTAGTCTCCTCTGAAAGACACTCAGTTTCTTTTAAAGGTTCTTATTGGCTTATTAATTATGTATGAATCAGGCCACTGGAAATTGGATTAAAGATCAGTTTATTTCACCCACACTATAGAACAGACAGTAAATTGTTCTGGCATAATAAAATCATTCATCATTCAGCAAAATTATGCTTTTGGTTTGGAAGGCAGTGCAAATAAGGCCATAGCCAAATCTCTTTGCTCTTGTTTGCAAAGTAAAATTCAGTTTATTTTCAATGCTCCAAATCTGAACTTTAATGTCATCTCAAAAGATACTATGCTGGGCTTCCATGGTGGCGCAGTGGTTGAGAGTCTGCCTGCCGATGCTAGGGGACATGGGTTCTTGCCCCGGTCCGGGAGGATCCCACATGCCACGGAGCGGCTGGGCCCGTGAGCCATGGCCTCTGAGCCTGCGCATCCGAAGCCTGTGCTCCGCGACGGGAGAGGCCACAACAGTGAGAGGCCCGCGTTCCGCAAAAAAAAAAAAAAAAAGATACTATGCTATAATAATACAGTGGAAGAGTTCTATAGTTGAGTGTTCTTGTTTGCAATCGTTCATAACTAGCATTTGGGACGTGTGGTTATCTTCAGGGGTGCCTGTTCCTAGGTGGTCTGTTGGCAGATGAAGGGAGAACAGAAACTGGTACCAGACTGACACAGAAAGCTACTGAAGTACAATTCCACTCTAGTTTTTTGCTAACAGAATTTTCATACCCATTTGTTTCTTCATGTGTATAATGTATTACTAGTGATTTTAAAGCATTTTGAGTCTGGGTAGATTTGCATTAATAATTAGGCAAGAAGTGAGTAGTGACAGCTTAGCATTTGTAATGTTGAAAGTATAGTGACTTTTTTTAAAACTGGTAATGATTTTATACAGTATAATCAGCAGAAAGTCTAGACTGCCTGTCCTCGTTTTTATTTGATAGTTATTGTGAACGTTATACAGGTTGGCGCCACCATAGTCACCATCTCTGGTATATCTATGCAGGTGCTGACTGGTTAGCTAAATGGTTTAGATTCTGTTCATTTTCCTAGATGACTTCAAAGTAACTTTTAAATGAACTGTTGAAAGTTAATATAATCTGGTAAACATCATGCTTGCAGAAAAAAGTTATGTATATTTTAGATCTGTTCAATTCATAAAGGCAAATTAATGTGCTCCGAAGTAAACTTGCTTGAGGAAAGTCATCTGAAGAGTAGTCCTGGGCTTCCTTGGTGGCGCAGTGGTTGAGAGTCCGCCTGCCAATGCAGGGGACGCGGGTTCATGCCCCGGTCTGGGAAGATCCCACATGCCGCGGAGAGGCTGGGCCCATGAGCCATGGCCGCTGGGCCTGTGCGTCCGGAGCCTGTGCTCCGCAACAGGAAAGACGCACACAGTGAGAGGCCCACGTACCGCAAAAAAAAAAAAAAGTCCTATTTGCCCAGTACACTGCTGCTTACTATAACTGAAACGGTGACAGTAGCAGCCCTGCTCAACGTTCCTTCCATAGCAGTAGTGACAGCACTTCTGCAAAAAAGAGCTATTGTTTTATATGCCTGGTCTTAAAGGATTGGATGTGTTATGGGACTAGCTGCCCACTACATGTAAAGGCCATTCTTTCCTAACTAGTTGTAGGAAAAAACTCACTCATAAAAAGGCAAATTTAAAGAGAAAATTCTCAGGCACCTTGCCACTGCAGCTAAAAGGGTTAAAATAATAGCTAGCTGCTTTTCAATTTGAGGTGAGAAAATGTGAACGAATAACTATACAGTCTGATTTTTGTCCTTTTTTTTCCTAAAGGGCTTGCCTGTTGCTTTAGACAAGCATATTCTTGGTTTTGACACAGGAGGTAAGTGATTTTGTTTTAATTCAAACTGTTTTTAGAGACTTGGTGAATATTTGGGGGAAATGAGTGAATATATGCAAACGTTATTGATTAATGCAGTGTTTCTTATGAAACAGATGCAGTTCTTAATGAAGCTGCTCAAATTCTGCGACTGCTGCATATAGAAGAGCTCAGAGAGCTACAGACAAAGATTAATGAAGCCATAGTAGCCGTTCAGGCGATTATTGCCGATCCAAAGACAGACCACAGACTGGGGAAAGTTGGAAGATGAACATTTTAGGATTTCAGCTTCTCACCTACTTAGTACAGTTGGGAACCATGTACGCTTTGGCATGTGTTTGGAAATGTCATGTCTTCAAGGGAAGAATTCCAGAAAATTGACTAGAGGTATTTACCATCACTGCATTTTCTTTAATAAATTTGGGAAGGTGATTTTTTGTTTTTTGACCATGTGTTATGTTTATGTATTTGTATAATTAATTAATCTGCTTCCTCCCTTGTGGTTTAGGTACATGCCACCCCCCGACTTCATTAGACATATAGACAATACAGATCCTTAAGTAAGTCATAGGAAAACTTAAAATATTTTATTGGAGTAATCTAGAAAATTTGAGAACTGTTACATCTTTAATATTTATATATAAATGTAATTTCTGTGGGTAATTCTATAGAGGGACTTACAGGATCAGAAAATACAAACTGAAACATTGTAGCACCTTTTAATATAAATAGAAATGCACTTATGCAGAGGTAAAAAAAAAAAATCTTAGAATAAGTTGGCTCTTTCCCATCAGTTCTGCATAGCCTTCTCTACGTCAAGGTTTATGATCTTTAGGATCATATTTTTATACTGATCACATGTACTTTAATTTCTTGGCCAGGAAGAATCTGTAGCAATAGTCAGATTTAGGGTCTTAACGTGCTCTAATTGGTTCTTAGTTCAATTAATTTGGCCTTTTAAATATGACAAATGTTTATTAAAAGTTGCTTTAATAAGCAACAATTAAAATTGTTACCTTTTTAAACTTGAAATAACTTTTGTTTTTAAAAATACAGTAGTAAAGATTGAGGTATAAACTTTTCACAAAATATACTTAGTCTTTTTGCACTGAAAATGTTCATATGTCCAGAACTTCTAATGGCCAATTGCTTTTTCACTTTCTTCACTTTTGTTCGCAGTAAATGTTCTTCAGGGTCCTGATTCCGATTGTAAACTCCCAAGTCCTTTATAATACCATATTTACTTTCTTCCTGTGGAGGGAGGGGACAGCATGTGAGTATTTTATGTCCAGTTTGCCACAGCAAGTCTTTTAAAGAGGAAATATCCTAATAGACCTTTTTTTGTGTGTATAGTTAAGTTAGGTAGACTTAAGGTAGTAGAATGGTCACCCCTGTGTGTTGGCCATTAGCTTTTCTAGGTCATAGTGGCTCTCACCAGTGGCAGCAGCAGGCCAAGTGTGGTCAGTTACCAGATCTCTCTTTCTCTACCTGGCTGATCCAAAGGAGCCACCTGAGCATGTCCGTTTACCTGTTGGGCAGTAGGGGTAGACTGCAGTTATCCCGTAGAGATGAGATCGCTGCTCTGGGAGATACTCATCGGTAAACTGGCCACTGTCTCTGTTTACTGATATAACACCATCCCTGGTAACAGAAAGGAAGAGTGAATTCATAGGATTTAAGGTTGGATAGAAAAAGCCAGTTTATCAGGAAGAGAAATCTCTGCCAGACTTCTAGAATACATTTTTAAAAGTCAATTTAAATCACATAACTAAGTAAGACACCTCAGGGTACCACTTAAAGGTAGTCTTTTATTCTCTGAAGATCAGATTCAGAGTAATGTGCTTCCTTCTTGGATAGTTTATTACCAAATAGCTCTGCCCTTTTTAAGCTGCATGTGAGCAATACCATTAAATTTCTGGGTGACGTAAAAGTATGCTTTTAAAAGCAGTAACACTTGAATGATGTTAATCTCTCTGCTAATGAAGAGAGAATGACATGAAAACTTCAGCAGGAGGGCTTAATAACTAAAGTTGCTTACTAACATTTGGTACAAGCGGTGTGTCCTCCAAAACAGTTTGCCTTTTCAGGCTTGTCCAGAGTGTGTCAGGCTCACCTTCTCCAGTCGGTGTGGTAGAAGTGATCTGCATAGCTCACAATGCTGAAGGGGTAGTTGAGGTTGTTTTGAATAACACGCCGTCCAGTTCCATCAGGTAGTGTACACTCTAGTTTTTTAGTTCCTTTTAAAACATCAAAGAGGGAAAAGAGATCCTCTCATGTGATGGGGAAAAAAAAAAAAAATCCTTTACCAAAAATAGTGGCAGGTAAATTCATTCTCAAAGGAAACAGAGGTAGAACTAGAATATTCTATCCCCATTGCAATAATACAAATTAAAAACTGTAAAATTTTCCTATTCTATTACCAGTCTTCAGTTTGTTTAAGAGTGTTATAGTTTTTAGTGGAATTTAAACTCTTAATCCTTTTTTGGAAGAAAGGATTGCATTTACAGAAATCTGGCTAAGTTTCTCCCAAAGTAGGACATTAGAGATGAAATTATATCAGTGTTAAAAAAAAGTTTGTATTAGCTCTTAAATTGTTACAAACATAACATTTGGACAAATATTAACACTTGCCCTTTGTAAGCAATGTATAATAATAGCCAAGGCTGCCTTTTAACTAAAATCCTTAATTTTTTTTTTAAAGACTGTATTATTTTCTAGTTAGGAATTAAAAGTTCCATTTTTCAATGTAAATTTTTTAATAGCTAAACGAGGCAAGAATCTCCAAGTTTCACATTTCTCATGGAACCCTGATTTAAATTTCAAATACTTATTAAAAATATAAATGCAGTATAATGAAACAGCATCTTTTCAGTTGTGCTAATAATGAAATCACACAACAGAAAGAGAACCTGGGAATAGGCAACCCAGATTTATTACTGAAGGCAGTCATCCTGCCACATCGCTTTGTCCTCAGCACAATAGCATACTGACTGTTAAAGTAACATATTTATAAATGTTGTAATACTGGCAAAAAAGGAAAATAACTCCTGTTCATTTAAGCCTGTCGATTCCAACAATGGGTAATATTTATTTTTAACCTAAAAAGTGTGCCAAGTGCTCACGTGGAGGAAGGGCAAGCAGTACAAAAGTAGGTTGGACGTAGTACTAGCCCTCAAGCTTACCACCTGATTCAAACACATACATCCAGGACCTCAGGAAGTTCATCACAGGAGTCATCTAAAAGGGGTAGATCATTTGCTGTACTCTTATAAATGTAAGCCAGAAGTCCTAAACGGTGGGGTTTGGTTTTACTGTAAAATCTGTTAGAGTGCTCACGCTTACTGAACATGGTAGTGTTCTGTATTTGCATTCCATGAGTAGCAGTACCTGCATCTGCCCAGCAGAGCAATTTGGAGAAGGGGTCAAAGGTTAAACCATTGGGTAATCCAATGTCTTTATTCACTAGAATTCTTCTATTTTCTCCATCTAAAGATGACGATTCAATTTTAGGAGCTTCTCGATTCCAATCTGTCCAGTACAGGTTGCTGTGGATAAATTAAATGGAGAAAGATAATCTTCCTCAATGTATAGAACCCAAATTTCAGAACCATCTTTGAGGCTTTTCACTAAGCATTTGAGTCAAAAACACTTGGCTGAAAATGAAAGCTGAAGGTTATCTTTACTGAATTGAAGGTTTCTCTGGAATTTCATTTGGTAGAAGCCCCATTAAATATGACAAGAGTTTCTCAAGGTATAGAAATCCTCCCCGATTCTAACAAGTCCTACTGAAACACGGACCAAGTTATATGTCCCAGTTGATGACCTTAGCAATTATCATAGACAGGAAACATTGTTCTTTTGACTGTTGCCACTGTGAAAATGAGGCCAGAGAAATAACATGCCTGGTCTGAGTTTTGCTTACTCAACCAGCTAATGCAGGTAACCTCACTGCAGGTTTAACACTGGGATTTCCTAATGTGTTGCTGGAGGAGACCGACTTCATTCCGGTTGAAGTGCTGTCTCAGGCTTGGCCTGATTGTCTGATCCAAAGTGCCCCCCAGTCTCACTCACATACTCTGAATTCTCTGTGTATCACATCACAGGCTTAATAATTTCCTGTTATTCATTAGTTTACTGTCTTATTTCCTCCTAGTAGAACATAAACTCCATGAAAGGACAGACCTTATCTTTGCCTAAACAGTACCTGACACCTAGTAGATCCTCAGTGAATACTATTAACTTAATATATTTTGAACTTTTATGCCCATGTTCTGACCCTCCCCTGCAACTGTACTTAGAGCCCAAGGGCTTCAAATGAGGATCTACAGGTAACAGGAGAATTAGGGAAGCCCGGCTGACCCTCGGATTGGATCCACAGCGATGGCGCGGGGGTTCACCAGGTCCGTGTGGAAGAGGGCCCTGCGCTCAGAGCCATCCAGCCTGGCCCTCTCTATCTTATCCAGGCCGCTGTCTGTCCAGTACATCGTTCTACGAAAGTGGTCGATGGCAAGTCCTTCGGGGCTTATCAGACCTGGAATAAAACAAAGGCAGGACTGGAGCAACTGCAGCTATGAAAGGTGAACCTGAAGCAGAGAGCTCTGCTTACTATGTTTGAATAGTTGGGGGAAAAAATTCTTGAGAGTTTCTAAGTCAAAACACACAGAGTCAATAGAGGAACAGATCCTGCGTTAGTTTTTCTGCCACCTCTAGTACCCTCTAGCCTAACAAGACCTCCCAGCCTGATGGCACCAGGCATCCCCAGGGCTGGGGCCAGGCAGCATCAACTGTAGCCACACCTTGAATTCTTACTGCAAGCCCTTTCTATTCAGAGTCCTATCAGGAAGGTAGAGGGGAGACTTTGGCATAAAAGAGGCAAATAACTTGGACTTGGTAGAATGAAATGGAATGGGAATTGTCTTCTGGGTGAAGCTGCTGACCTGAGTTAATGATGGTCTCGGGCTCTGCTCCCGATTCCAGACGGGCGCGGCTAATTGTCCGTCCAGCAACGTCTGTCCAGTACACCATCCTCTCCCGGCAGTCGTAATCAATTCCCACGACTATGGAGCCCTTTGTGACCAAGACACCGAATTGGAAGAATTAGGATTCCTTGCATTTCCCCCGACTTCATGCTCGGCTGCCTCACTCATGCATGGCTGCAGCGAACAACCCTGCATCACATGGTTTTATGGCAGCCAAGCACAGTGGTTAGATGTGTTGGTGATGGAGGCCAACTTCCCAGGGCAGAGCCAGGCTTGGCCACTTGCTAGCTGTGTGACTTTGGTACTGAACTTCTGTATGCCTTTGTCTCCTCATTTGCCAGATGAAGATAACAATACCTACTTCACGTGGCTGCTATAAACGTTAATACCATAAGTGCTTATAAAGTATCCTAATCAGTAATTAATATACTGTAAGCTCTCAATAAGCACTATTACTATTGGTGGTAAAAACAGAAGTGATTTCATGAAAAGATTAGCCCCTTCAGTGATTACAGGACAAATGCTAGTCTCAGCGAAGTAAGTCTTTTAATATTTCACTGGACAAAAACTGACTCTTTCAAACGTTATCAGCACTTTTTCAAAAAGCGTTTCTAAAATTTGCCAATATATAACAAAATCTACCCTCCCCTCCCCTGTGAGATCTTTCTGCTATCTGAGGTGCAGTCACCCTTACCCCCATCTCTGCCTTTTACTCCAAGGCAATCATTTAGTTGTACTCTTGTGTAAAAGAAAGTATACAACTTGATGGGTTAAGGAACTGGGGAATGGTGGTCACCTGACCTCTGGCTAGGGAGCTCTCCCCTCCTTCCTTATTACTAAATAAATGATGCAGTCTTTTTTTAAATGCCGAGTCTGTGATATTCCTTTCCAAAACTCTGCACAGAAGTTGCTTCATTCAATTTCCAACCCAGAGTCCTGCTCTGAGAAGCCTGGCAGACGTGCAGAGCCAACATGCAGGGGCCACCCAGCTATCCCTGAGGTCATGCAAGCTCCCTGCTTGCCTAACAGCCTCCTGGGGCTGTCCTGAACTTAAGCCTCTGGGAGAGGAGTCAGTACAAGAGACTACAAGGCAGGATTAGGCTCCTGTGGAAGAGTGGGCAGTTTATATGGGAGGATCTGAAGGTCAAGTACAATTTTAAAATTTAAAGTCATCTGTTGAGGGCACGGGTGCATGGGCCTCCATTAACCCAGGGAATCATGGGATCCATTAACTCATGTAAATGATTTCAAGGTTTCTTGGAGGAAGAAGTCCCAGTTTAAGTAAGTTTCCACAAGATGTGCTTAGAACCCATATTCCATTTCTCTTTCAGTTCCACCACCATTACCATCAACAACCCTGCCCTCATCAGAGGCAAGTTCAGAAATGCAGTGAAGCCACCCACCTGACTTGGCTAGAATAGACGGTTAGCTTGAGGTGATGACAATTTTCTCTTTTAGAGAAACTTTACAAAACAGCAGCGAGTATTTAGACGGTTAGCTTGAGGTGATGACAATTTTCTCTTTTAGAGAAACTTTACAAAACAGCAGCGAGTATTTGGAAACTCATACACAACTCACAGCTTGAAAACAAAAAACCCCACATTGTTCTCTGAACACCGGCTACTTCTAAACTTTGGACCAGATAAGAGGTTATTCATTAACAGAAGTAAATGTAAACATGGACGCTGTATTATTCTTTCTCATAGATGAGCAAGTACCTGGAGCGTGAAGTTTAGAAATGGAATTAGGCGATTTTCCATTGTAAGTGTCAGTGCCCTTCTGGTGAACTCCCTTCTCTTTGCAACATTTTAGAGAAGAAATCCCTTCTCCAAAATGGAGTGCCTTGACCATAGGGAGGCTGCTGGCTCAGGAAGCAGCCAGCATCCCCTGGGGAAAGCCCTGTCCGTTCCTTTCCACAATCACCCACGCTCCCCAAAGTTTCATCTATGACAGAGTCAGAAAAGATAAGAGGCTGGTCGACAGAACCAAATAGGAGGGCAGAGGGCTGCAACGATGAGGCCATCATTAGTCGGCTTCCAGGATCTCTGCAGAGATGTCTGTGGCTTAAAGAGAATGCTGGGGACTTGGGTTTACCTTCTGTCACTTTCCCTTGGATCCCCACATGCCGCCTCAATACGCTGACAACTCTGGAATTCCCTTTTTACCACATGTCCGAGACCCCATGAGCCAACTGGAGAAAGCGGCCTTGGTCAGTCAGACGTGACTCCCAGCCACAGAGAGCCCCCTCCTCTTCTGTGTGTCAGGCTCCCGAAGACTGCAGCCCAGAAACCCTCCAGGATCCCCCTCCACCTCAGGCCTTGCCCAGATCTGGAAACCCGATGCAGACCCGCCCCCCCCCGGGGGAGAAATCCACTTTACATGCAGCGACAGCAGGGTCTTGGCTGTGTCCTTCTGAAGCCTGGTACCATTGAGGGGCAAGTGGCCGATCTGCTGGCCCTGGGCATAGAGCAAGAAGGTGCCCACAGGTGGAGGGGTCACGTCGGGCCGGGGCGTGGGCCGGGCTGTGGGCGGAGCAAGCGTGGGTATACCTGCCGTGGGGAAGAGGAGGGTATGAGTAGCAGAGAGGGAAGGAAACGGGGTGGGTGGGGGGAGGGGAAGAAAAGTTACTTTCCCACATACCAGAGCCTCCAGAAACATCAAAAGTTTTCACCCTGACAGATGTGCTCCAGATGTTCCTTAAAAGAAATTCTAATTTCTAGGGGTTTTCCCCAAAGATCAATTATGTAAATCACTGCCAATTACTGGGGAGGAAGACAACAAAACATTCCCCTCAGAACAAAGGAGAAAGTTTTCTCTTTTTTTTTTTTTTTAAGGGAAAAACTCCGGCGCCAGTGTTGTGTCAGCTTCTCTCTGGGCCCCAGGGTGACACGTGTCCCCTTTCACCCTGGGCTCAGAGTAGGGGAAGGGAGGAGGAACTGCATATCGAATTTAGTTCCAGATGTTCTAATTACAGAAACTGTTAATGACAAAACCAAATGTTAAATCTGAATCGGGATCTGGGGCAGACCAGGTTTTAAATCAACACGGCTTATCAGCGACTTCTTCTGTTGGACCTGTTCACCCCTCATTCCCCAACCTTCACCTGCAGCTGGCAGCTTTCCTTCAGGGACACCTCAGATGCTGCCCCTGGGTGCTTACATGCAGGGGTGATGCCTGGCTGGGAGCGGGTGCCCGGCACCTCTCTGCCGTCCTGGTCCACACACCAGCAGAAGTCACTCTTCCCGTGGCACTGCAGGGGCATGAAGTAGCCCAGGTCATCGCACTGGGGCACGTACTGGTCGTCCCTTGGTGTGCCACCGTAGTGCTCCAGCAGGCTTTCCCTCCAGCGCTCACAGACGGTCCGGGGCCTCTGGGTGGGCTCTGAGCAGGTGGGGACAAAAAGCCTTTGATTGTGAACCAAGGACGGAATGTAGCACGTGGCTTAAGATCCCCACTCCTGGCCTCCTGGCCTTCTTCCTCCTCGTGTCCATTAACGACACCTCAGCCAAGCCCCTGGATGCTGGCCCCGAGTAGCAAAGTGCTCTAAGAAGTTCTCCACAGGAATCAGGAAAAGGGGTCGTCCTGATGCTCCTGTCTCCCTAGACTAGAAGGACTGTCATCAAGGCCCAGCCACATCAGGAAAGAACAAGAGGAGGTAACATCTGGGGTGCAAGGCTCGCTCAGCCTGGGAAGGGGCGTCTGACAGTCCTTGGGGACTCAGGGCCTACGTGATGCTTAAAGCCAATATTTATTCTTTCTCGTTTCAAACTCCAGGACCTGCGTCTGAGAGGGCTGTCTTGACATTGGCCAGCGGCGTGTCTTAGTATTACTGAATGCCCTACTTACATGGCCTTGAGTGTCTGTCCATTGGAAAACTATACTGAGTAAAAATAAAACCTACTGTAATTAGTATGTGTGAGCATAGGAGAGTTGGTGGCAAACAACTTGATACTGACTGTGAGACACTGCAGCTCTGTGAAGTCCTTTGGCTGCCCTGCTCTGGGCTTATCTCAAAGCTGAACCTTCTTCTGGAGGCTCCAGCTTCCCACCACGTTGCTCTGTCCCCTCCTTTCTCCAGCTTCCTTCCCCATCCTTCCCCCTGCCCACCCATGCCCGTATCCCCCTTCCTCACCGCCATGCCTAAACTCCTGTTAGCTGCCCTTGCAGAGCAGTTTCTCTGCCTGCAATTTTTTCCCAGACTGCTTCCACAGGGCTGCCAAGGCTCTGTCACAAACATGGCGGTTCTCTGAGAGGACTGCTTCAGGCAGTTTAACTTGTACAGCCTCCTAAGATAGGATTACCTAAAGGAACTTAAGTAGAAGGTACTTCTTCATTAATTCCTGCAATTCATGCCTATGGTCTAGAATCATACAGCCAAGTACCTACTTATACCACCATGTGGATGTGTAACAGAGATCTCGGAGGAGAACAAAATCTGGGCTTTCCGCCATCAAAGCTGCTCTCCCCTAGACTTTTCCATGTCAGTAGACAGCACCTCCATTCTTTCCATTGCTCAGGCCCAGTCATCCCCGACTCCCTTCTCTCACTCTCCACGTCTGATATGTCAAAAAACGTCAGCTGTATATCTTCACATCTCACCACACCCACTCCTGTCATCTTATGCCAGGATTACTATGATAGCCTTCTTACTGGTTTCCCTGCTTCCATCATCTTTCCTGCCCACCCTCTCCACCACCCCACAGTAAACTCAACTGGCAGCCAGAAAGAGTCCCTTTAAAAAAACTCATTTCATGTCACTCCTTTGGTCAAAACCTCCAATGGCTTCAAAGAACAGTTGGAAACATTACATTTGGGCTCCAGCAGCTACACTTCCCCTAGGAAAGGATGGTGAATAAAATCTTCAGAGCTCAAACCCAATGAGCACAACTCCAGGACTCACGACGTTTGTGGGAAACGGATGCCCATCAGGCTGTCTCTATAGCTTAAGACCCACAAGAAGCAAAGCTCTTTTTAAAACATCTTGGAGAAGGAGAGACTGACTTCCTCACCCAGATGTGTCTCAAAGGAACCAGAGAAGGAAATGCCACTTCCTCAGACACTCATCATCCATCACAAGGTGGGATTCCCTGGAGAAGTTCCCAGCACTGCCCCAGATCCACATAACAAACTCAGTGGATCGATTCTCAGGGGACCACCCAACGAGGCCCATCTCTTTGTTTGGAATGCGACATATAGCACAGTCAGCTTCTGGGAAAGGGGCACCTCACGTCACCTACACATGGGCATCCCAATCATTCCTTATTATTTCAAGCTACTTCTTGATCCAACCATGGATTTATTTCTATTTCTGGTTGGCAGGGTTTTAAATATTTTTAAATTTTGGGCACAGAATGTTCTCTCTCCCTTCAAAGCTGACCCCATTATGCAGATGAGACTGGTCAGAAATGGCAGCCGAAGACAAACCAGCACCGAGAGAGAAGCTTGGCTGTGGGAAAGAGTCTGCACAAAGGAACATGTTCTTCTTTTAGTAATTAACTTTTCATTCTCTTGGCTCCCTTCTGGATCACTGTTCTTAACACATGCCTGTCTTAATAAATTTCATAGAATTCTGAACCATTCCCTTAAGGTGCCTCCCAACCATCTGATTTCTTCAAACCCCAGCTGGAGTTAGAACCAAGACCTTTAAAAGACTAGGCATGAGTGAAACAGAATTTCTCTGTATTCCTTTTTTGGGACCTGCAAAATATTTTCCTAAAAATAGGGACAGAGAGGAACTAGGAGTGTCAATGTGGAAGCAAGGGTATATATACATCTAGATCAAGCATTAACACTTTCTACTTATATGAATCTTAGAACCACTAATGTCCTGGCCATCACAATTCATATTATTGAAAGGATCAAAACTTGTAGTAATTCTCTAGTTCTTACTCTCATACGTTAAAAGCCAAGACTAGTACTTATGGAACCCTTTTCAATAGTAAAAATGGATCTTTGGGGGCTTCCCTGGTGGCGCAGTGGTTGAGAGTCCGCCTGCCGATGCAGGGGACACGGGTTCGTGCCCCGGACTGGGAAGATCCCACATGCCGCGGAGCGGCTGGGCCCGTGAGCCATGGCCGCTGAGCCTGCGCGTCTGAAGCCTGTGCTCTGCAACGGGAGAGGCCGCAACGGTGAGAGGCCGGCGTACCACAAAAAAAAAGGACCTTTGAATAGCAAGCTCATGAGTATGTATAGGAATTATTTTGGCTAAAATGATATCAAACCAATTCTATGTTCTTCATAATAAAGTTCTTCTGTATTAAAAGAAAGAGTTCTTCCCGTCTTTGAACAACTCAATGAGGCGTAGAAACCTGCCTTGGCAACCTGCAATTGGCATGAACTGTGAGCGCTTGGGAACCACACCTCACACAGGTGGGGGGTGCTCAGACGGTAACAGACAGGTTCATGCACTGCATCTCAGATCACGCAGGCTAACAAAACGGATTCCTGCATCTCTTCTAAAGGTGACAGGAGCAAGAGCGATTCCCCATCGACATGCGAGCCTGGCTAGAGAGGGCTGGGGTTACTTGCTTAGAGCAAACTAGCCGCATCCACCTACACGTGTCATACTTATTTTTCCCACTGATACTAAAACAGCCTTCAGACTGTTTCCTGCACTCCAGAAGTCAGAGTTAAGTGATACAAAGTTACACGGGAAGGCAGTTTGTTTCCCTTTTGGACAAGAGGCTGGTCTGGTGAGGTCATCAAGCTCTAAGATCTCCCTAAGCTGCAGTAACAGATTTGGGCAGTGACCTCAGCCTGACCTCCACACTCAGTTTCAACTTCTAGTCTTGTACTTGTCTACGAGGCTGGAGTCCAACATGCATGTCACGCATGGGTCTGTGTGTCCCTGTAAGATGAACGTGCAGGTAGGTGTGTGCCCACCATTCAAGTGTTCCTAGGAGGAAGGAGGCTGTGCAAGGATGATGATCAGCCCTGAGTCTGCGTGGTCTGGGCAGGGCTATAATCTATCCCACAGTAAGCAGCGTTCTGCTGCCCTGCCCCAGGCCTGTGCTGGGACCAGGTATCTTTCCGGACTGGCTTACCTCGTGGTCCGCAGCGAGGCGGGACGGAGCCGGGTGGGGTCCGGGTTCCAGGGACTTCCTGACCATCGGGGTCCACGCACCAGCAGAAGCCAGTGCTGCCGTGACACTGCAGTGGCAGGAAGTGGCCCTGCTCATCGCACTGCGGGATGTGGAGCTGGGCAACAGGATGAGTGCGCTGGGCCTGGGCATCGCGCTGCTGGCGCTCACAGGGTCTCAGTCCAGAGGTGGGGTCTTCCGGGACCAGAGCAGAGGAGATACAAAGGAGGAGTAAAAGGCATTGCAACCCATCCACTTTTACCAGCCAGCCTCAAAGTCTCCCGAGGGTTTCTTTTTTTCTATAACTGGAAGACAGGATAACATGGGAAAAATAGCAAGGCGCCGGAATTTTGGAGTCCTGGGTTCTTATTTTAGCTCTGCCACTATCGACCTAATTTCTCCCTAATTCCCGCAGTTTACCCTGTAAGTCCTGGCTGATGATACAGTGAAACAGGCCTCTCCCCTCAGCCCTCAGGGTCCTATTGCTATTTGGGTAAAATGAAGAGCAACCCATGACTTCTGTCCAAACCTCCCAAGAGACTCCAGAGAAAACAATTAAAATTGTGTTCATCCCCTGAGGTCCAGAGCTGAAGTCTGAGAAACTCCAGGTCAAGGGCAGTTGCTAGACTGCACCGTTTTGGCCAAGTTCTACTAGAACAGTCACCATGGGGGCTAACTTCCCGCTCACTACTGCATGTGCCTCCTGGCCGGTCAACTCGATCTCAAGGCTTCATCTAAATTGTGCACTTATCAAAGCAAAGCAGATCACCAAGAGAGTTAACCAGAACTGCTACTAGGTAGGACCATGGATGGGTCATACGTCGGGCCTCCCAGAATGCTAATAACCAGTGAACTATCAGTAAACTAGGCAGCCAGAAATAATGCAGGAAAACATCCAGAGCCTGGAAGATCCACCAACTCAGGCCTCAGACCCGGATAAGTCAAGAGTGGGCTGAGGTGCTGTAGAAAAACAGCATTGAAGGATCTGGGAGTTTTCTGTGCCTGATCTGGCCCCCCAGACCTTACCAGGTGTGCACTGAAATCCATCCCCATGATATCCGGGTTGGCAACGGCAGGAGAAGGAGCCAGGAGTGTTGAAGCAGGTGGCCGAGGGGTGACATCTCTTGTAAAAAAGGAGGAAGGGAGGGAGGGAGGGAGGGAAGGAAGGAAGGAGCACGACTTCACTGCACACAATCTGTGCCACCACATGGCTTTAGTGCACGCGGATCAACCACGAGGGCTCCACTTCAGAAGACCTTGGGCGTGAGCAGAAACACGTCGGCACCTTAAAGACAAGCTTAACTGTCCAAAGTCGAGGGACACGTTCAGTGTAGAAATCAAACATATACTTCCCAGAGAAATATATCCTGGCACTTTTCATCTACAGTGAATTCCAGGAAGTTTTTACCTTTGAACTAGGTCCATAAACCATCCATTCCCTTCCATTGTATTCCATATAATAAATATACGTAACAACAGTTTTTTTGTTTTTCCTTTCCTTATTGGCACCATCTCCCTTTAGCACTGATTTACAGATGCAAAGAGCCCATTGAGGCTGCAAATACTTCTTCAACTAAGTAAGAAGCCCATTCAGTCTTACATAGTCAGAGAGTACTACTACCTAGAAGGCCCAATTAATCAGAAATTTTCTTTACTTTCCACCTTTAGAAGAAATAGAAAAGTATAGGAAAAATATTATCAGAGATTTTGAAACAACACACAGAAAAGAAAATCTAAATTTGTCTGGCTTATCAGTACAAACAATTCAGGTCCCAACATTCTCCATATGGTACCGTGAGGATTAATTCTCACATTTCTCAAAACTGCAACATCCTGAAACTTCAAACAAAGGCTGACTTACATTCCTTTTATTTACTGAAATCAGCACAGGCTGACAATAGCAAGACACCACCCCCGCTCCACCCTGCTGCCAAAAAATAAATAAATAAAAGTCTGAAAATATAACTGTTGAAACCAATGGCCAGTGGTAGAGATAAGCCATCTTCAGAGACAGGAAGTCTTCCTGAGTAAAAGAAGGATAAAGGGTGCAGATCTGATCAACGCTCAACTGAAAATAAAACAGAGTAGTCACATCTATGTTTTTAAAATGTGTGAACAGGGAAAAATGTGGGACGGGGTGATCGGTGTAAAACCTAGAGAAGAGGAGTCCCAGAAGCAGAGAACTGCATCAGTTCTGTACAGCTCGTGCAAAGACACATCGTACCCTGGAAGCCAGAGACTTACAGCCCTGAATGTGACGTCAGTCAGATGTGGCTCCTCGCCCAGCCTCCGGGACCCACGTGAAATCTCTCCTAGGGCGATCCGTGCCACCCTTGCTGTGACCATGCTTTCACTGAGCCACCTTCTCATGACTAAGGGCCTTTCCCAGGTACCAGTAAGTGGATGTGCTGGATACACAACACAGGCGTTCTGTTCAGGGGAGAGGAATCTCTGACATCGTAATTAGCAATGTAATTACTTATACTGCTTATTCTCAGGCTCAGGGAGTTTACTGCAGGTAAATTGGTTTACTCTGAAGTCCAAAACCCCTGAATGCCCGACACGACCAAGTTTAATGCCACCCAGAGAGGCTCTGCCTAGATGAGCAGTGGGCCTGTCTAGTCACCTTCCTTTCACTGACAAAGGCTGGAAAGTGGTTATAAATTCATTTGCAAGGTTAGAGTCAAACAAGGTTTGCTGGTTAGCTCCTCAGTTAACCGAAAATAAACCAAATAAAAATAATTACAACAACAAAAAGCTTATCTCCAATCCAATCATCATGGATTCTATAGTGTCCTATTTAATTATCGTTGAGGTTGGCCCTCTGTCTCTTCAGAAGGACAACTCAAATGCCCAGTTGGATGAAGCTGGTGCCCATCCAGATCCTTGGGACTGGAAGATGCTATAAAACCAAAGCTGTAAAAAGTAACGTGGAGCCAAATGCAGGAATTTAAAGCTATTCATACTGCATATGCTAGAAGTACTTCTCTTGGTAACAGGAACCCCAGGCAATGGCAGGAAGCAGGAATTCCTGAGATACGGGGCCTATTTCCAGAAACCACGGATCAGTTGCTTGTGATTATTTTTGAACTAAGAGAAAGAGGACTCCCCCAGAGGTACCGAGTTATGTTCTTAAAGACTATGGCCTAGGGATTCTGACCAGACCCGAAAGAGCAGCCATCCTCCCACAGATACCAAAGTCATGGGGAGACAATAACGGATGAACCACCAACAGGGAGAAGGTCTCTGAAGAGACTGAAAGCATCACAAGTGAATAACAGCTGTCCCCCAAAGCTGGAGAAGTTGAAGACTCCCTGAAGCACAGTGCCCAACACCTCTTTGGAGAGCCTTGCACCGTTGACAGGAAACTGGAGCCTCGCCAGCTACTCCGGGGCCTGGGTACGGAGCAGGTTACACCCCTCCTTAGGAGCGCCAATCCTGAGGAATGTGTGGGGGAAACCCGAGCTTTTGTGTAAAGGAGAAGTCTTCCCAGTTTCACAGGCGGTCAGGTGTCGAGAGAAAGCGCAGAGAGACTTTTGACCCCTTGGCAAGGGAGGAGCTTCCTGTTACGCCACTGGGGATGGGGGCGTTGCTTAACCTTCACTGTTGGGGTCTTCAAGGACTGGTAGAACACTGAGGTCAATGCAGCGAGGTTCAAGGCAGAGTAGAGCCCCTTACCAGTCAGATAACGCAAGATGGCTTATTCTCAGTGTAATTCTCCATTCTGTCCTCCACCAAGCTGCTAAGAAAACCTGTTTGGAAACTGTATTAAAAATTCTCTATTTTGAGTTCATGCTTTGGTGCTTCAACATTCTTCTCCCTGCCTTACTCCTGAGCCCACACCCAAAAGCAGCTGAAATCCCTTCAAAACAAACCCAACCCCTGGACTCGAGCTGCCCCCTCTCTACCTCCCCTGCTTTGCTTTTGAACCACCCAGTGAAATTTCCTGGCGCCAACTCAAATCGACCCGCCTCCAGACCCCAACAAAGGCTTCGGCCCATGAGTTCTTGTTTCCCACCTACTCAGTCAAGAACCCTGCTGCTGGCTGTGCCCTTTGGATCCTGTGTGGCATGCAGTGACCCGCTCTCTGGGACCTGTGAGTATAATCAGCTTCTTCTCTGCTTCTGCTGTGGCCACGCCAACTTTACTATACCTTATCCAGCATCTACATGCTTCCAATAGAAACCACGAGAGAGGACATCTCCTCACAGCCCTTCTCTGGGTAATGGGCCATCTGTAACCCAGTACCTCAACTCACACGTGAGGAAAGGTCCCAGCTCAAAACACTCTGCTTTTCCACCCGGCAGGATCATCAAGACCTACAGGGACAAACATGCCTGAGAAATATCCAGCTCACACCAATGCAGGGCTGAGATCAATCTCCATTGAGGGGAGCTGGAAAGATTTCATTCTAGTTGCACAAAAGTAATTCCTCTTAGTGACTCAGACTAGGTCGAGAACCCAAAGCCAAGTGCAGCCTCCCCGGGGAACCTGGTTTTTAACAAACTGGCTGGAGAAAAACCCACACACCCTTTTAATGCTAGTTTGATGGAGTGAAAACAAATGTGTGTTTCAAGTGTACACACCTTCCACAAAATAGAGGCTTCATCTCTATTTTTCTCTTTTTTCTCTATCGCTATGGTCACTGGGACACATGCACCCTGTGACATGCCTTTAAAAATGCACACACACGGCTTCCCTGGTGGCGCAGTGGTTGAGAGTCCGCCTGCCGATGCAGGGGACACGGGTTTGTGCCCCGGTCCGGGAGGATCCCACGTGCCGCGGAGCGGCTGGGCCTGTGAGCCATGGCCGCTGAGCCTGCGCGTCCGGAGCCTGTGCTCCGCAACGGGAGAGACCACAACGGTGGGAGGCCCGCGTACCGCAAAAAAAAAAAAAAAAAAATGCACACACACACACGTTTATATACTTATCCTGCAAGCCTCCTTCATGATTAGCCCAGCCTGATTTATGCACAGCACAGGTATTTAGGAAAATGACTATTCATTCTCTACCACCCCACAGTCTGGAAGCTTGGATGGCAACCACAGGGTAACTATGGCAGGCAGCCTCTCAGATGGTCCCCAAAGATCCCTTCCTCCCGATATTCAGTGTCTTATGTAATCCCCTTCCTTTGAGTAACTTGCTTCCAACCAAGACACTAAAGCAGTGTTGAGGGGATGTCATTTTTGTGATCACTGCCAACCTGCCGGCAGACCCCCTGCTGAAGGCTTTGATGAAGGAAGCTACTTTTTAGGAGAGGTCCGCGTGGCAAGAAGCTGAAGGTCACCTCCAGGCAACAGCCGGCAGGGACCCGAGGCTCTCAGTCCGATAGTCCTTGGGGAACTGAATCCTGCCAATAACCACGTGAGGCTCTTTCCCCACCTGGGCCTTCAGATGAGGCCCCAGGTCTGGCAGAGACCCCCTGACTAGACCCTATAGAGCATAATAATGTGTATTGTTTTAAGCTGCTATGTTTTGGGGGGGGGGTTGGCTATGCAGCAGTAGATCACTAACACACTGGGGAAGCAATGGATGGGCTTGGCCAATTTTAAGTTTGTGGGTTCCAGAGAGAATCTCAAAAATAGAGAACCAGAGATAAAACAGGGACAACTGAACATGGCAGAAATCAGCAAGAAGACAGCAATAACAAAGAATGACAACCCTATAAAACTCCCAGCATGGAAAAGTAGCTAATTTCAGGATCCTAATATGACCCCAAAATGTAACCCGAGTCCTACAGGACAGGCAGAAGTTAAAAGAAGGGAGAGAGAATGATTCTAGAAGGGGTTAGGACAAGAAGCAGCTCACCTACATTAACATTCTGATTTTAACAGTCATCACATCTAAGTTGCAATAATCTCAACTTCTTTGTTTTAAACCAAAGACCTAAGGAATGAAATACTTTCAAAACACCATCTCGGCTGGCCTGAGCAGCCAGACGTTTAAACATGAAATTCTACTGACAAGATTTTTTCCTTTGTGCATTCTCGTTTCTGAGAGCCAGTACTGTGTTAAATCGAAATGAAGGATGAGTCCCACGAGGTGGAAAGAGCAGTATTGCCACTGCGGGACTTAGCAAAAACATGAGAAGTTTATGTGCGTCACCTGACACCCCTCCCTCCAGACCTAGAGGGTACCTCTGTCTGTACAAAGTATCTATTACACATGGAGCTCTCTGGCCGGTCAACTGGGACAAGCATCTGTGACTTACAAATCTACCTCATCCTAACTTGAAATGCACCTGAACTCTGTCTAAACCTGGGGGTGGGACTTCCCTGGTGGCTCAGTGGTTAAGAATCCGCCTGCCAATGCAAGGGACACGGGTTTGATCCCTGGTCCGGGAAGATCCCACATGCCATGAAGCAGCTAAGCCCGTGTGCCACAACTACTGAGCCTGTGCTCTAGAGCCCGTGAGCCACAGATGCTGAGCTTGTGTGCCACAGCTACTGAAGCCTGCGCGCCTAGAGCCCGTGCTCCGCAACGAGAAGCCACCACAATGAGAAGCCCGCACACCGTAACGAAGAGTAGCCCCCGCTCGCCACAACTAGAGAAAGCCCGTGTGCAGCAATGAAGACCCAATGCAACCAAAAATAAATAAAATTGATTCTTTAAAATTTAATAAGAAATAAATAAACCTGAGGGTGTTTTTAGGGAGAAAAAAAAAACCTCAGGGTTGAACTGAGCCACAGCTTTGGGTCATTTCAATATAAACTATGTTTTCAAAAGTCAACCATACAGCTAAGCTTCTGTATAGCAGAAGTGGAAACATTAAAGAGCCAGGTTCAGACAATTCCGAAAAACCCCACATCTGGAAAGGAGTAGAGGGGCTGTGCTGCTCTGACATGTCTATTCTGTCAATAACGTATGGCTTCAGGCTGCTGGTCCACTCAGCCTGTCCTGCTGAAACCAAAGGGAAAAGGAAGGAGGAGGAGAATCAAACATCTAGTGAGGAGGTCAGGGCCAAGCTATTCGATCAGTTAAGAAGCTCCCAGGAGTGACAAGGCTGTTCTTAGCAAATCAGCTCAGTGCGCCCAGGTATATGGGGACAGAGGCAAGAAGCAATTTGATGAGAGAGGGAAAGCCTACATTTTAGGCTTATATTCCTAAAATCAACCCTTTTCCCACCATCCTCTCATTCCCAGTGTCTCATTTAACCATTATTTGTGTGCATTACTGACTGATGTTTTGAAGATCTTTAGTGATTATGTAGATTTACTGAATGATCTCTATATTAAGGTACTACTAATCCCAGTTTCATGAACATTTATAATCAGTGTTATGCCTAGTTTTTCAGTAGCAACCTCACATATTTCTAAGTTAAATTTGAACAGTTAGTCCTGCTTTCTGGTTTAGTGATTTTATAAAGTTCAGTATGAAGTCCTAAAGATAGTTAGATTTCTGGGAGAAAAGCTTTGAGTACTTAGGTATGCATTAATATCCTTTTATATCTATGGATTTATTTCTTCTCTCTCTCTCTCCTTCTCCCCTTCCAGAGAGAGAGAAGAAAGGGAATAAATTCCACAGAAAGAACTGTATGTATGTTTAGAGATTGCTTAAATTACCACTTCACGCAGGGGAACAGCAACTAAAAATTAAGCAGGACTGGAAGTGCTGAAGTAAGCCATTAGCCAGAGAGATTGAAGGATTGAGACTTCCTCCCAGGAGGATATATGCCTTTCCCCACATCCCTCCTGGCTTCACTAGCTCCAGGGAACAGAAGGCTACAAGCTGGCAGGGTCTCCCCACTGCTCCAGGCACGGCTCTTCCAAGGACCACCATACATGCTCAACAATCTGGTCCCAGGGCAATCACCCTCGGCCTCTCTTTCTGACTCAAAGGACACCTTTTCTTTCTCTTTCAGCAGTTCCACAGCAGTGTGAGTCAAAGGAAGGGAGAGGCTTCTGAGAGGCCCTGGGGATGTGCATCCAAAACAACGTTCAGGGTCGCTGAGGCCGCCCACAGTTACTCACCGGTGCACTGGTGCCCGTCGCCGGCATAACCAGGCAGGCAGGCGCAGCTGAACGAGCTGCCTCCGTGGTGAATGCACTGGGCCTGGCTGGCGGGAGCACAGTTGTGACGGCCATCCTCACAGGGGTTGGGAGGTGGGGTGATCACTGAAAAGAGAAGAAGGCAAGGATGTCCAAGAGCCCAGGCCTGCGAATGGGTGAACCCTGCACACCAACAGCATCGGGACATCTGGGGGCTTATAAGGAATGCAGGTTCTCAGGCCCCAGAGCAGAGCCAGTGAATCAGAATAGAAATTTTAACAAAATCCCTAGATGGTTTGTATGCACATTAAAATTTGAGAAGTGCTGATCATGGTTTGTGGCTATAACACTAGGCATGAAGATCAGTCATCAAAAACTGTCCTTGATTAAAGTTTATAACTCCCCAGAGCACTGCTGCTTTGCATGCCTGCATACGTACGTACGTACGTACGTACGTACACACACACACACACACACACACACACACACACACACACAGAGTCTCTGTGATTGCTACTTTTTCATCTCACTGGATTAAAAAGTGGGTTGTCTCTAATATCATCTAGCTCTAACAGTGGGATGAATTTGGAATTCTAGTTCTTTTGGATCCACTCTTTGGTCAAGTATTTTTCTGGAATTCTAGAAAGGCTATATTTATTACAGACGGAGCTCTTTGACCAGTCAAGTGAGACAGGCCTCTATGAATTACAAATCCATTTCATTCTAATTTGAGAAACATTTGACCTCTATCTAGACCTGTTGGTATTAGAGAAGTTCATAGTCTTGTTACATGATTGGGCCAAACATCAAGATACACAGCAGTCTCGACAGAGGTGAACATCCTTCCATAACTTACACCAAAAATATCTATTTAGAGAAAAACAACAACAAAAACACCCAAACAAAAACAAAACCCCAACAAACAGGGTGGAACTGAGCCATAGCTTTGGGTTATTTCCATGTAAATTGTCTGTTTTCTAAAAAACCATCCAACAGAACTTCTGTATAACAGAAGTGGAAACAGTAATGAGTCCAAGAGCAAGGTTCAGCATGATTTTGGCCAAAAAGAGGCACAGTTTTGGCACTCACAGACGCAGGTGTGCCGGTCGTCTGCAAACTCATAACCACTCCGGCACTCACACCTGTAGCTTCCCAGCAAGTTGACACACACAGAGTTGGGGCCACAGCGATGGAAGCCAGTTGCACATTCATTTACATCTAAGAAGGAAATAAGAACAGAAAAAGCTGCTTAAACCAGAGTCCCCACAAGTGGAAGGTCTGCAAACTCAATGTGCGCTCACCCCTAAGATCAACAGTCGGTAGACTCAACAGGGGTTGAAATGTAGGCTAAGCAACAGATGTGGATGCATGTTGCAGATCGTCATGAAAATAAATATTTATTTCAAGTCATTCAAGTATGAGCCCCAGGGAGATATGTTTTGAACAAATATTCTGAGAATTCTTTAAACATTTAAACAATTCTGAACATCTAGAAGAGAAACACACAAAGTAACGATTTTTCTTTTAAAATGTAAAGAAATTTCCACTACTGTTTTTGAGATACAGTAAGTGAAAGAAATAGGTGAATGTCTGAAATCTGAAGGTAACCAGAAAATGTACTCTTGAATGAATGTAAAAAATACTCGATTCCGTCTTAAAATGACAACATTTGAGAATGTAAAACATCCAGGCATTACAATAGCCATTTTCAGAGTCCCAGCCCAAAATACCCACCTCCAAACTACCCTCTTAAACCTAACCAGAATATGCTTAGTTTTTAAATAGCTGTATTTAGATGAATAGCTGCTAAACTCATTGATCCATGGAGATGACAAAGCAGACACTTGTCTTCTACGGACATAATGTTGAAGGACTCCGTGAGGGAACACAGAGCATTCGGCTCTTACCCACGCAACTCCGTCCATCTCCCTGGTACCCAGATGCACACTCGCAGGTGTAGTCTACACCTGTCGCCGGATGGCACTGAGCCGTGGTGGCGCATGTGTGACTCCCATCATAGCAAGGATTCACTGGGGTGGGATCTGAGTCCCCTGCATGGGTAGAGAGAAAATAAAAAAACAAAAGCACAATCTGGCTGTCATAAAGAGAACGGCACAGAAGAAAGAAGATCGGCAAGTCCTTGGAACTGGCTGTGGACCTGTCTGTCTGGGGCCCGCCTGGCGACCTTACTAAATTATTAATATCCGAAGCGAGGGTGGATCACCTGCGTCGCAGTTTTCGGTTCCAGAATGGCTTCCCCTCGCCTACTCTGCAGACAACTAACCTTTTCTTGTTTACAGCAGGTTTGTGTCAAGGAACTAAAATATCCAACACATGGCGTCCTTTTATTTAAAAGTGCTTTCATTCTATCTTCTCAGGATAATTCTGTGAGGCAGGCTGTCATTCCTTTTATTGGTACTTTTCACCGATAAGGAAAATAAGCGAGAGACATTGGAAAAATTGCCCAAGCTCACAACGCCAGGAAGTGGTACATCGAGGACTTATACCCAAAATTTCTGCCTCCTAATTGCGCAGTCTCTAACTAAGTGCACTATTCCATGGGTCAAAATTCAATTAATGAGAAAATCTTGCTTTTTAAAAAAAATTTATAAGACCAAATAAATAGGAATGGCTTTCACAGTAGTTACTCTTTAGGATTAACCTTGCCATGACTCCATCCATCCACTGGGTAGTGATGACTGTTAACATCTGAAATCTTCCCTAAAGACCTTTACTTCTAGGTCGAGTGTAACAGTAATGTGTATTAAGCACTTATGTGCCTAGCACTGTTCTAAACCCATACATATACCATTCCATTAAATACTCATGTCTATAACGTGAGGAAGGTATCGTCATCATCTTCATTTTACCGCGGCACAGAGAGGTCAAGTAACCTGCCCAAGGTCACACAGCCAGAAGAGGTGGATGCATCAAAAAGCTGGGCAGTCTGGCTGCAGAGCCCACCCATGCTTTCCATCATTTTGCTACAACTACCACCAAAGGAACTTCATAAAGTCATCTAATCGAAGCCAAGAGCACAGAGATGGTGGCGCTGGAGACAGCCCCAGTTGCCCAGACTGGATGAATCCGTTAACTTTGGGCACTTCCATTTACTTCTCCGATTCCTCAGGTGTAAAATGAGAATAAAAATAATGCTTATATCTGCTAGAACTGCTGAAGAAAATAAAGAAAACCCAACTCAATGTATGTGAAAGGAAACTCCGCCACAGGCCAGCCCACACAGCCCCCAGTGACTGCGTTCCTTCTTCCTCACCAGTCAGGCAGAGTTCATTCTCGCTTGAAGTTTTAGCTTCGTCTCAGTCCTGAGAATTAATTCTGACCTTAGATTCAAAAGATTGCATGAGCCTCACCCAAACCTCCCAGGCTCTACCTCAAGCCATCCCTGCTCCTAATGGGGCTCCATCTAAGTCATGATAACTAGACTTCTGTCCCCGGGTTTCTGTCTCGACAGCCAGCTTGGCGCACAAGTCTACCTTGCCCTCCACAGCTGTCTCACTGCCCTAGAAACCAGCAGCTTGGCATCCCTAGACTTTGGCAGTACCACCTCCTCCTGGACTCCCTTTGCTTTCACTCTAGCTCACACATATCTGCCCACCCCCTGACCTCATGCGGGTGGGCCTCAACCACATAATTCCCAGTCTAGATCCAAGTGCTTGCTGCTGTCGCCTACCTCACAGATGGACTTCCCTCTAGTCCTTAGGATGCCTGGCCACTTCCCCAGCGCTAGCCCACCGCCCACGTTACGACTCTTCCAGTTTCCTCTATGGGTCTGCTGTGAATGGGGATGCCTTGGCCGAGTCCCTGATGGGACGCCTTCACTTTCTGGTAAACTCCCATCATCGCTTTATAAGAAACACCATGTGTGGTCCCGCGGCGGAATATTCTCCTATCATTGATTCCCACATTATGGCCTGAAAATAAGGAGGGCCATGGGTTTACCCTCAGTTCACCTCAGTGACATTGGCTGGAGTAACGGAATCTTTGCAAGTAAACAGGACCAACAGTGGCTCTAGCATTTTTAAACCTGAGGAGCTGAAGTACGCCAGCAGAGGCCTCGCTTCCCAAATCACACAGACATCCATGGACGTCCCTCATCCCTCCCCTCTGGTTCTCTTGCCAGACAGGCCCGGGAGCACAGCACTGGGGTTGACTTGATCGTACTGCCCAAGGTCCTGAGTCAGTCCCCTGAGTGTTGCAGTTGAGAAAGACAGGGTTGCATCCTCACTGAAGGCCCCACGTGAGACAAGAACCTGATTGCCCCCCATTATTCTCTCTCCATTTTAGGAGAAGGTTTTGTACCAATTCCTGATGTACCCACTCAAAGGAGGAAGTGAGCTTTGAAATGTTTTCGTTTACAAACACTAGTGGCTTAGCCCTCATGTTCAGTACTTTGCAGTATCAAAACTTCACCGTGGCACACTCCAGCAGACATTAGTGAGTATACGTAATGTCAGGAGTTTACCACCCAGTGAGACACTAAAAGAAAAAACATGCAGCACAAAAGTCGATTGGCAAACTTGGACAGGACACACTAGCGTACCTGAAATTGAGGAGAAAGTGTGCATAATTCCATCATGCTGACTTAAAATAGACTTCACTGACAGCACGGCCACATCGTTTGCTGAGCCCAGCGCAAAACAAAAATGTGGGACTCTGTTCAAAAATTAAGTTTCAAGATGGTGACAGCACAGCTTTAAACCAAGTGTCAACCCTTTCTGAGCCTGAGGCCCTGTGCTCAGAATTTGGTTTCCAAACACACTATATTCAAAACCCATTTCTAAAAATGTTTGGTTATCCATTCTCTATGGCTAGTTAGCTTTTCTCCTATTATAGTAAATGAAGAAGAGCTGTATCCTTCTCAAGACATTTTCTATTTCACCCTTACCCTCCTGAACAGCTTGACTCTCTGACAGAGGATCTGGAACTAATTTAATCAAGAGGGGAAGAGTGGTTTTCCTTAAAGGAACAGTCCGTTCAGCTTCAATGCATGGCCCTCCGCCCAAAGGCTCCTCAGCTGGAGAGCTGAGCGGGATTGCAAAGGCAGGAAGCGTTCCTGGATCCTGCCCTGTGAACCCACCAATACCAGCCAAGCCGCACGGGAAGCTCAAACTCTCGGGGAGGGCAGGGGGCTGACTGGAGGGTTGTGGAGGTTCTGGACACTCCTTCTAGAACCCGAGACGCTGAACCCGGAGCTCCCATGTCAGGTGGGGCAGCTGTGTTGTTTCGTGCGCATGCCAGCCAGATAAACGCTCCCTCCAGAAAAAGGCAAAGGCTCTTGAGACGATACTGCCATGCACTGCGAGGGGAAAGAAAAAAAAGGTGGTGTTTTGTTTTCCTTTTAATAAATTTTCTTCTTTCTTCCCCATTTTTCTCCTATTCGGGTAGAACGAACAGTATTGCTGTTTTCTGTAGGGGTGGATGAGCAGGGTTAAAACCCAAAGGGTAAATCCCCACGTTCCTTCTTTTAAAGTTTGGTCTATATTACGAGGCAGTTGCGGGGTCTGTGGAGTCGACGTGGAGCCGCAGTGCCGTGAGGGGGAAACAGTGGGCTCTGGAGCTGGCGTTGGGTTCGAGTCCCAGCTCAACACTTCTAGCTGTGACCAGGCAGATGACTTCATGTCTACACCGAAGTCTCTGTAAAATGAGTAATAATTCCCTTACTGGGTAGGGCTGTGGTGGGGATTAAATGAGTTAATTCACGCAAGGTACTTAGAACAGTGCTTGGCATCAGGAAGACTGTCCTTTGCTACTCCTAGCACTACTACTACTTATTATTATTATTTGACCTGGGTAGAAGGGAAAAATCATGCAATTCTAAAGGCAAATTTGCTAATTTTGGTACCTGCCAGTTTGCTGGCTTTCTGACCCTTTGCTACTTCTCCCTTTGGGTGTGTCTCTAGGAAAGATACACCCAGAGATCTGTCTTTTCCTTACGTGATTCCAGAGTCTGAATGAGACCTTGAGGGCTGGGAGGCTCTCCTGATAAACTACTCTTCTTACAGATCAGACGCCTACACTCAGCGAAGGGCTGAACTGGACATTCAAAGGTGAAGGTCATTTTCCCCTGGTGTTTTTGTTGAAATCTCTCCTCGAGATCTTTTCCTTCCTTCTGAGGTGCGTGTTCCTGTAAAGTCAGCTGACATTTTTATACTATTAATTCACTACCGTATAATCCCTTCTTCAGACACTCAATGGCTGCGCTCCCCCAACCCAGTTTCTTAAAACCAAACCAACCAACCACACCAACAAGCTCAGGATTCCCGTTTCAAATCACCTCTACATCCTAGGGAGGAGCCCTGTCCTCTTACCTTAATCTCCTGTTATCATACTGCTGAAGTGACTGCTGCACGTCAAGCCCCAGGAGGCTTAAGGGGCCCTCAGCTCCAGTGGTGAAGCACAGACTCTCCAGTTACAGACTCACCTCTCTGAGGTATGGATTCTGGGCTCAGCAGTATCAATACGGAACTGAACAAGGGAAACATTCTTTCTCCTCATGTGCCTCTTCTAGCGGAAGACTGCCTACTGGTTTTGAGAATTAAAATGCTCCCTTGATCTGACAAGGTCATTTCACATCTGTAGAGTTCCCTGACTTCCCAGGCTCATCCTCTGGCTTGCCTAGAACATTTTTTAAAAATTAGCATACTTTAGTTTTTTAAAACAGGTTTAGGTTTACCAAAAAATTGAGCAGAAAGTACAGTTTCCATAGCTACCTCCTACCAATTTGCACAGTTTCCCGTTATTAATATTGTGTATTAGTGTGGTACATTTGTTATAACTGATAAACCAATATTGATATGTTGTTATTAACTAAAATCCATAGTTTACATTGGCATACACTCTTTGTGTGGTCCAGTTCTATAGGTTTTGACAAATGTATAATGATGTGTATCCACCACTATAGTATCATACAGAATAGTTTCACTGCCCTAAAAATCCCCTGTGCTCTACCTATTCATCCCTCGCTCCCTCCCCCCGAGCCCCTGGCAACCACTGATCTACTTACTGTCTCTACAGTTTTACCTTTTCTAGAAAGTCTAGAATCACACAGTACAAAGCCTTTTCACACTGGCTTCTTTCACTTAATAATATGCACTTAAAGTTCCTCATGTCCTGTAGTTCCTTGATAGATCTAGAACATTTGTATCCAGAGCTTCAGTGGCCATGGCTCACGGGCCGAGCCACTCCACGGCATGTGGGATCTTCCCGGACCAGGGCACGAACCCATGTCCCCTGCATCGGCAGGCGGACTCTCAACCACTGCGCCACCAGGGAAGCTTCACAGGTGAGGCTAATGATGATTGAAGTATAAGAACCACTGCTTTAGAGTTTTTTTTCCCCCACAACTGTTTTTTCAAATTGATATAGTTGTACACGTTCCACGCAAATGGAAATGAAAAAACTGCAGAAACATCAAGTGCGCAATTAGTTTTTAATATAGTCACAGAGTTGTGTAACCATCAACCACAATTTAATTTTAGAACATTTTAATTTTAATCCCCCCCCCCCAAAAAAGAAACCTTGTACCTTTTAGCAATCAACTCCCTATCCCACTATTATGCCTCCAACCTAGGCAACCACTAATCTACTTTCTGCCTCCGTAGATTTCCCTATCTGGATATTTTGCGTAAGTAGAATCATGTAGTATGTTATCCTTCATGACTCATTACCTTCACTTAGCATAATGCTTTCAGAGCTCATCCATATTGTACCATGTAACAGTGCTTCATTCCTTTTTATGTTTTATGTTTATGTCTCCATGGCGTATCCTCTCCACATAGGTTTTCAAGATGCAGCATCACCCATTATAGAAGAACTACTACACTTTCATGATCATACGTTAATAATCATATTTTTAATCAGCTTCTTGGTCCTCTATATTATTTTACTCATATTAGCAACTAAACTAACACATACAAGTACAATAGATGCACAAGAAGTAGAAACCATCTGGACAATCTTACCAGCCATTATCCTAATTCTAATTGCCCTGCCATCATTACAAATGCTTTACATGCTGGACTACATAACCCTTCCCTTACCGTAAAGACTATAGGACACCAATGATACTGAAGCTATGAAATACAGACTATGAAGAATTAAATTTTGACTCCTATATAATTCCAACACCAGACCTAAAAACAGGAGAATTATGACTAGTAGAAGTAGACAACGGAGTAGTTTTACCTACAGAAATAACAATCTGAATACTAACCTCCTCAGAAGACATTTTACACTCATGAGCTGTGCCTTTACTAGGCGTAAAAACAGAGGCAATTCCAGGATGCCTAAACCAAACAACTCTCATATCACCACGACCAGGTCTATATTACAGACAATGCTCAGAAATTTGTGGATCAAATCATAGCTTTATACCCATCGTCCTTGAACTAGTACTCCTAAAATACTTTGAAAATGATCCTCATCAATATTATAAATTCCTTAAGAAGCTAAATAGCATTCACCTTTTTAAGTTAAAGACTGGGAGTTAAAACTCCCTTTCACGATATGCCACAATTCAACACTTCAACATGATTTATTACTATTCTATTAATAATTCTAGTCCTATTTATTGCATTCCAACTAAAAATTTCAAAATATACTTATTATTCAAATCCAGCGTTGATGTCTACCAAAGTACAAAAACAATCTACCCCTTGAGAAACACAATGAACGAAAATCTATTTGCCTCTTTCATTGCCCCAACAATAATAGGACTTCCTATTGTTATCTTAATCATTATATTCCCAGGTATTTTACTCCCAACACCTAATCAACTAATTAACCATTGTATAATTTCAATTCAACAATGATTAGTTCAACTCACATTGAAACAAATAATAGCTATTCACAATCACAAAGGACAGACCTGAGCACTAATACTTAACATCACTTATTTATTCGATCAACAAATCTATTAGGACTATTACCACATTCATTTATACCTACTACACAACTCTCAATAATATTAATAGCAATTTATAATATTAGGAATATAATAATATTAGGAACAGCAGTTTCTCTATGGGCAGGAACTGTAGTTACAGGCTTTCATCACAAAACAAAAGCGTGCTTAGCTCACTTTCTACCACAAGGAACACTCGTTCCTCTTATTCCTATGCTAGCAGTCATCAAAACTATTAGCTTATTCATTCAACCAACAGCTTTAGCCATACTATTAACAGCTAACATCACAGCAGGACCCCTATTGATTCATTTAATTGGAAGAGTGACTCTAGCATTGCTGAGTATTAGCACCAAGACAGCTCTCATTACATTTCCTATCCTTGTCTTACTTACTATCCTCAAATTCACCATTGCAATAATTCTAGTTTATGCATTTAGCTTACTAGCAAATCTTTACCTACATGACAATACATAATGTCCCACCAAACTCATGCATATCACATAGTAAATCCCAGTCCCTGACCCCTTACAGGAGCTCTCTCAGCCCTTCTAACAACAGCAGACCTAATTATATGATTTCACTTCAACATTATTATCAGCACTAGGCCTACTAACTAATACCTTTATCAATAGCTCAGTGATGACAAGACATCATCCGAGAAAGCACTTTTCAAGGCCATCATACACCAAGTGTTCAAAAAGGACTTTGATATGGAATAATCCTATTTATTATTTCAGAAGTCCTCTTTTTTTTTACCAGTTTCTTTTTGAGCCTTCTACCACTCATGCCTTGCCCCTACACCTGAACTAGGGGGATGCTGACCACCAACAGGCATCTGTCCTCTAAATCCATTAGAAGTACTACTTCTTAATACCTCCGTATTATTAGCCTCTGGGGTATCCACTATCTTACCTCACCACAGCCTCATAGAAGGAAACTGAAAACACATACTCCAAGGTCTTTTTATCACAGTCGCCCTAGGCGTTTATTTTACATTTCTACAGGCCTCAGAATATTACGAAACATCCTTTACAATTTCAGATGGGGTATACAGGTCAACTTTCTTCATAGCTACAGGATTCCACAGACTGCGTGTAACTATTGGCTCTTCCTTATCGTCTGCTTCTTACATCAATTAAAATATCACTTCACGGGGCTTCCCTGGTGGCGCAGTGGGTGAGAGTCCGCCTGCCGATGCAGGGGTCACAGGTTCGTGCCCCGGTCCGGGAGGGTCCCACATGCCGCAGAGCGGCTGGGCCCGTGAGCCATGGCCGCTGAGTCTGCGCAACCGGAGCCTGTGCTCCACAACTGGAGAGGCCACAACAATGAGAGGCCCGCGTACCGCAAAAAAAAAAAAAAAAAAAAAAAAAAAAAATCACTTCACATCTAACCACCATTTCGGCTTCAAAGCTACTGCCTGATGTTGACATTCTGTAGATGGATTATGACTATTCCTTTACGTACCCATTTATTGATAAGGATCTTATTATTTTAGTATTAAATAGTACAATTGACTCACAGTCAATTGGCTTCGGTAGAATCCGAAAAAGAATAACTCTAATATCGACATTAATTACAAACATAGCACTAGCCTCACTACTTGTATTTATCACATTCTGACTTCCCCAATTAAATATTTACACAGAAGAAACAAGTCCTTATGAGTGCGGATTTGACCTTATAGGATCAGCACGTCTACATTTTTCCATACAATCTTTCCTGGTAGCCATTATATTCCTCCTTTTTGATTTAGAAATTGCTCTTTTACCCCCTACCCTGAGCATCTCAGACAAATAATCTAAAAACAATACTCATTATAGCTTTATTCCTAATTTTATTACTAGCAATAAGAGGATTATGACTATTCCTTTACGTACCCATTTATTGATAACGATCTTATTATTTTAGTATTAAATAGTACAATTGACTCAGTCAATTGGCTTCAGTAGAATCCGAAAAAGAATAACTCTAATATCGACATTAATTACAAACATAGCACTAGCCTCACTACTTGTATTTATCACATTCTGACTTCCCCAATTAAATATTTACACAGAAGAAACAAGTCCTTATGAGTGCGGATTTGACCTTATAGGATCAGCACGTCTACATTTTTCCATACAATCTTTCCTGGTAGCCATTATATTCCTCCTTTTTGATTTAGAAATTGCTCTTTTACCCCCTACCCTGAGCATCTCAGACAAATAATCTAAAAACAATACTCATTATAGCTTTATTCCTAATTTTATTACTAGCAATAAGCCTAGCCTAATGAATGGACCCAAAAAGGACTAGAATGAACTGAATATGGTAATTAAACGAAATGATTTCAACTCATTAGATTATGATTAAGTTCATAATTACCAAGTGCTTTTAGTGTATATATTATTATAACATTTACAGTATCTCTTATAGAATTATTAATATATTGATCTCACCTAATATCTTCACTATCATGCCTTGAAGGCATAATATTATCACTATTCATTAAAGCAACGCTGATAATCCTAAATACACATTTTGCCCTAGCCAGCATAATACCAATTGTTCTGCTAGTATTCTCAGCTCGAGAAGCCACACTCAGACTATCCCTACTAGTAATAGTATCAAACACATATGGCACTGATTATGTACAAAACCTTAATCTCCTCCAATGTTAAAAGTTATTATTCCTACAATTATACTAATACTACTAACATAATTATCAAAGAACAACATAATCTGAATTAATACCACAGTCCATAGCTTATTAGTCTCATAGCCTTTTTCTTCTTAATCAATTTAATGACAATAGCCTCAACTTTTCACTAATTCTTTTTCCCCAGCTCATTAGCACCATTATTAATTTTAACAACATGACTCTTACCATAATTAATAGCCAGCCAATTTCACCTACCTCAAAGAATCATTAACTCGAAAAAAAATTATATATTACCATGCTAATTACATGACAAATATTCCTCATTATAAAATTCACTGCCACAGAATTCATCTTATTTTATTTGAAGTAATACTAGTTCCAACACTTAGTATCATTACCCGATGGGGTAATCAAACAGAATGTCTTTAACACAGGACTTTATTTCTTGTTTTATACACTAGTAGGGTCACTTCCACTCTTAGTAGCACTAAGACATATTCAAAATGTCACAGGCTCACTAAATTTTCTAATACTTCAATATCGAACACAAACAACAGCCAACTCCTGATCCAACATTTTCATATGACTAGCATGTATGATAGTCTCTATAGTAAAAATACTCAACGGCCTTCACCTTTGATGACCTGAAGCACATGTAGAAGCCCCCATTGCAGGATCCCTAGTCCTTGCAGCCGTACTACTAAAACTCAGAGGCTATGGTATATTACGAATTACAGCAATACTAAACGCACTAATATATTTCATAACATACCCTTTTCTCATACTCTCCTTATGAGGAATAATCATAACTAGTTCAATGTGTTTATGCCAAACAGATCTAAAATCACCTATCGCGTATTCTTCCGGTTATTGTAGTCATTCTCATCCAAACACCTTGAAGTTATATCGGGGCCACTGCTCTAATAATTGCCCACTGCCTCACATCATCCATATTATTCTGCCTAGCAAATTCAAATTACAAACGAATTTATAGCAGAACAATAATTGTAGCCCGAGGTCTACAAACATTCCTCCCAATGCCAGCATGATGACAACTAGCAAGCTTAACAAACCTAGCTCTACCCCCTAACTATCAATCTAACTGGAGGACTCTTTGTAGTAGAAACATCCTTTCCATGATCAAATATCACCTTTATCCTCATAGGAATTAACATAGTAATTACCACCTTATACTCACTATACATATTAATCATAACAAAATGAGGCAAATATACCCACCATCATTCACATGAGAAAATGCCCTCATAACCCCTTCACATTTTACATCTCTTACTCCTATCCTTAAACCCCAAAATCATTTTAGGGCCCTTGTACTATAAATATAGTTTCAAAAAAACACTAGATTGTGAATCTAGTAACAGAAGACTAAATATTTTTATTTACTGAAAAAGTGTGCAAAAATTGCTAGTTCATGCTTCCATATCTAACAGTATGACTTTTTCAAACTTTTAAAGGATAGCTATCCATTGGTCTTAGGAACCAAAACATTGGTGCAACTCCAAATAAAAGTAATAAACTTATTTACCTCTTTCACACTAGTTATACTATTTATACTAACGATACGAATTATAATAACAAACACCAACATCTACAAAATAACACATATCCATCCTTTGTAAAAAAAAAAAACCACTATCTCATATGCTTTTATCACCAGCTTAATTCCAACAATAATATTCATTCATACAGGTCAAGAGATAATTATCTTAAACTGACATTGAATTACTACCCAAACCCTTAAATTACCACTTAGCTTCAAAACAGACTATTTCTCAATATTTGTGCCAGTAGCATTATTTGTCACATGATCTATTATGGAATTTTCAACGTGATACATGCACTCAGATGCTAACATTAATCAATTCTTTAAATACTCCTTTTTCTTATCACAATACTAATTCTTATCACTGTTAACAATCTTTTACAACTTTTCATTGGGTGAGAAGGAGTCGGAATTGTATCTTTTCTACTTATCAGGTGACGATATGGACAAGCAGATGCAAATACAGCCGCTCTCCAAGCAATTCTATATAATCGCATTGGAGACATTGGACTTATTATATCAACAGCATGATTTCTATTTAACTTAAACTCATGAGACATACAACAAATCTTTATACTTAACCAAAATCACTCAAACCTACCTCTAATAGGACTTGTGTTGGCTGCAGCTGGAAAATCCACCCACTTTGGCCTCCAGCCATTCCCTCAGCAATAGAAGGCCCTCCTCCCGTTTCAGCTCTATTCACTCAAGCACAAGAGTTATAGCAGGTATTTTCCTACTTATCTGCTTTCACCCTTTAACAGAGAATAAATGTACCCAAACAATAACATTATGTCTGGATAAACATAACTACATTATTTATAGCAATATGTGCTCTCACCCAAAATGACATCAAAAAAATTGTTGCCTTCTCTACTTCAAGCCAATTAGGCCTTATAATAGTAACAATCGGTATTAACCAACCTTATCTAGCATTTCTCCACGTTTGCACACATGCCTTTTTCAAGGCCATCCTGTTTATATGCTCTGGCTCCATTATTCATAGCCTACATGATGAACAAGACATTCAAAAGATAGGAGGTTTATTTAAAGCAATACTTTTACCACAGCGGCCCTCATTATTGGAAGTCTCTCACTGACAGGAATGCCGTTCCTCACAGGTTTCTACTCTAAAGAACTAATTATCGACACTGCTAACACGTTGTACACCAATGCCTGAGCCCAGCAAATAACTCTCGTCACCGCATCCCTTACAGCTGTCTATGGCACTCGCATTATTTTCTCCGCACCATTAGGACAACCTCGCTTTTCTACTTTAACGAAAATAACCCACTGCTAATCAGTTCTGTTAAATGTTTATTAGCTGTAAGTATCTTTGCTGGATTCATTACCTCCAGCAAAATTCCTCCAATGACAATCCCACAAATAACAATACCTGAAGCAAACTGCCTTTGCTGTGACCATCCTAGGTTTTATTCTGGCATTTGAAATCAGCCCCGCTACACAAAACTTAAAATTTAAATATCCCTCAAATTTCTTCACATTTTCCAACCTCTTAGGTATCTCCCCATTATTATACACCGCTTCCCACCATACTTAAATTTATCAGCGAGTCAAAAATCAGCATCACGCCTCCTAGATTTAATCTGACTAGAAAGCATCTTACCAAAAACGACTTCCCTTATTCAAATAAAATTTTCTGTACTAGTGTCAGACCAAAAAGGCCTAATCAAATTGTATTTTCTTTCATTCCTCATTACCCTTGCCCTAAGCATAATTCTATTTAATTACCATGAGTAACCTCTATAATAACCACAACACCAGTAAGTAATGATCAACCAGTAACAATTACCAATTAAGAACCACAGCTATACAACACTGCAATTCCTATAGGCTCTTCACAAAAAACCCAAAATCACCTGTATCATAAATTACCCAGAGTCCCCTAGTCCATTAAATTTAAATACAATCTCCACTTCCTCATCCTTTAAAACAAAGAATACTATTGAAAATTCTATCATCAACCCTGAAAGAAATATACCTAGAACAGTCTTATTAGAGACTCAAACTTCACGATACTTCTCAGTGGCCATAGCTGTCATATAACCAAATACTACTAATATTCTCCCTAAATAAATAAAAAATACTATTAAACCCCCAAGTGAACCACCAAAATTCAACACAATCCCACAACCAACACCACCACCTACAATCAATTCAAATCCACCATAAATAGGTGAAGGTTTTGAAGAAAAGCCCACAAAACTAATTACAAAAATAGCACCTAAAATAAATACAATGTATATTATCATTATTCTTACATGGAATCTAACCATGGCCAATGAAATGAAAAATCATCATTTTAATTCAACTGTAAGAACACTAATGACCAACATCCGAAAATCACACCCATTAATAAAAATTATTAACAACGCAATTATTGACCTCCCAGCTCCATCAAACATTTCATCGTGTTGAAATTTTGGTTCCCTTCTGGGCATTTTGTTTAGTTCTACAAATCTTGACAGGTTTATTCCTAGCAATACATATACATCAGACACAATAACTACTTTTTCGTAAGTAACACATGTCTGCCGAGATGTAAACTATGGATGAATTATCCGATATCTACATGCAAATGGAGCCTCCATATTTTTTATTTGCTTATTTATTCATGTGGGACAAGGCTTATATTATGGATCCTATACCTTTTTAGAAACATGAAGCATTGGAATCATTATTTACAGTCACAGCTACAGCATTCATAGGCTATGTCTTACCCTGAGGACAAATACCATTCTGAGGGGCAACAGTTATTACTAACCTCCTTTCAGCAATTCCATATATTGGCACAAGCCCTGTCGAATGAATCTGAGGTGGATTTTCAGTAGATAAAGCAACTCTTACACGATTCTTCGCCTTCCATTTTATTCTCCCATTTATCATTGCAGCGCTAGCAGCTGTCCACTTACTATTCCTTCACAAAACAGGATCTAATAACCCCCCACTGGAATCTCAACTGATATAGACAAAATCCCATTTCACCCCTACTGTACAATCAAAGATATCCTAGATGCCTTACTGCTAATTCTAATAATATTAGTGCTATTTTCACCCAACTTACTAGAAACTCAGACAACTACACCCCAACAGACCTTCTCAACACACCACCTCATATCAAGCCAGAGTGATAATTTTCTATTTGCGTATGCAATTCTACGATCAATTCCTAATAAATTAGGAGGAGTAATGGCCTTAATCTTTTCAATCTTAATTCTAGCATTTATCCCAATGCTTCAACACATCCAAACAACGAAGCATAACGTTTCGACCTCTCAGTCAATGCGTATTTTGAGTACTAGTAGCAGACCTATTAACACTAACGTGAATTGGAGGACAACCCATAGAGCACCCCTTCATTATTATCGGACAACTAGCATCCATTCTATATTTCTTTTTAATTCTAGTACTAATGCCAGTAACTAGCATCACTGAAAATAATCTCCTAAAATGAAGAGTCTTTGTAGTATCATTATATCTATTACCCTGGTCTTGTAAACCAGAAAAGGAGAATAACACATCTCCCTAAGACTCAAGGAAGAAGCTCCAGCTCCACCATCAGCACCCAAAGCTGAAATTCTATTTAAACTATTCCCTGAAGATGTGTTATGGGACATTTACAAGATTACTAAGTACAATCTTAGTATTAAAATAACCTATTTTTACCATAAATTACCATGTACTTCATGCATAATGTGTATTACATTAATAAGTACATATACATACCATACATAATACATGATATGTATAATTGTACATTATTTACCCCATGCTTATAAGCATGTACTTTACATAGTACATATTATTGATTGTACACAGTACATTAAGTCAAACCAATCCTAGTCAACATACATATCATATCCACTAGATCACGAGCTCAATCAGCAAAGCTGCGTGAAACTATCAACCCCACTTAGCAGGTGTCCCTCTTCTTCCTCTGGGCCCATAACTTGTGAGGGTTTCTATTAATGAACTTTATCAGACATATGGTTCTTCAGGACCATCTCACCTAAAATCACCCACTCTTTCCTCTTAAATAAGACATCTCGATGGACTAATGACTAATCAGCCCATGCTCACACATAACTGTGGTTTTATGCATTTAGTATTTTTTAATTTTTATAGGGATACTGGGACTCAGCTATGGCCATGTGAGGTCTTAACACAGTCAAACTGTAGCTGGACTTTAATTGAATATTATTTACCAACATCATCAACCATAAGGTGTTATTCAGTCAATGGCTACAGGACATAAGGAAATTACACACACACACATATACATACACATACACATTGAAGAGGTAGATAACCTGTTTAACAAGCCCTCCTTATGCCCCACTAAATCCCATATTCTACATGCCCATAATGCCCTGCCAAACCCCCCAAACAAGGCAAAAACATATAAATACATAGAATTTAGTTAATCTATCCAACAAACACAAACAATGCTCAAAATAGGATATACCTAGAAAATAAACCCTAATCGTACCAATGAATTACTTAGATATCTACCATTTATATAGACAGGCATCTCCCTAGATCTATGGACCATTTTTATCAAAATTTTAATACTAAATCTAGCATAAATCATACAACTATATACATGTTATTTCACAATATAAAAACAACTTGTTAATGTAGCTTAAAACCTAAAGCAAGACACTAAAAGTGCCTAGATGAATTTATCAACTCCATAAACACCGAGGTTTGGTCCCAGCCTTTCTACTAGTTTTTAATAAAATTACACATGCATGCATCTGAGCCCCAGTGAGAATGCCCTCTAAATCCTTAAAAGGACCTGGCATCAAGTACACTAAGACTAGTAGCTCATAACACCTTGCTTAACCACACATCCACAGGAAACAGCAGTGATTAAAATTAAGCCATAAACAAAAGTTCAACTAAGTTATATTAACTACGGTTGGTAAATTTCGAGCCAGCCACCACGATCAAACGATTGACCCAAATTAATAGAAATTCAGTGGAAAGCGTGTTAAAGAGTAACATAAAGTTAAATTTTAATTAAGCTGTAAAAAGCCATAGCTAAAATAAAAATAGACTACGAAAGTGACTTTAGTATTTCCTAATTACACAACAGCTAAGACCCAAACTGGGATTAGACACCCCACTATGCTTAGTCCTAAACCCAAATAATTATTATAACAAAATTATTCGCCAGAGTACTACCAGCAGCAGCTTAAAACTCAAAGGTCTTGGCAGTGCTTCACACCCCTCTACAGGAGCCTGTTCTATAATCGATTAACCTCGATACACCTCACCAACCCTGGCTAATTCAGTCTATATGCTGTCTTCAGCAAGCCCTGAAAAGGAGTAAAAGTAAGCATAATTATACATAAAAACATTAGGTCAAGGTGTAACCTATGGAGTGAGAAGAAACGGGCTACATTTTCTATCTCAAGAATGTATTTCTTACTACACACAGGTTTTTATGAAAACTAAAAACCAAAGGAGGATTTAGTAGCAAATTTAATAGAGTGCTTAACTGAATAAGGACCTGAAGTAAGCACACACTGCCCATCACCTTCCTCAAGTATTACAATAGCTTCCTACAATCTATTACTAAACACTAATTATATGAGAAGAGACAAGTCGTAACAAGGTAAGCACATTGGAAAGTGTGCTTGGATAAATCAAAGCATAGCTTACATAAAAGCACCTAGTTTACCCCTAGGAGATTTCATAATTTATGAACACTTTGAACTAAATCTAGCCAACCCCCCACAAGTTTTACTAATATAAGCAAATTAAGTAAAACATTTACTCCACATTTAAAGTATAGGGGATAGAAATTTAAAATATCCTCTGGCACTACAGAGAACCTACCGTAAGGGAATGATGATACATTAAAAGTAACAAAAAGCAGTTAACCCCTTGTACATTTTGCATAATGATTTAACTAGTAAACATTTAACAAAGAGAACTTTAACTTAAGTTACATCCTGACACCAGATGAGCTACTTATGAACAGTTTATTAGAACAAACTCATCTATGTAGCAAAATAAGTAGATTTATTATAAGAAGATTTATAAGAAGATTTATAAGTAGAGGTGACAAGCCTAACGTGCCTGGTGATAGCTGGTTGTCTAGGAAAAGAATCTTAGTTCAACTTTAAAAATTACCCAAAAAATTATAAATTTTAATGTACTTTTAAATGTTAATCTTAAAAGGTACAGCTTTTTAGAAATGGATACAACCTTATCTAGAGAGTAGAAACAACACCACAGTTGGCTTAAAAACAGCCACCAATTAAGAAAGCGTTCAAGTCCAACAATAACTTTATCTTAATACCAATAATAATGAGCAAATCAACTCCTAGCTTTATACTGGACTAGTCTATTGACCAATAGAGGCAATAATGTTAATATGAGTAACAAGAAATATTTCTCCTTGCATAAGCTTACATCAGTAACTAATACTATATTGATAATTAACAGCACATGAGCACAATGCAACATTAAATTATTTATTTAGTAAGCTGTTAATCCAACACAGGCATGCATTCAAGAAAAGATTTTAAAAAGTAAAAGGAACTTGGCAAACATAAACCCTGCCTGTTTACCAAAAACATCTCCTCTTGCATAACTAGCTGTAGAGGCACTGCCGGCCCAGTGACAACTGTTAAACGGCCATGGTATCCTGGCCATGCAAAGGTAGCATAATCATTTGTTCTCTAAATAAGGACTTGCATGAATGGACTCATGAGGGTTTTACTGTCTCTTATTTTCAATCAGTGAAATTGACCTTCCCATGAAGAGGCGGAAATCATAAAATAAGATGAGAAGACCCTATGCAGCTTTAATTAACTCCCCAAAAAACTAACTAAACCACTAAGGGATAACAAATTTTTATATGGGTTGACAATTTTTTTTTTTTTTTTTGCGGTACGCGGGCCTCTCACTGTTGCAGCCTCTCCCGTTGCGGAGCACAGGCTCCGGACGCGCAGGCTCAGCGGCCATGGCTCACAGGCCCCGCCGCTCCGCGGCACGTGGGATCTTCCCGGACCGAAGCACGAACCCGTGTCCCCTGCATCGGCAGGCGGACTCTCAACCACCGCGCCACCAGGGAACCCCCTGGGTTCACAATTTTGGTTGGAGTGAGCTCAGAGAACAAAAAAGGCTCTGAGTGATTGAAGTCTAGACTTACTAGTCAAAACATATCATTTCTTGATCCAAAAATTTATCAATGGAACACGTTAGCCTAGCGGTAACAGCTCAATCCTCTTCTAGAGTTCATATCAACAGTAGGGTGTACGATCTCAATGTTGGATCCGGACACCCCAATGGTGTAACCTCTATAAAGGTTCATTTGTTCAATGATTAAAGTCCTACGTGATCTAAGTTCAGACCGGAGTAATACAGGTCGGTTCTTATCTATTATATATTACCCTCAGTTCAAAAGGACAAGAGAAATAAGGCCCACTTTAAAAAAGCACCTGCTAAACCAGTTAATGATATAATCTTACTTTAATTAATATATACAAAATATTACCCAAGAACAGGGTTTGTTAAGGTGGCAGAGCCCAGTAATTGCGTAAAGCTTAAACCTTTGTAACTGGAGGTTCAAATCCTCTCCCTAACAAAATGTTTATAATTAACATCTTAATACTCATGATCCCCATTCTCCTAGCCATGGCATTCCTCACGTTAATTGAACGAAAAACCCTAGGTTATATGCAACTTTGAAAAGGACCAAATGTCGTTGGACCATATGGCCTATTACAACCTATTGCTGACACAAATTATTCATTAAAGAACCATTACGACCAGCTACATCCTCCATTTCCATATTTATTATTGCACCAATCCTAGCCCTAACCCTAGCCCTAATCATATGAATTCCTCTACCTATACCTTATCCCCTCATTAATATAAATCTAGGGGTGTTATTTACAATAGCTATGTCAAGCCTTGCTGTATATTCCATCTTATGATCCGGATGGGCCTCCCACTCAAAATATGTATTAATGCAGCCCCATGAGCAGTAGCACAATTTCATATGAAGTAATACTAGCAACTATTCTTCTATCAGCCCTTTAAATAAATGGAACTTTTACTTTCTCAACCCTCATCACAACGCAAGAACATTTATGAATAATCTTCCCATCATGGCCCCTAGCTGTGATTTATCTCCTCTCTAGCAGAAACGAACCGAGCTCCCTTTGGCCTAACAACAGAAGCAGAATCTGAACTCATATCGGGTTTCAACGTAGAATATGCAGCAGGCCCATTCATTATATTTTTCTTAGAATATGCCATTATAATGAATATTTTCACAACAATCCTCTTTCTAAGAGCATTCCACAACCCCCGCATACTAGAACTATATACAGCCAACTTTATTATAAAAACACTATTATTAACAGTTTTTTCCCTATGATTTTAAGCATCCTACCCTCGATTCCAATAAGATCAGTTAATGCATCTACTGTGAACAAACTTCCTACCACTAACACTAGCCCTATGCATATGGCACGTCTCACTACCTACTACAACATCAAGCATCCCTCCACAAACATAAGAAATACGTCTGATAAAAGAGCTATTTTGATAGAGTAAATAATAGAGGTTTAAGCCTTCTTATTTCTAGAATCACAGGAATTGAACCTATCCTTAAGAATTCAAAGTTCTTTGTGCTACCATATTACACTATATTCTTTTTTTTTTTTTTTTGCGGTACGTGGGCCTCTCACTGCTGTGGCTTCTCCCGTTGCAGAGCGCAGGCTCAGCGGCCATGGCTCACGGGCGCAGCTGCTCCACGGCATGTGGGATCTTCCCAGACCGGGGCACAAACCCGTGTCCCCTGCATCAGCAGGCTGACTCTCAACCACTGTGCCACCAGGTAAGCCCCTATTACACTATATTCTATACTAAGGTCAGTTAAATGAGCTATTGGCCCCATACCCCAAATATGTTGGTTTATATCCTTCCAGTACTAATAAAACTCCATCATCTTTATCATCATCCTAACAACAGTTCTCTCAGGGACCATAACTGTAATAACCAGCTCTCACTGACTACTTATCTGAATCAGATTCAAAAGAAATATTAGCCATTATCCCCATCATAATAAAAAAGTTCAACCCATGAGCTATAGAAGCGTCCACTAAATATTTTCTAACACAAGCTACTGCATCAATATTACATATAATAGTTTTTATCCTTAACCTATTATATTCCGGCCAATGAACCAACAGTATCAGTAGTAATAACAATAGCCCTAAACATAAAACTAGGACTATCTCCATTCCACTTCTGAGTGCCTGAAGTTACATAAGGTATTTCATTAATAGCATGCCTAATCTTATTAACATGACAAAAAACTTGCACCCTTATTAGTATTATACCAAATTTCACCATCCATTAACCTAAATTTAATACTATCCTTATCCATACTATCTATTATAATTGGAGAGTTACGACATTCTAAAAATCTATTCATCAGTTGATGGGCATTTGGGTTGTTTCCACCTTTTGGCTATTATGAAGTTTTCATAAGCTTTTCTTTCTTTTCTTTCATATATATATATGGTATATAACTAGGAGTAGAGTTACTCAGTCAAATAGTAACTTCGTGTTTAACTTTTTTGAGAAACTGCTGTTTTCCACAGTTACACCATTTTACACGCATACCAGCAACATGTGAGGGTTTCAGTTTCTCCACATGCCCACCAACATGTGCTATTATCCATTTTTTGACTATAGCCATCCACATGCATATAAAGTAGTATTTCATTATGGTTTTGATTCTTGCATTTTCCTGATGATGAATGATGTTGAGCATTTTTTCATGGGCTCATTGGATGTCTTCTTTAGAGAAATACCTATCCAAATTTTTTGCCTATCTTTTAATTAGATTATTTGTCTCATTGAGTTGTAAAAGTTCATATATTCTAGATACAAGTCTCTTATTAAATATATGATTTGCAAATATTTTCTCCCATTCTGTAGGTTGTATTTCACTTTGTTGATAAAGCCCTCTGAAGCACAAAAGTTTTTATTTTTTTATTTATTTTTTTTGGCCGTGCTGTTGGCTTGCAGGATCTTAGTTCCCCAACCAGGGATTGAACCTGGGCCACAGCAGCACTGAATCCTAACAACTGGACCACCAGAGAATTCCCAAAAGTTTTAAATTTTGATGATATCCCATTTATCTATTTTTTTCTTTTGTTGCTTGTACTTTTAGCATAATATCAAAGAAACCATTGCCAAATTCAGGGTCACAAAAGTTCACCCTTAAGTTTTTTCTAAAATTTTAAGTACGTTAAGGCCTTTGACCCGTTTTCAGTTAATTTTTGTATATGGTGTGAAGTAGAGGTCCATCTTCATTCTTTTTCTAATGAGTATTATTCAATTTTACTGCAATTCTTGTTTGTCTAGAAATAGATTTATCAATACTTCAATATTTTATAATGCTTTACAATTAGGCAAAACGCTTTCAGGTTTGCATGTGCAACGTCTATATATGCAATTTCATTTAATTGAAGTATAGTTGATTTACATTATATAAATTTCAGCTGCATAACAGTGATTCAATATTTTTATAAATCATACTCCATTTAAAGTTATTATAAACTATCGGCTATATTCCCTGTGCTGTACAGTATATCCTTGTAGGTTATTTATTTTATATATAGTAGTTTATACCTCTTAATCCCCTACCCCTATCTTCTCCCTCCCTCCCCTCCATTCCTCTCCCCACTGGTAACCACTAGTTTGTTCTCCACAGCTGTCTATTTCTGTTTTGTTATATTCATTTCATTCATGTTTGTTTTTTGGATTCCACATATAAGTTACAGTATATAGTATTTGTCTTTCCCTGTCTGACTTATCTTACTAAGCATAAAACCCTCCAAGTCCATCGTGTTATTGCAAATGGCAAAATTTCACTCTTTTTCATGGCCAAATAGTATCCCAGTGTGTGTGTGTGTGTGTGTGTGTGTGTGTGTGTGTGTGTGTGTACATACCAAGTGTTCTTTATCCATTCATCTGTTGACTGGCACTTGGGTTCCCTTCCATATCTTGGCCATTGTAAATTGTGCTATTAACATTGGGGTGCATGTATCTTCGTGAATTTGTTTTTCATTTTCTTCAGATACATACCCAGGAATGGAACTGCTGGATCATATGGTAGTTCTATTTTTAGTTTTTTGAGGAACCTCCAAACTGTTTTCCACAGTGGCTGCACAGATTTACATTCCCACCAACAGTGTACAAGGGTTCCCTTTTCTCCACATCCTTGCCAACACATTTGTGTTCTTTTTGATGATGGCACCTCACATCTGTCAGAATGGCTATCTCATTGTGGTTTTGATTTGCATTTCCCTGATGATTAGCGATGTTGAGCATCTTTTCATGTACCTATTGGCCACCTGCATTTCCTCTTTGGAAAAATTTCTATTCAGTTCTTCTGCCCATTTTTCAATGAGTTGTTTGGGGTTTTTTTGTTGAATTGTATGAGCTATTTATATATGTTGGATATGTTGAGCATCTTTTCACGTGCCTGTTGGCCATCTGTATGTCTATTTTGGAAAAATGTCTATTCAGGTCTTCTGCCCAATTTTTAATTGGGTTATTTAGTTTTTGGTATTGAGTTTTATGATCTGTTTATAAATGTATGGGTTTATTTCTGGGATCTCTATTCTGTTCCATTGATTTATGGGTATGTTTTTATAACAGTACCATACTGTTTTGATTACTGTACTTTTGTAGTATAGCCTGAAGTCTGGGCACATGATACTTCCAGCTTTCTTCTTTTTTCTCAAGATTGCTGTGGCTATTTGGGGTCTTCTGTGGTTCCATATAAATTTTCAGATTATTTGTTCTAATTCAGATTATCTGTTTTCATTCCTGTGAAAAAAAAATGTCCTGGGTATTTTGATAGGGATTGCATTAAATTTGTAGTTTGTTTTCACTAGTATGGACATTTTAACATCAATTCTTCCAGTCCATGAACATGCATATCTTTCCATTTCTTTGTATCATCTTCAATTTTCTTCATAAATGTCTTATACTTTTCAGAGTATGGGTCTTTCACCTCCTTGGCTAAGTTTATTCCTAAGTATTTTATTCTTTTTGATGTGATTCTAAATGGGATTGTTTTCTTGCTTTCTCTTTCTGATAGTTCACTATTAGTGTATAGAAAAGCAAGACTTGTGCACATTAATCTTGTATCTTGCAACTATACTGAATTCATTTATTAGTCATAATAGTTTTTTGGTGGAGACTTTAGGGTTCTCTATATAGTGTCATGTCATCTGTAAATAGTGACAGTTTTACTTCTTCCCTTCCAATCTGGATGTCTTTTCTTTCTCTTGTCTTATTGCTGTGACCATCTTCATCCTTTTGCATGTGGATATCCAGAGTTATCCCAGAACCATTTGTTAAAAGGGCTACTCCTTCTCCTTATTGAGTTGTTTTGGCATCTTTGTCAAAAATCAATTGACTGTAAATGTGAGTGCTTATTTCTGGATTCTCACTTCTATTCCCATTGATCTGTATATCTATCCTTATTCGAGGACCACATTGTATTGATTACTCTTAAGTTTTGAAATCAGGAGGTATGATTCTTCCAACTCTGTTCCTTTTCAAGATTGTTTTGGCTATTCTGGATTCTTTAAATTTTTATATGAATTTTAGGATCAACTTTTCAGTTTCTGCAAAAAAGCCAGCTAATAGGATTGTGTTGAATCTATAAATCAATTTAGAAAGCACTGCCATCTTAACAATATTATGTCTTCTGCTTGTGGTTTCCAAAGGGGATGGTGGGGAGGGGAAGGGATGGACTGGGAGTTTGGGGTTAGTAGATGCAAACTATTACATTTAGAATGGATAAACAAGGTCCTACTGTATAACACAGGGAACTATACGGAATCTCCTGGGATAAACCATAATGGAAAAGAAGGATATATATATGTGTATAACTGAGTCACTTTGCTGTACAGCAGAAATTAACACAGTATTGTAAATCAACTATACTTCAATTAAAAAATAATTAAAAAAACACAATATGTCTTCTGATCCATGAACTTAGAATGTTTTTCCATTTATTTAAGCCATCTTTGTTTTCAAAAACATTTATAGATGTCAATGTAAAAGTATTGCACTTCTTCCTAAAAATTTATTCCTAAATATTTTATTTTGGAAATGGAATCATTTTCTTAATTTCCTTTTCAGTTTACCCATTGCTACTTTATAGAAATACAATTAATTTTTGTACACCGATCTTATATCCTGCAACCTTACTGAGCTATTAGTTCAAATAGTTTTTTTTAAATTAATGAATTCCTTAGTTTTTCTACAAATAAGATTATGTCAGAGGAGAATACAGATAATTTTACTTCTTCCTTTCCAACCTAGATGGCTTTTTCCCTTCATTTTCTTGCCTAACTGCCCTGGCTAGAACTTCCAGTACAGTGATGAAGTGTCAAGAGCAGGCATCTTCTTTCTGATCTTAGAAGGAAAGCAACCAGTCTTTCCTCATTAATTATGATGCTAATTTGGTTTTTTTCATACATGCAAGTTTTATTTCATTTTGTTCTTTTAGGCACTGGCTCTTTGTCCCACCTTGATTTGGTGCAATCCTTCTCATCTTTTAAGTTTTAGCTGAAATTTCACTTTGTTGGGGACATCATTCCTGAACCTTGCAACTAGGCTCACAGCACCCTGCACTTATCATAATCATAACATATTTGTCAGCATCAATCTCCCTCCTAACTTGGCTACACCTTGTTCACAGGTGTATCCCCAACACAGACGGCACACACAACTGGGTGTTGCAGCAAACCAGCCTCATGTATATGCTCTATTCCTGATCTTGGCAAGAACACTATTCTAAAAGTTCCATCTCTACCTCTCAAGGACAGGACCCTGCTTTATTCATCCTTACACCCAGCACCTAACAGAGCCTGGCACTCAGTTACCCTTAGTAACCTATGTGAATCATTCTGAGGCCACTCAAAAGGCATGAAAGAAAGAAGGTTGGATATAATTTTTGCCCAGCAATAACAAAAAAGGGAAACCATACCTTCAACAGGGCCAATCTGATTGGTCACAGCGAATCTGAGCACTTTTTCTTCATCCGTGTACAAGGCAAAGACCCGGTCCACGTTCAGCTGCTGGGTGGTGGGGATGACCCGGTGTCTGGGGCCATGCCTGCATGCCTGGTAAGTGATGTTCTGGTGGAGGCGGTAGGACCGTGTTTGGTTGATGGCACCCAACGTGAGAGAGTAGGCTCTGGAACTTGTGGAGGTCACAGCTGCAATAGACATTATTCAGTCAAACGAGGACATTTACAAATACTAAATACAGAGGTTTTTTATGTGAGGTGAGTTTCTCTGCACAGTTTTTCATGTAGTTGCTGGAGCATGTCCCCTTGGGAAGTTTGAGTTTATATGGGAAACCTGCAAGGCGGTCCCAAGAACCCACGTAGATGTAAAACCAAAGCACTGAGAGGGAGGAGGTATAATCGCTGCTGTCAATATTCGCAAAGAATGACTTTACTATATGCCAGCCAGGCCCAGCACTCTATAAGCAGTGCCTCATTTATTCCTCACAACAGCCAGTGAGGTGGGCCCTGCCATCTTGTGTGGAGAGTCTCACAGAGGTTAGAGAGTTAATTAAGTAGTCTAAGAAGCAAAGCTGGGGGCTTCCCTGGTGGCGCGGTGGTTGAGAGTCCACCTGCCTGTGCAGGGGACACAGGTTCGTGCCCCGGTCCGGGAAGAACCCACATGCCGCAGAGCGGCTGGGCCCGTTAGCCATGGCCTCTGAGCCTGCACGTCCGGAGCCTGTGCTCCGCAACGGGAGAGGCCACAACAGTGAGAGGCCCGCATACCGCAAAAATAAATAAATAAATAAAATAAGAAGCAAAGCTGATATGCAGAGCCGGAACTGGAACTCAAGTTGGCCTGACTCTACCCCGCTCCCCCCAAGTTTTCAACCAATCCATCCATCAGTGCACAGAAGACTTCCAACACCTTGCACTTAAGTCTGGAGGCTTCTGGGGAAAGGGGCAGGGGTCTTTTATCTCAACCTGAGTGCAGAGTTGGGAGGCCAGGCAGTTTTCTAGCCATCAGCTACCCTGTGCCCAGGCCAGATCTCTGCTGCCCATTCACTTCCCTGTGCCTCTTGCCTGGCTTCCAGCTCTCACACCGCACGAGAAGCAAAGGCACAACTCAAAACAAACCGCTGTGCTGCAGGACAGCAACTGAGATTGGGGCAGCATCTCAAAATCAGGGGTGTCTTACAGAACACATCACATGTTACACATATCAACCATGTAAGAGAGACAGAAAAGGGGTGATTATTCTCATTCTAAAGATGAGAAAATAAGCTCTCAGACAGTAAGTGATCTTACTCCCCACATATTTTAAACACATCCGTAAGAATTCCCGTCTTCTGACTCCAAATCTAGTGGCAGTTTTACAACACTGTACGGCATCTCTGATTTCAAAGCAGGCTGAACCAAGGTTACAGAACAAGTATAAATTCCAATAATCAATATTTTTCCACAGCCCAGAGAGCAGGAGGGTTAAAATCTGTACAAAATTATACCATCCCTCCCCAGCCCATAGACAAGGTTGTTATTATATTATCATCTGCAAATATTGGGTAGGGATGTTGATATTCTTGCGTACAACAGCCATCACTTTTCTCACACTAATAAAATAACAAGAATAATAAAAACAACACTGAGCTCATTTCATGTGTCACACGCTGTTCTATAAGGACATTCCACGTAGTCACTCACATAATCCTCGCAACTATCTCGTGAGATACGCACCGTCCCCATTTTACGGAGAACTGGTTGCACGTACCTGAGTCCGAGTAGTGGTAGAGCTCCTTGTAGGGAGCAATGTGGGCTGTGAAGTTTGCTGGGACGTAAGGCACCTGGCCTTGAATGTTGGTTTGAATGCTCAGATAGTTCTCTGGGTCCAGCCCCTCAGCAGTTTGAGTGATTCGAACCCTTTCCTCTCCTGGGTAGAAAGTAACTTCCATGTCATGGATAAAGGTAGCACCTGGAGAGGAAAACAAGCCAGCACAGGGATGAAAGGGGGCCTTGCATCTTCCAGCAATAATCACCAGTGCATACTTCCACTTCCCAGTTTCTCCTACTGTTGGGGATAGTGCCTAAGGAGATCTGATAACCAAGGTTAAGTACTACCAGCTGTTGATCTCATCAGTTCCCCGAACTTTCTGTTAAAGAGCATGGTTCCAGGGCTTCCCTGGTGGCTTAGTGGTTGAGAGTCCGCTTGCCAATGCAGGGAACACGGGTTCGTACCCCGGTCCGGGAAGATCCCACATGCCGCGGAGCGGCTGGGCCCGTGAGCTATGGCCGCTGAGCCTACACGTCCGGAGCCTGTGCTCTGCAACGGGAGAGGCCACAACAGTGAGAGGCCCGCATACCGCAAAAAAAAAAAAAAAAAGAGCATGGTTCCATTCTCTCCCATCTCACACTGCTTCTCTTTGTAGGAACTTGTTTTCTGTGAAAAATAAACCCCTAGGAACATCCTTGACCTTTCTCTTTCTATGGCTGTCAGACTTAACAAAAACAATCAAACCCCCCCCAGGACACCCATTTACATTTGAATATCAGATGAATAAAAAACATTTTTAGTATAAGTATGTCCCATACGATATCTGGGGCATACTTACACTAAATTATTCAATTATTAATTGTTTATCTGAAATTCAAATGTAACTAGGTGTACTGTATTTTATTTATCTACTTTTGACTCAAGGTTTTATCAAAACTTGATTAAAAGCAAGATCCTACAAATGCCTATTGAGCTCTACAGCTGGAGGGCCAAGAACTTTTCTCTCACACTTTATGTGCAATAAACGGGTAGTGAGGTGAGAAGCCAGGAAGTATTCTCTACACCCTTGCTATCAAAGGGTGGGCCTTAGACCAGCATTATCGTCTCCTGGAAGCTTGCTAGGAAAACAGGATCACAGACCCCCCAGGCCCGCCACCCCCGGCCTACTGAATCAGAACCTGCACTTTCCCGAGGCCCCAGGTGATGGGCAGGTGGGTTAAAGTCTGAGAAGCACTGTCTATACTATTATAGATCAGAGTCATCAGGGGACAAAGAGGAAAGGCACCCCTCGCCCATGAAGTAAAATCATCTCCAGATGCCCTGGAACTACCACCTGCATCCCTCTTCGGCAGATCTGTGAGTGACTACTGAATTACACGGACTCTGACAAAGCAGCTTCAAGGGTTCTTGAAGGTAAGAGGGCACGAATGCTCCAAATGGGATCATGCTATTTCTCAGAACAACCTGGAGAACCTTTAGAAGAAATCACAGTCCTGCAAGGCCAAACCATCCCCAACTACCTCGGGGCAGAAAAACTACACCTGTGTGGCTCTGAAACATTGCACAACTGACTACTGAATGAAAACCCAAGGCTCCATGCCGCCAAAGCCATGGTGACCTACGGCCCTCCTCACCTGTGAGGCTGAAGCCATTCTCCCAGCCTGGTTTTTCTAAAGCAAAGAGCCAGCCAAACAGGCCTCCGATCGGCGTGAGCGGGAGAAGGGCCTGGGCGGCGGGCTGCGGGATGTGGCCGATGGCCAGGTAGGCTCTGCCGTCGTCGCCCACCACATAAGCGTGCAGGTCCGCGTCGGTGAAGTGCACGGGCGTGTGGCCCACGCGGAGGTGCCCACTCACCTTCCCATTGACTCGATGAGGTGTCCCTGAGAGACAGCAAACCCCGTCAGCCTTGACCGTTGTCCACATGCACAGATAAGACTATCCCACTGACAACTCCCCACACTCCACCTTCAGCCCTTTTCGCAACTCCCTAACCCAGCCGCTACCCACCTAGGTACAAAACAGACCTGCCTTTGACCTCACTTCTCCCATCCTCCCTCTCTCCTGTCCACTTGCACCCTAAGGAGCTAGCCAAAAGGGAGGAAACATTTCTGTTTAATCCTCAAGTTGGGAAATCAGCTGAAACATGTTCATTTCTCAAACTTTTATGGAACACCTGCAAGTTGCTTAGGCTTTGATTCAAGCAGTACAGACACAAGGTCCATAAACAGAGCTCACAGTGGCAGCTGGAAACAGCAAGCGACAGAAACAGACCCAGAGCAGCCCCCGCCCCAGTCAAGCCAGCACCCCTCACCTTTGGGCAGACAGTGCTTCCCGTTCCCGTAAAACCTGGACTGGCAGTGGCAGCAGAAGCCCGTGGCATAGTCAGTGCAGAAGGCATGCCGGGAACAGCGCTCGTGGTTGTGTTCGCAGGTCTCCTTGTTGGCAGTGTTGTACATGAAGACTGGAAAGTAAAACAAACTTGCATGTAAAGGACAAAGTGATTCCAGCATCATGGTTGCCAAGGTTCATCACGGACACAGCATCTGCTCCATAAAATCCATTTAGATTGTAATAAACAAATGGGGTTTTAATAATTAAGAGACGGAAATAACATTCAACTCAGGGGAATTAACTTGCTTTGTCTGCTGGCAAGAAGTACTGCTGACTGCTCCCATCTGGTCTCTCTGCAGAGCTGGTGAGCGAGGATGAGACCGCGCCCCTCGGTGCAGTGACAGGAAAGCCAACCAGGAAGTACGTGTTAGGTTGAACTGCCATTTTCTGGGTCAAAAATGGCCAAAGGTCAGCAATCTTATACGGTTCAAACTAATATTAATGAGCTCCCGAGAGGAAGACCGAAAAGAGAAACTAACGAACACGGTCTTATGTCTAACCATTCTTTTACTTTTGGTAACCTTGAACTTGAAGAGAATAACCTATAGCTTGTCTTACTTCCCAGAAAAAAATTTTTTTTTCTGAAAGAGAAGAAGGGCACTGAAGAAAGAACACACATACACACACACACACCCTAAAGAAAGTGTATAGGAGGCAGGTGGAGATGGAGGGGAAGGAAACAGGGAGCCCAGCTGTGAAAGGCTCTGTGCCTTTGCAGGATTTCTCATGGTGGGTGTGGCCCAAGCCGGATGTCAGGGCAGCAGCGGAGAGCCTGGCCATAGTCACCATTCTCTAGGAAGCCATGTGGACCTGGGTAAGCTCAGTGCTCCAGTAGCTGTTCCTTCCAGCTCTCGCTTATCCTGCCCATTAAAAAAAAAGAATCATTTGTGCTACCAAGAAACAAAGGAACTGGAGCAGATGCTATTGTCCCTAAAGGGAAATGGCCAAGGGATTGGGGTGTGGCTGGGGGTTGCTGACAGATAAGAGAAAGCTTTGTCCGGGACACGGGGGATGATCCCAATCCCAAGCACGGCCACCAGGAGGCAAAGTGGCCGTGCACACCTCTGCCTCTGCATCCCCCGGAGCAGGAGTTGGGTGGAGACTCCAGGAGCTGACTGAGCAAAGATGGCACAAAACTCTAGTGCTAGACTCCAGTGCTGTTGTGAGGTGCCGGCTCCCAAGGAAGACAGATAACCTGCTCCTGGGAAAAACTGGGTGGCAGTTGTGTTCCACATCTAGGTCTGAAAAGGAGGAAATGGGAAGGGGAAGAAGAAATGGAAAGATCAGTACTTACCCAGTATTCCGGGGAGAACAGAAAACAAACCAACGTTGGGGCAGGGTGGGAACGTAGCACCATAGAAGTAACAATGGAGCCAGCGTAGACTTGTATCAGCAAGTGAGGATATAACAAAGTGAACATTGAAAGAGTGCCTAATATATGCCAGGTACTACGCTATGGACTTTATTAACTCTTTTAATTTGCACAAGAGCAGGGACTTTAATCCCTGTTTTGCAGGTAAACATGCTAGGCAAAGATTAAGGTGACCCTGCTGAAGTCACACAGGCAGTAGGTGGTGGAGTTGGGATCTGAACCTAGGAAGTCTGGCTCCAGATTCTTAACAGCTGTACTCAACCACCCTCCGGCAGAGCTCAAGGACATCGATCACGAGAGCCAGGCAAAGGATCTGCTCAGGTGACTGGGGTTAATCAACACAGGCTTCGGACAGTCAGGTTTGAGTCCTACTTTATAAATAAGGCTTAATGGGAGAAGATAGCAGAGATTGTCCAGATGGCTGTCACAGCTGACAGAAAAGCACAGGTAGGAGAACTGAGTAGCAGCAGCAGTGTTAACTTCTGGACAGTATTTAACTGCTGCTTACAGATTCTTGAGAATGAAGTGAGCTGAGGGTTGGCAGGATGGACGATCTTGACTCAAGTGGAATATCTGACTGGGAACAGAGTGAGAGTTAAGTCGGTGACTCAAGATTTGGTACCAGGCCTACACAGCTGAGAAATTCCAGTTCGATAAAAATAGAAAATTAGGCATCACTATGAACACTTTTTCCCTTTTTTTTTTTCCGGTACACAGCCCTCTCACTGTTGTGGCCTCTCCCGTTGCGGAGCACAGGCTCCGGACGCGCAGGCTCAGCGGCCATGGCTCACGGGCCCAGCCGCTCCGCGGCATGTGGGATCTTCCCGGACCGGGGCACGAACCCGCGTCCCCTGCATCGGCAGGCGGACTCTCAACCACTGCGCCACCAGGGAAGCCCCCATGAACACTTTTTAAAACAGGAAAGTGACACAAAACTCAAGGCAGAATAACAGAATGGATAATAAAGAAGATAAGAGGTTGCTGTGAGAAAACGATGTATCATTATCTGTACCATTGGTTTATTAAGGGGGGGAAAATTCCAGTCTGAGTAAAAAATAAATGAATGTAACTTGTCAAAATCTTGGGGTTTTCCAGCACTGAAAAGTCACAAGTATTAAGAAGCAGCCCCTGGAGGGACTGGCACAGTTGTGAGTGTGTTCATGGCATCGGCTGCCATCAGGACTCTCCCTCCAGAACACAAGGGAAGCAGGGGCAGCAGAGGGTCCCAAGTTCTGACGCCCAACAGCAGCCTGACTCAGGTGGCTCTGCAGAAACCACAGAAATGCACTGTGTTTCCTCCTCTCCAAAATCAGGACGACACCCCTTCTCACACCTCATTGCCAGAAATCACGTTATCTCTTAGCGTACTTCTGAGCACCAAGGTAAAAAGGCAATTTGATGCAGGGCTAAAAGGTAGTCATTTTCAGGAAATTCAGGTAAAAATAAAACCACATTAACACTTTCCTGCCCTCAAATTAAAGAAATGATGGGTTTGTATTATGTTCCCTCTATTTGTTGTTCTGTGAAGACTTGTTCTTCTGCCCGATCCCTCTTCTAAGAGAGGATTATGAAACAGGGAGAGAAGAACTGGAGGAGGACTACAGATGTGTTGAGTTGGGTTAATTGAACTAAAATACTAGGAGGAGGCATGGCTTTTCTATGGGTAAAAAAGAGAGGCTCAGCAGTGCAGCCAGCAACTTACAAATGCAACTGTGACAAAGTTTATAAGTTCATGGACATGCAGACCACATGTTACTAACAAAAAATAAGTTAGGGCCCCATGAAAGGCTATTATGAGACTGAAACTATACTTACGATGGGTTAAATTAACTATTGGTAAGCTGACTTGGGGATCTTTTTCAACTGTGTGTGTGTGTGTGTGTGTGGAGAGCTGCATGCCCAGGATGGGACTTACTGAGCCAAGAACACAAGCTCAGCCTTCCAGCCCACGCCAGTCACACTGGGGAAAGATGGGTGCGCTCCTAGACAGAGGAACACCGGGACCCCTTTCCCGTGCCTGCCTTCACATGCAGACGTGCACGTGTAACACTGACAATGTCAGCTTAGATGAAAGGTAACTGCCTGTTACAATTTCATTCTTTCAGTAATTCAAACAAATACTTATCGAGCACTCCCTGTGGGCCCGGCACTGGACTAGGAATTAGGGATACAGCTGAGAACAAAAGAGACAAAAACTCCTGTCCTGGAGCTTACATTCCCCCCTCTAGGCAGCAGTCAACAGACAGGTCAATTATTCAGTAAGGCGGATGGTGTCAAGAACTGTGCAGAAGCTTAAATCGGGGCGGAACAAGAGGGCTGGAGACGGAAGTGACTTTGCTTCTTTTAAATGACACAGCCACGGAGCGCCTGGGGAGAGGATGAGCTTTGGGCAGAGGCCTGGAAGAGGAGAGGATGAGTGAGGGTAAGAGCTCCCGTCAGGCTGGCGGGGCATGTGGGAGGGATGGGGCAGGGAGACAGGAGAAGGCAGGAGGTAATCCTGGCCAGTTCTCACCCGTCGGGCCTCACAGGTCAAGGGAAGGATTTGGGCTTTAGTCTGAGTGAGGCGGCAGACGCTGCTGGGGAGAAGAGTGACACGGTCTGACTTACAGAAACCTCAGGAATGAGCCGGTGCCTTGATAGTAGGAGGTCCTGGTGCAGAGGATGAGAAGGGACCAAATCTGGAGTTCTTTGAAGGTGGAGCTGCCGGGGTTTGCTGATGAATTGGATGGAGGGAGAGAAGGAGTCGGGGAAGGGTAGAGAGAGGGAAGGAGAGCAGGGTGGGGAGGACAAGTGGAGAAAGAGAGGGGTCCACAGGGATGTTCATTTCCTGGCGTGGGAACTGGAAGGCTGGAGGTGCCATTTATTGGAGCAGGCCTGTGGCAGATCAGCTCTGGCAATGCCTTTAAGGCATCTGGGAAGTCTCACCCCTCCCCCTGACAGGGTCTTATACCCTCAGCACGGCACTACTCAACCATTCAGAGGGACAGCTGCGTTCCTCCCTATGGATTCTGGGAACCACTGCATCAGAATCACCTGGGATGCCAGTTAAAAATGTAAATTCCCAGAGCACACCTTAGACCTACCAATTCAGACTCTCGATGGGCGGATCCCACGAGTCTGTACCTTAGTCACTCCTGGGGTGACTCTTACGTCCAGTGAGGAAAATGTTCAGGATATTTGCAAACTTTCCATTTCTGAGCCAGAGAATCCTGATTAATGTAGTGAATGAATTTCATCTGACCAATTAGCTCCTGGGGGTGGCTGGGACTTCAGGGAATGCTCTAGCATTCATTCCTGGCCTGGCTGAGAAGTGGAACGCTGTGCTTATGGCCCACTTAGGCCAAACCCCCAAGCGGGGCACGTGAAGATCCTTAGTGGACGGAACCGGGAGCCCAGGAGCCATTTCCCTTCCCTGAGGAAGGGGGAGAACAGGACCTAGAAATGTGACCCCACGTGTGGCTCTCTAACCAGGGAAGAAAAGCCAGACGTCTGGTCAACGTGACTTCTCAAATTTCTATGGAAACTGCAGGTAGATTCAAAGATGCTGAATTCCGTGAAGGTGGGGAATCAGTGTCTAAATCCCAGCTGGATGAGATGTGCAGTGAGCAGATGCAAAAACAAAACTTTTTCTTTTTCTGTGGTTGTTTCTATGCCTCTGTACCTCACAGCTTTGAATGTGTTTTCACACACTTCTTCCTATTCTGGTGAGGAGGTGGTATCCCCTCTTTACAGATGACACCAATGAGGCCCACAAAGATTATATGATCTTCTGGCTCTAAATCCCACGCCCCTTCCATTATACCAGTAGTACTCAACTGTAATGGGCTTCAGAATCACCAGGGGACCTGGTTTAAAAAGGCAGATTCTGGGGACTTCCCTGGTGGCCCAGTGGGTAAGACTCCACCCTCCCAATGCAGGGAGCTTGGGCTCCATCCGCACTCAGGGAACTAGATCCCGCAGGCGTGCCGCAGCTGAAAAAAGGATCCCGCCTATCACAGCTGAAGATCCCGTGTGCCCCAACTAAGACCCGGCGCAGCCTAAATAAATAAATATTTAAAAAATAAATAAAAAGGCAGACTCTGGGTCAGAAGGTGGAGGAAGGGTGTGGAATCAGCATTTTAAACCAGGGCCACGGGAGAAATAGCCACAAGTGGACTAGAGCCAAACTTTGAGAAATATAGTTTGCATTCCACAGATTCCTCTCTCCTGAATTTTACCCACTGGGGCAGGCTGTCTTCCAGACCCTCCGGGGACCCACGCTCTGCCTCGCAGCTGCTGTCGCAGAGAGTCAAAAAAACGATAGGGACAAGTCTGCTGGCAGCTCGGGCCCAGCAGGAGGGCAGAGGCCGGCCAGGTTTGAATGAGCTCAGTTTGCAGCAGCTTTGTTAACTGAGGTTAGACTGTTGCTAAAGGAAACTTCACGTGAGGATTTTTTAAATCTCATTTCTTTTTCCCAGTTAATGCTTTTCACTCTTCTCCTATCCTTAAACAGAAAGAAAAATGGGGTAGGGTTAGGAGGCTATGTAAGGGAAAAGAAGCAAGGGTGCTGCCAGGGTACTTGAGACTTGTCCTAATTGGGAGTTTTCCACATAAATGGAAAACTCCTCTGCACTTGTTCTGACCCATCCTTCAGTCTTCATTTCTCCAGAAACACTTAAGCGCTCATCTTCCGCCCTGGCCCGTAGAAGGCCAGCAGGCTCCACAGAGCAGACCGGGTTCATCATGCAAACGGGGACGGAGGGCTTCCTGCGGGGGGCTGCTGCCCCTGGCAGCTGAGCTGTCTTTTACTTTTAACAGATCTTCCTGTCACCTCAAGGAAAAGGACCTACATTTTCACTGCAGGACAGATTTTTCTTAGGTTTCCCACCTCACAGAATGATAGACAAATAAGAAAAACCACATCCAACCGTATAATGAAAAACAGTGGTATGCTTTTCCCTCCAGTTTTCGTCTGTTTTGGGGGTATGTGTGTGGTACATAGTGAAGCTCGTTGGGCAAACAGTTATTAGGACCCTGTTTTTCTGTGGGGGGCGGGTTACATCCACCATCGTGAGACTAGCAGGCTCTCCCGTGCAGGTGTCTTCACAGGTATGGGGGTCCTCTTGTTCACAGTCCCTCAGCAACCTGGGGGTGCACCTGGGAGAGGGGCTTTTGTGCCTGGAAGGCTGGGCTGGGCAGCAGAGCCTGTTCGAATTCATCCCAGGGTAGAAGCTGTTTGAGCAACACATTCCTGAGGCCTCTCCCAAGGCCAGAAGTAGAGTTGGACCAGAAGCTACAGGGAAATCCCTGTTCACACCCTGGGCCTGCCCTGCGTGAATGCCGTCTAAGTACAATCAACAGGATCCCACAGTGGAGTGAGAACACATGAGGTCTCTGAAAGCCAGGTGTCCCTCCCCCTTTCTAATTCATCATGCAGACTGAGGTCAAATTAAGCTTCCCATTGCACCCCCTGGGCAGGTTTAAAAATCTCTACGACCCCTGTGAATCAAGCTTGTCCTGCTGCCTACAACACCGGCAGTCTCTGGTCCTAGGCATCTGGAGCCTCAATGGCAGCTGCCTCTCACATCCCCCGCCCCCAAGTCACTCACTCACTCACTCCCTCCCTCTCCATTTCCACCTCACCACCTCCACTCCTGTCACTCGTCTGTCCAGAATATGCCCCACTTTCTCCCTCTCTAAACTGAGACTCCGACCTCACGGCCTGGCTCAAGCCCCCCTCCTCCATGAAGACTTCCCTGATGGCACCACAGGTGAATCTGCCCTGCGCTGTGCTACCTGGCAGCTTGCTCTAATCTTCCATGGCTTCGCTGCAGTACTGGTCTGCCTCTTACACAGACAAATCACTCAGTATTTTCAGTCTTCAATTTCCTTCTTTGTACTGTGAGAAGGATAATAGTATCTACCCCACAGGGCAATTCTGAGGATCAACTGTGCTAGTGCAATCCAAGCAAAGTTTCCTCTCAGAGTCTGAGTGGACATTTGATAAATACCAGTGAAAAGTTCCACTCGTGCCCCAGTCAGAGAAGGGCACATGGTAGGTGCTCAGGTAACTTTTGGTTTGACAACAAGCTTCCAGAGCTGCTTGGAGAAGTAAGACCCCTGAGACAGAGAAAGCTTGTGCATCCAATTTACTGCCGGTTCTGTGGTCTATGAAAACAGAACAAAGCAAATAATACGCTCGAGGCTAGAACTAGAGTGGAATTGGGACATTCTTGCCTGGTGCGGACATGATCTAAAAAGAATCTAGATTTCTCAATAAAAAGTCTATAAAAAGAGTCTCTAAGAGGGGAAAAAAAAATTTAAAGAGAAGGGAGAGATATTTGGGGGAGGGCTTTAAATTTTAATTTCTTGGTTTACCAAGCTGACTATGAAGCTTCAAGGGGAAACTAAAATTTACTGGGCACGGTGCTTCCATGCCCAAGTTTAATTCTCGCGACTCTTTGATGAGGTCTACGTCATCTCCATTTTATAGCTGAAGAAAATGAGAGTCAAACAGAGAAAATGTCTTATCCCAAACCACACGGCAGAGCTGGGAATCAAGCTCAACTCCATCAGACACCAAAATCCACACTCCTCCACTGCATCAGTAGGAAAAGCTGGTCAAGATGGCTTGAGGCTGGACAGTTAGCAGGCGCTCTTTGGTGTGAGTCTCTGCCACCCCGCCCACTGGCTTTCCCAGAGGGAGTCCACTTTTGCCTGATGGACCTCTGGGATGCCAATGTTTTGTTTGAAAAAACAAAGTTCACTGCCAAGAAAAACCAAGTAATTAACAATTGCATGGCTCTATACAGTCAGCTCCCCGGTATCTCCGTGGATTCAAGGAACGGCGGATCCTGTGCAATGTTAAGCATCTGCGGTTAGGGGAACCCGCAGGTGGGGGGGCCTGAGGATGCAGAACCGTGGATACGGAGGGCTGACTAAGGGGCTTGAGCATCCGGAGATTTTGGTATCTGCGGGGGGATCCTGGAACGAATTCCCCATGGATACCGAGTCTTCCTACAGCCTGAGGTGAAACCAGAGGTTCACCTATTTTTCCCTTTCTGCTTTCAAGTTTTAAAGCTTTCCCTGTCTGCTAATATGGTGGTTTATTTTTTTTTTCTTCGAGTTTCAAAAACTTCTAGTTAGATTTATTTTCCTAAATGTTTCACTGTATTAACCAGCTGTTTCGAAGGCATTTTGCCATTTCTAAGATGTCAGTGGTAGACGTCATCCAGAAGCTGGTAAGTATCACAGTCATGCCCCGCGAGGGTTCTCGCTGCTGCCTGTTTTTCTCTATGGCCAGTTCCCTAGACCCCTACAGCTATTAGAGCTTATCCAGCCCCTCACAGTTCAAAGCAGGATGTGCAGTCCCTTCTTCTTAACCCTTTAACAACTCACCCCAGGGATCTGCTTTCTAATATTCCAAGCTCTTCCCAGAGCAGGAACTCACAACCCACAAATGAAAAGACCACATAGGAGCACATCTTTACCTCAAAAATCTCTTTGATCAAAGTGTCTTTGATACTTGGCTTTACATTTTGTTTAGATAGACGGCACTTATGCTGAAAATTCAGGAGACTATCAGAAGGGTGTGAAGGTTCTGAAGCCTTCCAATAAACTTCACATCTTCAACTTGAGAGAAACGTGGTCCTTAGGCGCAAATTAAGGCACAAGCTTTTAACAAGCCCATTCTTCATTCTCTACTACCCCACCCCCATTCCCACCGCTTTAAATCCTCTATAATTAGTAACAGCAGCCACCATTTATTAAGATCCAACTAGTACAGACGCTAGCCTAAGAACTTCGTGATCTCTTTTAATCCTCTCGACAAATTTAGGAGAAACTGGAGGCTTGGGCGCTACTAGCATAAAGTGTCACCCGGACAGCGTGACGGCCAGGATTCAAACCTACACCAACGTTCTCCCTCTAATCATTACACGATGCTGCCTCAGTCACAGAACAGTTTCGCCTCTCCTGAAAGAAGGGCTTCTTCAAGCAAATTCTTACAGATCAGGACCACAGCAGAGCCACCTGGAAGACCCTCTGCTAGGTCAACCTGTTTTACCATAAAAAGTATGGGAAACAGAAAAGGTGAAAGAAAAAAAAAAACAAAGGTCCTAAAGAATGCTTTCACCTCTGACCTCTCTCCTCCTGTCAGAGGTCAGATGCGCAGTCCCTGGAACAAATGGGATGAATCCGTGGCCAGTTTCCCATTCAGGTGTTTACATCCCTGACTGGGAAGAAAAGAGCTGACATGACAAGTCTCGCCTTCAGTAGAAGGTGACATGGGCTCCGTGTCTGTATTAATTAACCGTCACCTCCCCTGGGCATTTCTCTGCTGGCCCCTCGCTCTGGTCAGTGAGTCATGAAATGAGGGCAAGGCTCCGGGGAGCTGACTAGCACAGCTGCACAGCCGTGAACCAGAAATGACAAGACACAGGTGGTTCGCAGTTTTCTCTCCCCAGGGGTCCCCTCTCCCACAGCCCACCGCCGTGTCTCTAAGCAAGGGGAGCACCGGGGTCATCCCATCACAGAGGAAGAAGCCGGAATGTTCATCTGAGCCAGCACAACTCGCGGCTTGAAACTAAAGCCTGAAGCCCTCCAGTACCGTAATGTGTGCGAAGCCTCAAAACACTTTACCTTTGCTGAACTTTCAAACTGAAATAACTTCATTCCACGTGAGAGCACAGCTGGCACAAGCAACCCCAGTTCTTCCCCATGGGATTCATGAGGCCCATTTTAAAAAAAAATAAATAATAAAACATTAGTAATAGTCAAGAGATTCCAAAAAGAATTTGCCTGCCAAGATTTCTTTGGCAAAGGAAAGATACTCCATCTCCTGAAACAATGGGTTTTAGAAATCAGTCCCAAGCCTCTTTTTGCGAAACTCTTCCTCAACTCGCTTGAGAGAAAATTCACGACTCTCTGGAAGATCAGCATTTTTTCAATGAATTCTTTAGTACCCAGTGTTCAAACCCACTTACCCTCGGTGTTGGAACTGATGTCGTCCTCCACTCCGACCACTTGCCTCCTGCGGCCCAGGGGTGGAGTGTGATCCGGCCCGGGGTAATTTGGAAGAACGGCCTCTCCTCCTGGATGGGCTGGAGGAACATCCCTGTCTGCAGGCTGTGCCCGTCCATCTGGGTAGGGAGGCGGGGCTTGCTGGGAAGGATCCAGTGAATCTCCAGTCTCTGGTGGAGCAGGGACTGTGGTCCCTGGCTGTTCAGAAGACTCAACTCGGCCTTTTAAATCCGGGGCATCTATCTCCCCCTGAGGTCTCCCCTCTTTGGTTTGAGGGTTCAAGGTGGCAGAGTCTGTTTCAGGCCCACCCCTAGATGTTGGCCGTGGCAAAGGGGAGGCCAGGTCAGAATCTGGCGGAGAGATCCCACCTCCTAACGGCCTCGAATCAGCTTTCGAGTGGAAGGAAACATCGACTGTGCTGTGGCCATTCGATGCTTCCTCTGGCTCAGCAGGGGAGGGGTATTCGACGTCCTCCTCGTTCTCATCATAATAATCTAAGTTGTCCTCAGTGTAGTCACCCTCCAGGGCCGCAGCGCGGCTGAAGGAACGTCCCAGGGGAGCCGGAGGGTGGGCTTTGGAAAGGTCTCCTCCAACTGTCGCTGGCCTGACATTATCCAACGGGGAGGTGCTGCCGATATGAAAAGCCCACACTCCAGGAATCCCCAGGTTGCTGTGTCTAAATAAAACGGAAACAGGACTTTGTCACAAAAGTGTCCGTCCACCACCTTCCCACAAAGGCGAGCGATTTATTTTAAAACTGGAGGACTATTAAGATCAGATTCAGAGTTTTCACTGGCAGGAAACCCAAATAAAACCAGACTTACACGGTAACTAAAGATCATACTGGAATTTTGATGTAAACTACCTCTTATTTAACAATGGGTTTCAAAGGCCATGTGTCTACCGAATGCCAGACCCTCAAATCAGAATTCTGCTCTACACGTTTTATCTCAATGGCTATTCGAAAACAAATAGGGAATGTGGGAATATTTTATCCTTCCTCTACTTTTATTTTTTTTAATTTATTTTGTTCTTTCGGTACGCGGGCCTCTCACTGTTGTGGCCTCTCCCGTTGCGGAGCACAGCCTCCGGACACGCAGGCTCAGCGGCCACGGCTCACGGGCCCAGCCACTCCGCGGCATGTGGGATCTTCCCGGACCCGGGCACAAACCCATGTCCCCTGCATCAGCAGGTGGACTCTCAACCACTGCGCCACCAGGGAAGCCCTATCCTTCCTCTACTTTTAACAAACTCAAGAAAACATATGCTTAAACATTTTTGCCAAACCCTTAAACAATATTTTTTATTTGAGAGTTAGTTACATGCCAAGTGTTAAACATTCTTCAACACAACTTGCAAGGTAGGGGCAGTGATCATGACCGATTTTTCAGAGGAGAAAACGGGTTTAGAGAGATTAATCGTCTTAAGGTTGCACAATTAATAACTGACAGAGCTTGGACTTGAACTCAGCACCACCACCAAAGCCCGTGTTCTGAACATCCACATTACGTCAGAAAACTAATACACCAGTCAGTGCACATCCTAATTATCTTACTCCACATTACAGAATGTTAGAGACATTTTGCGGTTTAGTCATGTGGATTAATCAATCAACTAATTCACAGAGACTGGTGAACCCATGTCAAAAAATTCAAAGGAATAGAAATGCCTAAGTCTCAAAAATGTTGAGCCAATGTAGAACAAAATTAAGGGGAAAATAAGAAAGCAAGTTAATCAAACTGCCACGGGTCACAGGTGAGAGGTATCCAGAAACATCTGGAGCCAGGGAGCTCACGCGTGTCCCCCACTAGAAAAGAACACGGGCTCCATTCAGCCTTCCAAATATCCCAGCGATCCATTATTTTAGTCAGTGATACATTCCAAAGAGGATAACCGCATACACAATTTCAAAAAAATAAGAAAAAACCTGAAGGAACAAAGGGTCTGGCTGGCTTGAATACACCCATTTCTGTACTCTCTGGCATATGGCCCAAACACCAGGCTCTAAGTCTCTCCTGCTGTGGGATTTCCTCAAAAGTCAGTCCATGAGAAATCAGTTAATGACTAATAAGACAACAGGAGATTCACTGAGTCATATAAGGGCGAGAGACTTTTGCTCATTTGGGTTGGTACTCATCATATTCATGTGGATTTCTATAGCAATAATATTTTTAACACAATTCCAAGAATCAATCAATCAGTCCCCACCCCCTTGCGTATTGTTGTTGCCACTGCTGCTGTTGGAATTAGTTCAGGGAAACAGGAGCGTAGAAAGCAAAACTGTGATCCTTTGTGCGGTACGCTATGTAGACTTGGTAGGTTCTAAGAATTAATGCCAGTGCTTTTTGGCAAGCAAGCAAGGAACCCTAAAGAAGATAAGAGAGAATTCTGAAGATCTGAGGATGTTGAGTTTATTATCACATCAGAGGTGTTGCAGCTGTGAAATTTCTTCTTGAAGTCAGAAACAGAAAACTATAAAAGCTTACAAGAGTAGGAAAATACAAATTATGACAGATAAAAGCTAAATAAAATGATCTTCTAATTAAATATAAATCACGACCCTAGCTTTTGTCATTGGGCGTGACGAGAAAGTAGCCAGTTTGAGTTTATCCTAAAATCCAAGGTCATTTGGAAAGCTTAGCGACAGAAAGAACTTTATTTCCTAGAAAGGAAAACAAGGCTACAAAATGAGATGACAGTGCCTTCCTCCCTGGGTTGTTAGGAGGATTAAGTTAGAAAATCACATAAAATGTTCAGCATGGGGCCCTGCATGTAATAAGTACTTAGTAACTACTGTCTTCCAGGAGATAGAAAAGTATAATCTCAAAAAATACAAATGTGTACATTCATATTTAAATGTGCGGAAGAAGAGTTATGACAAACACACTATGAATTTAGAATTTATGACCTCTGAGCTTATAATTATGAGACAAGTTTGAGGAAGACAACAGTTCCATTGACTAGGAGAATAACTATTTTTTAGAGATGCATACTGAAGCCTTGAGGAGTGAATGGCATGCTGTGTGTCACTTACTTTAAATTACTTATGCAAAAAAGAAAAAATGATGAAGATGGCAAAATGTCAACAGCTTGTAAATCTAGATGACTCCCTCCACTTTTCTGCATATTTTTGAAATTTTAACTAATGAAGGCTAGAGAGGGTGTGGAGAAAAAGGAACCCTCCTATATTGCTGGTGGGAATGTAAATTGATAACAGCCACTATGGAAAACAGTATGGAGGTTCCTTAAAAAACTAAAAATAGAGCTACCATATGATCCTGCAATCCCACTCACTCCTGGGCATATATTCAGAGAAAACTATAATTCAAAAAGATACATGTACCCCAATGTTCGTTGCAGCACTATTTACAATAGCCAAGACATGGAACCAACATAAATGTCCATTGACAGATGAACGGATAAAGAAGATGTGGTACGTATATACAATGGAATACTACTCAACCATAAAAAAGAATGAAATAATGCCATTTGCAGCAACATGGAAGGACCTAGAGATTATCATACTAAGTGAAGTAAGCCAGGCAGAGAAAGACAAATATCAAATGATATCACTTATATGTGGAATCTTAAAAAAAAAATACAACTAAACTTATTCACAAAACAGAAACAGACCCACAGACACAGAAAACAAACTTATGGTTACCAAAGGGGAAAGGCGGGGAGGGATAAATTAGGAGTTTGAGATTAACATATACACACTACTATATATAAAATAGATAACCAATAAGGACCTACTGAATGGCACAGGGAACTATATTCAGTATCTCGTAATACCCTATAATGGCAAAGAATTTGAAAATATATATATATATCTGAATCACTTTGCTGTACACCTGAAACTAATACAACATTGTAAATCAACTGTAATTCAATAAAGCACACACACACACACCAGATAAATAATAAATAAATAAATAAATGTAAAATAGAAGATTAAATTGAGAAACATTTCTATAATTTGGAGGTAGAGAAGGCCTTTCTAAGAATAATACCAAGACCTGAAATCATAAAGGAAAAGGCCAATAACTTGGACAACCCTAAACTTATACCTTCTAGATCACAACTAAATTTAAAGATGAACAACTGGATAAAAACATTCACAGCATTTGAGAGGAAATATCTTTACTAGGTTTTTCTTATTTGTTAAAGGTCTTTGTAAACACCTCAATAGAAAATAGCAAAGAAATGGCTATTAACCACATGAAAAGGTGTTCAGTTTTACTAGTAATCAAAGAAACTAGAGTGAAAATATGAACATTTTACACCTATCAGATTCACAAATACTAGACAGATTAGAAGCTTGTAGGAAACAGACACTGTTGATCACAGCCCTCCTTACTGGTGAGAACGTAAGTTGATGCAGGGTTTCTGAAGGGCAGTTGGTTAGCATACATTAAAATGTTACACTGTATATATCCTTTCTCAGCAATTCTACTTTCAAGAATTTATCTTTAAGACAAATGAGCATCTGAGCAATGTGTACTATTTTGTTTACTGAAACAATAATTATAAAAGGAAAAGACAGAAATAAGTTAAATGTTCATCAATAAGTTATTGTCTTAATAATACAGGCTATATATGATGCCATGTTTTATAGCGTTCAAATAATAATATAACAGATATCTTACTGAAAGACACCCATAGACAGTAAATGGGAAGATGCCATATGTATAACAAAAGAACCATTTTGGTTTTGAGAAAGGTTTTGCATAAACCTAAAATTCTGGAATGACTGTTAATAATGGTTATCACTTGAAGTAGTGAGAATGGGTAATTTTTACTTTTATTTCACATTTCTCGGCATTGTTTGTACTTTATTTTCATTTGTTTGTTTGTTTGTTTGTTTTTTTGTGCTACGCGGGCCTCTCACTGTTGTGGCCTCTCCCGCCGTGGAGCCCAGGCTCCAGAAGCGCAGGCTCAGCGGCTCCGTGGCATGTGGGATCTTCCCGGACCGGGGCACGAACCCGTGTCCCCTGCATCGGCAGGCGGACTCTCAACCACTGCACCACCAGGGAAGCCCTATTTTAGTTTTTATACTAAATACAGATTCTACTAAAGAAAAATTCCTCTGACGGTCATTTTGGCCCCATATCTTCCACTTTCAATCAAGCAACTCAGAGGTTTCTATGAAGCATGAAAGATAAAGATGAGGTAGGCATGGAGGGAGGTAAATGGAAGTGGTGTATGTGTGTACGTGTGTGCGTGCGTGTGTCTGTGTGAGTTCTTAGAGGCCATTACGGCTATGGTGGGGGGAACACGTCTGCTTTTTCCCTCCGGTTTTTCGGCCCTCACTGCCTCCTGTACCCTGAGGAGGTGTTAGCACTTACTCCCATGCTCTGGAACTGTTGTTTGTCCGTCTACTCTAGGAGAGTGCAGGTTGCTTGCGTGCAGGGCCTGGGCCTTAGACATCTTTCTCTTTCCAGCTCTTGACCCATGGTGAGCTCTCGATAATGTCTGAGAGGCAGAGAACCTATGGGCTCCAGAGTAGAAGAGGAGGGTGGAACCAGGGGAGAGAGAACAAGGATCTAAAGTTTTCTCCAGAGTCAAGACTAAAAGGCCACCTTGGTGGAGCTCAAAAGATGTCCGACATGGCTTCCCTGGTGGCGCAGTGGTTGAGAGTCCGCCTGCCGATGCAGGGGACACGGGTTCGTGCCCCGGTCCGGGAAAATCCCACATGCCGCGGAGCGGCTGGGCCCGTGAGCCATGGCCGCTGAGCCTGCACGTCCGGAGCCTGTGCTCCGCAACGGGAGAGGCCACAACAGTGAGA